>NC_091750.1:74394761-74994761 GCF_043380555.1 Nothobranchius furzeri | reverse complement strand
GGACCCAGAATGATGTGAAATTGTGCTTTGTGCAACATAATTCTGGGTGCCATTTCCAAACCATAAGTGCTAATGACTCCATTCCTTTTTGTGGTTGTAGGGGCTGTTGAAACAAACCTGATCTCTCTAGGACATTCAGAAGCCAAGTTATAAGCCCACAAATGTGTAACTGGACCAATTCTTTAAATTGACACCAGATCCGGTGACCTTTGGGACATGGTTTGACCCCCTTAGGAAAGTGCTATCATCACGAAACGTTCAGATCACTTACAACTCAATAGATTCTACCTTCCTGTAACGTTTCAGCCTGATTGGACTTTGTTTTCACACAAATGAACCCAGAATGATGTGAAATTGTGCTTCGTGCAACATAATTCTGGGTGCCATTTAAAAACCATAAGTGCTAATGACTCCATTCCTTTTTGGGGTAATGGGGGCTGTTAATTTGAGTACTCTAAAACAAACCTGACCTCTCTAGGACATTCAGAAGCCAAGTTATAAGCCCACGAATGTGTAACTGGACTACTTCTTTAAATTGACACCAGATCCGGTGACCTTTGGGACATGGTTTGACCCCCTTAGGAAAGTGCTATCATCATGAAACGTTCAGATCACTTACAACTCAATAAATTCTACCTTCCTGTAACGTTTCAGCCTGATTGGACCTTGTTTTCACACAAATGAACCCAGAATGATGTGAAATTGTGCTTCGTGCAACATAATTCTGGGTGCCATTTAAAAACCATAAGTGCTAATGACTCCATTCCTTTTTGTGGTTGTAGGGGCTGTTGAATGGAGTACACTGAAACAAACCTGATCTCTCTAGGACATTCAGAAGCCAAGTTATAAGCCCACAAAGGTGTAACTGGACTACTTCTTTAAATTGACAACAGTTTCGGTGACCTTTGGGACATGGTTTGACCCCCTTAGGAAAGTGCTATCATCATGAAACGTTCAGATCACTTACAACTCAATAGATTCTACCTTCCTGTAACGTTTCAGCCTGATTTGACCTTGTTTTCACACAAATGAACACAGAATGATGTGAAATTGTGCTTTGTGCAACATAATTCTGGGTGCCATTTAAAAACCATAAGTGCTAATGACTCCATTCCTTTTTGTGGTTGTAGGGGCTGTTGATTGGAGTACACTAAAACAAACCTGATCTCTCTAGGACATTCAGAAGCCAAGTTATAAGCCCACAAATGTGTAACTGGACTACTTCTTTAAACTGACACCAGATCCGGTGACCTTTGGGACATGGTTTGACCCCCTATAGGAATGTGCGATCATCATGAAACGTTCAGATCACTTACAACTCAATAGATTCTACCTTCTTGTAACGTTTCAGCCTGATTGGACCTTGTTTTCACACAAATGAACCCAGAATGATGTGAAATTGTGCTTCGTGCAACATAATTCTGGGTGCCATTTAAAAACCATAAGTGCTAATGACTCCATTCCTTTTTGTGGTTGTAGGGGCTGTTGATTGGAGTACATTAAAACAAACCTGATCTCTCTAGGACATTCAGAAGCCAAGTTATAAGCCCACAAATGTGTAACTGGACTACTTCTTTAAATTGACACCAGATCCGGTGACCTTTGGGACATGGTTTGACCCCCTTAGGAAAGTGCTATCATCATGAAACGTTCAGATCACTTACAACTCAATAGATTCTACCTTCCTGTAACGTTTCAGCCTGATTGGACCTTGTTTTCACACAAATGATCCCAGAATGATGTGAAATTGTGCTTCGTGCAACATAATTCTGGGTGCCATTTAAAAACCATAAGTGCTAATGACTCCATTCCTTTTTGTGGTTGTAGGGGCTGTTGATTGGAGTACACTAAAACAAACCTGATCTCTCTAGGACATTCAGAAGCCAAGTTATAAGCCCACAAATGTGTAACTGGACTACTTCTTTAAAGTGACACCAGGCCCGGTGACCTTTGGGACATGGTTTGACCCCCTATAGGAATGTGCGATCATCATGAAACGTTCAGATCACTTACAACTCAATAGATTCTACCTTCTTGTAACGTTTCAGCCTGATTGGACCTTGTTTTCACACAAATGAACCCAGAATGATGTGAAATTGTGCTTCGTGCAACATAATTCTGGGTGCCATTTAAAAACCATAAGTGCTAATGACTCCATTCCTTTTTGTGGTTGTAGGGGCTGTTGATTGGAGTACATTAAAACAAACCTGATCTCTCTAGGACATTCAGAAGCCAAGTTATAAGCCCACAAATGTGTAACTGGACTACTTCTTTAAATTGACACCAGATCCGGTGACCTTTGGGACATGGTTTGACCCCCTTAGGAAAGTGCTATCATCATGAAACGTTCAGATCACTTACAACTCAATAGATTCTACCTTCCTGTAACGTTTCAGCCTGATTGGACCTTGTTTTCACACAAATGAACCCAGAATGATGTGAAATTGTGCTTCGTGCAACATAATTCTGGGTGCCATTTAAAAACCATAAGTGCTAATGACTCCATTCCTTTTTGTGGTTGTAGGGGCTGTTGAATGGAGTACACTGAAACAAACCTGATCTCTCTAGGACATTCAGAAGCCAAGTTATAAGCCCACAAAGGTGTAACTGGACTACTTCTTTAAATTGACAACAGTTTCGGTGACCTTTGGGACATGGTTTGACCCCCTTAGGAAAGTGCTATCATCATGAAACGTTCAGATCACTTACAACTCAATAGATTCTACCTTCCTGTAACGTTTCAGCCTGATTTGACCTTGTTTTCACACAAATGAACACAGAATGATGTGAAATTGTGCTTCGTGCAACATAATTCTGGGTGCCATTTAAAAACCATAAGTGCTAATGACTCCATTCCTTTTTGTGGTTGTAGGGGCTGTTGATTGGAGTACACTAAAACAAACCTGATCTCTCTAGGACATTCAGAAGCCAAGTTATAAGCCCACAAATGTGTAACTGGACTACTTCTTTAAACTGACACCAGATCCGGTGACCTTTGGGACATGGTTTGACCCCCTATAGGAATGTGCGATCATCATGAAACGTTCAGATCACTTACAACTCAATAGATTCTACCTTCTTGTAACGTTTCAGCCTGATTGGACCTTGTTTTCACACAAATGAACCCAGAATGATGTGAAATTGTGCTTCGTGCAACATAATTCTGGGTGCCATTTAAAAACCATAAGTGCTAATGACTCCATTCCTTTTTGTGGTTGTAGGGGCTGTTGATTGGAGTACATTAAAACAAACCTGATCTCTCTAGGACATTCAGAAGCCAAGTTATAAGCCCACAAATGTGTAACTGGACTACTTCTTTAAATTGACACCAGATCCGGTGACCTTTGGGACATGGTTTGACCCCCTTAGGAAAGTGCTATCATCATGAAACGTTCAGATCACTTACAACTCAATAGATTCTACCTTCCTGTAACGTTTCAGCCTGATTGGACCTTGTTTTCACACAAATGAACCCAGAATGATGTGAAATTGTGCTTCTTGCAACATAATTCTGGGTGCCATTTAAAAACCATAAGTGCTAATTACTCCATTCCTTTTTGTGGTTGTAGGGGCTGTTGATTGGAGTACACTAAAACAAACCTGATCTCTCTAGGACATTCAGAAGCCAAGTTATAAGCCCACAAATGTGTAACTGGACTACTTCTTTAAATTGACACCAGATCCGGTGACCTTTGGGACATGGTTTGACCCCCTTAGGAAAGTGCTATCATCATGAAACGTTCAGATCACTTACAACTCAATAGATTCTACCTTCCTGTTACGTTTCAGCCTGATTGGACCTTGTTTTCACACAAATGAACCCAGAATGATGTGAAATTGTGCTTCGTGCAACATAATTCTGGGTGCCATTTAAATACCATAAGTGCTAATGACTCCATTCCTTTTTGTGGTTGTAGGGGCTGTTGATTGGAACACACTAAAACAAACCTGATCTCTCTAGGCCATTCAGAAGCCAAGTTATAAGCCCAGAAATGTGTGACTGGACTACTTCTTTAAATTGACACCAGATCCGGTGACCTTTGCGACATGGTTTGACCCCCTTAGGAAAGTGCTATCATCATGAAACGTTCAGATCACTTACAACTCAATAGATTCTACCTTCCTGTAGCGTTTCTGCCTGATTGGACCTTGTTTTCACACAAATGAACCCAGAATGATGTGAAATTGTGCTTCGTAGAACATAATTCTGGGTGCCATTTAAAAACCATAAGTGCTAATGACTCCATTCCTCTTTGGGGTAATAGGGGCTGTTAATTGGAGTACTCTAAAACAAACCTGACTTCCCTAAGGATATTCAGAAGCCAAGTTATAAGCCCACAAATGTGTAACTGGACTACTTCTTTAAAGTGACACCAGGCCCGGTGACCTTTGGGACATGGTTTGACCCCCTATAGGAATGTGCGATCATCATGAAACTTTCAGATCACTTACAACTCAATAGATTCTACGTTCTTGTAACGTTTCAGCCTGATTGGACCTTGTTTTCACACAACTGGACCCAGAATGATGTGAAATTGTGCTTTGTGCAACATAATTCTGGGTGCCATTTCCAAACCATAAGTGCTAATGACTCCATTCCTTTTTGTGGTTGTAGGGGCTGTTGAAACAAACCTGATCTCTCTAGGACATTCAGAAGCCAAGTTATAAGCCCACAAATGTGTAACTGGACCACTTCTTTAAATTGAC
Organism: Nothobranchius furzeri; assembly: GCF_043380555.1. Lineage (NCBI taxonomy): Eukaryota > Metazoa > Chordata > Actinopteri > Cyprinodontiformes > Nothobranchiidae > Nothobranchius > Nothobranchius furzeri. The sequence goes on along the minus strand of NC_091750.1, from coordinate 74,990,054 downwards.
ACCAGATCCGGTGACCTTTGGGACATGGTTTGACCCCCTTAGGAAAGTGCTATCATCACGAAACGTTCAGATCACTTACAACTCAATAGATTCTACCTTCCTGTAACGTTTCAGCCTGATTGGACTTTGTTTTCACACAAATGAACCCAGAATGATGTGAAATTGTGCTTCGTGCAACATAATTCTGGGTGCCATTTAAAAACCATAAGTGCTAATGACTCCATTCCTTTTTGGGGTAATGGGGGCTGTTAATTTGAGTACTCTAAAACAAACCTGACCTCTCTAGGACATTCAGAAGCCAAGTTATAAGCCCACGAATGTGTAACTGGACTACTTCTTTAAAGTGACACCAGGCCCGGTGACCTTTGGGACATGGTTTGACCCCCTATAGGAATATGCGATCATCATGAAATGTTCAGATCACTTACAACTCAATAGATTCTACCTTTTTGTAACGTTTCAGCCTGATTGGACCTTGTTTTCACACAAATGAACCCAGAATGATGTGAAATTGTGCTTCGTGCAACATAATTCTGGGTGCCATTTAAAAACCATAAGTGTTAATGACTCCATTCCTTTTTGTGGTTGTAGGGGCTGTTGATTGGAGTACATTAAAATAAACCTGATCCCTCTAGGACATTCAGAAGCCAAGTTATAAGCCCACAAATGTGTAACTGGACTACTTCTTTAAATTGACACGAGATCCGGTGACCTTTGGGACATGGTTTGACCCCCATAGGAAAGTGCTATCATCATGAAACGTTCAGATCACTTACAACTCAATAGATTCTACCTTCCTGTAACGTTTCAGCCTTATTGGACCTTGTTTTCACACAAATGAACCCAGAATGATGTGAAATTGTGCTTCGTGCAACATAATTCTGGGTGCTATTTAAAAACCATAAGTGCTAATGACTCCATTCCTTTCTGTGGTTGTAGGGGCTGTTGATTGGAGTACACTAAAACAAACCTGATCCATCTAGGACATTCAGAAGCCAAGTTATAAGCCCACAAAGGTTTAACTGGACTACTTCTTTAAAGTGACACCAGGCCCGGTGACCTTTGGGACATGGTTTGACCCCCTATAGGAATGTGCGATCATCATGAAACGTTCAGATCACTTACAACTCAATAGATTCTACCTTCTTGTAACGTTTCAGCCCGATTGGACCTTGTTTCCACACAAATGAACCCAGAATGATGTGAAATTGTGCTTCGTGAAACATAATTCTGGGTGCCATTTAAAAACCATAAGTGTTAATGACTCCATTCCTTTTTGTTGTTGTAGGGGCTGTTGATTGGAGTACATTAAAACAAACCTGATCTCTCTAGGACATTCAGAAGCCAAGTTATAAGCCCACAAATGTGTAACTGGACTACTTCTTTAAATTGACACCAGATCCGGTGACCTTTGGGACATGGTTTGACCCACTTAGGAAAGTGCTATCATCATGAAACGTTCAGATCACTTACAACTCAATAAATTCTACCTTCCTGTAACGTTTCAGCCTGATTGGACCTTGTTTTCACACAAATGAACCCAGAATGATGTGAAATTGTGCTTCGTGCAACATAATTCTGGGTGCCATTTAAAAACCATAAGTGCTAATGACTCCATTCCTTTTTGTGGTTGTAGGGGCTGTTGAATGGAGTACACTGAAACAAACCTGATCTCTCTAGGACATTCAGAAGCCAAGTTATAAGCCCACAAAGGTGTAACTGGACTACTTCTTTAAATTGACAACAGTTTCGGTGACCTTTGGGACATGGTTTGACCCCCTTAGGAAAGTGCTATCATCATGAAACGTTCAGATCACTTACAACTCAATAGATTCTACCTTCCTGTAACGTTTCAGCCTGATTTGACCTTGTTTTCACACAAATGAACACAGAATGATGTGAAATTGTGCTTCGTGCAACATAATTCTGGGTGCCATTTAAAAACCATAAGTGCTAATGACTCCATTCCTTTTTGTGGTTGTAGGGGCTGTTGATTGGAGTACACTAAAACAAACCTGATCTCTCTAGGACATTCAGAAGCCAAGTTATAAGCCCACAAATGTGTAACTGGACTACTTCTTTAAACTGACACCAGATCCGGTGACCTTTGGGACATGGTTTGACCCCCTATAGGAATGTGCGATCATCATGAAATGTTCAGATCACTTACAACTCAATAGATTCTACCTTCTTGTAACGTTTCAGCCTGATTGGACCTTGTTTTCACACAAATGAACCCAGAATGATGTGAAATTGTGCTTCGTGCAACATAATTCTGGGTGCCATTTAAAAACCATAAGTGCTAATGACTCCATTCCTTTTTGTGGTTGTAGGGGCTGTTGATTGGAGTACATTAAAACAAACCTGATCTCTCTAGGACATTCAGAAGCCAAGTTATAAGCCCACAAATGTGTAACTGGACTACTTCTTTAAATTGACACCAGATCCGGTGACCTTTGGGACATGGTTTGACCCCCTTAGGAAAGTGCTATCATCATGAAACGTTCAGATCACTTACAACTCAATAGATTCTACCTTCCTGTAACGTTTCAGCCTGATTGGACCTTGTTTTCACACAAATGATCCCAGAATGATGTGAAATTGTGCTTCGTGCAACATAATTCTGGGTGCCATTTAAAAACCATAAGTGCTAATGACTCCATTCCTTTTTGTGGTTGTAGGGGCTGTTGATTGGAGTACACTAAAACAAACCTGATCTCTCTAGGACATTCAGAAGCCAAGTTATAAGCCCACAAATGTGTAACTGGACTACTTCTTTAAATTGACACCAGATCCGGTGACCTTTGGGACATGGTTTGACCCGCTTAGGAAAGTGCTATCATCATGAAACGTTCAGATCACTTACAACTCAATAGATTCTACCTTCCTGTTACGTTTCAGCCTGATTGGACCTTGTTTTCACACAAATGAACCCAGAATGATGTGAAATTGTGCTTCGTGCAACATAATTCTGGGTGCCATTTAAAAACCATAAGTGCTAATGACTCCATTCCTTTTTGTGGTTGTAGGGGCTGTTGATTGGAACACACTAAAACAAACCTGATCTCTCTAGGCCATTCAGAAGCCAAGTTATAAGCCCACAAATGTGTGACTGGACTACTTCTTTATATTGACACCAGATCCGGTGACCTTTGCGACATGGTTTGACCCGCTTAGGAAAGTGCTATCATCATGAAACGTTCAGATCACTTACAACTCAATAGATTCTACCTTCCTGTTACGTTTCAGCCTGATTGGACCTTGTTTTCACACAAATGAACCCAGAATGATGTGAAATTGTGCTTCGTGCAACATAATTCTGGGTGCCATTTAAAAACCATAAGTGCTAATGACTCCATTCCTTTTTGTGGTTGTAGGGGCTGTTGATTGGAGTACACTAAAACAAACCTGATCTCTCTAGGACATTCAGAAGCCAAGTTATAAGCCCACAAATGTGTAACTGGACTACTTCTTTAAATTGACACCAGATCCGGTGACCTTTGGGACATGGTTTGACCCGCTTAGGAAAGTGCTATCATCATGAAACGTTCAGATCACTTACAACTCAATAGATTCTACCTTCCTGTTACGTTTCAGCCTGATTGGACCTTGTTTTCACACAAATGAACCCAGAATGATGTGAAATTGTGCTTCGTGCAACATAATTCTGGGTGCCATTTAAAAACCATAAGTGCTAATGACTCCATTCCTTTTTGTGGTTGTAGGGGCTGTTGATTGGAACACACTAAAACAAACCTGATCTCTCTAGGCCATTCAGAAGCCAAGTTATAAGCCCACAAATGTGTGACTGGACTACTTCTTTATATTGACACCAGATCCGGTGACCTTTGCGACATGGTTTGACCCCCTTAGGAAAGTGCTATCATCATGAAACGTTCAGATCACTTACAACTCAATAGATTCTACCTTCCTGTAGCGTTTCAGCCTGATTGGACCTTGTTTTCACACAAATGAACCCAGAATGATGTGAAATTGTGCTTCGTAGAACATAATTCTGGGTGCCATTTAAAAACCATAAGTGCTAATGACTCCATTCCTCTTTGGGGTAATAGGGGCTGTTAATTGGAGTACTCTAAAACAAACCTGACTTCCCTAAGGATATTCAGAAGCCAAGTTATAAGCCCACAAATGTGTAACTGGACTACTTCTTTAAAGTGACACCAGGCCCGGTGACCTTTGGGACATGGTTTGACCCCCTATAGGAATGTGCGATCATCATGAAACTTTCAGATCACTTACAACTCAATAGATTCTACCTTCTTGTAACGTTTCAGCCTGATTGGACATTGTTTTCACACAAATGGACCCAGAATGATGTGAAATTGTGCTTCGTGCAACATAATTCTGGGTGCCATTTCAAAACCATAAGTGTTAATGACTCCATTCCTTTTTGGGGTAATGGGGGCTGTTAATTGGAGTACTCTAAAACCAAACTGACCTCTCTAGGACATTCAGAAGCCAAGTTATAAGCCCACAAAGGTATAACTGGACTACTTCTTTAACGTGACACCAGGCCCGGTGACCTTTGGGACATGGTTTGGCCCCCTATAGGAATGTGTGATCCTCATGAAACGTTCAGATCACTTACAACTCAATAGATTCTACCTTCTTGTAACGTTTCAGCCTAATTGGACCTTGTTTTCACACAAATGGACCCAGAATGATGTGAAATTTTGCTTCGTGCAACATAATTCTGGGTGCCATTTGCAAACCATAAGTGCTAATGACTCCATTCCTTTTTGTGGTTGTAGGGGCTGTTGATTGGAGTACACTAAAACAAACCTGATCTCTCTAGGACATTCAGAAGCCAAGTTATAAGCCCACAAATGTGTAACTGGACTACTTCTTTAAATTGACACCAGATCCGGTGACCTTTGGGACATGGTTTGACCCGCTTAGGAAAGTGCTATCATCATGAAACGTTCAGATCACTTACAACTCAATAGATTCTACCTTCCTGTTACGTTTCAGCCTGATTGGACCTTGTTTTCACACAAATGAACCCAGAATGATGTGAAATTGTGCTTCGTGCAACATAATTCTGGGTGCCATTTAAAAACCATAAGTGCTAATGACTCCATTCCTTTTTGTGGTTGTAGGGGCTGTTGATTGGAACACACTAAAACAAACCTGATCTCTCTAGGCCATTCAGAAGCCAAGTTATAAGCCCACAAATGTGTGACTGGACTACTTCTTTATATTGACACCAGATCCGGTGACCTTTGCGACATGGTTTGACCCCCTTAGGAAAGTGCTATCATCATGAAACGTTCAGATCACTTACAACTCAATAGATTCTACCTTCCTGTAGCGTTTCAGCCTGATTGGACCTTGTTTTCACACAAATGAACCCAGAATGATGTGAAATTGTGCTTCGTAGAACATAATTCTGGGTGCCATTTAAAAACCATAAGTGCTAATGACTCCATTCCTCTTTGGGGTAATAGGGGCTGTTAATTGGAGTACTCTAAAACAAACCTGACTTCCCTAAGGATATTCAGAAGCCAAGTTATAAGCCCACAAATGTGTAACTGGACTACTTCTTTAAAGTGACACCAGGCCCGGTGACCTTTGGGACATGGTTTGACCCCCTATAGGAATGTGCGATCATCATGAAACTTTCAGATCACTTACAACTCAATAGATTCTACCTTCTTGTAACGTTTCAGCCTGATTTGACCTTGTTTTCACACAAATGGACCCAGAATGATGTGAAATTGTGCTTCGTGCAACATAATTCTGGGTGCCATTTCAAAACCATAAGTGTTAATGACTCCATTCCTTTTTGGGGTAATGGGGGCTGTTAATTGGAGTACTCTAAAACCAAACTGACCTCTCTAGGACATTCAGAAGCCAAGTTATAAGCCCACAAAGGTATAACTGGACTACTTCTTTAACGTGACACCAGGCCCGGTGACCTTTGGGACATGGTTTGGCCCCCTATAGGAATGTGTGATCCTCATGAAACGTTCAGATCACTTACAACTCAATAGATTCTACCTTCTTGTAACGTTTCAGCCTAATTGGACCTTGTTTTCACACAAATGGACCCAGAATGATGTGAAATTTTGCTTCGTGCAACATAATTCTGGGTGCCATTTGCAAACCATAAGTGCTAATGACTCCATTCCTTTTTGTGGTTGTAGGGGCTGTTGATTGGAGTACACTAAAACAAACCTGATCTCTCTAGGACATTCAGAAGCCAAGTTATAAACCCACAAATGTGTAACTGGACTACTTCTTTAAATTGACACCAGATCCGGTTACATTTGGGACATGGTTTGACCCCCCTTAGGAAAGTGCTATCATCATGAAACGTTCAGATCACTTACAACTCAATAGATTCTACCTTCTTGTAACGTTTCAGCCTGATTGGACCTTGTTTTCACACAACTGGACCCAGAATGATGTGAAATTGTGCTTTGTGCAACATAATTCTGGGTGCCATTTCCAAACCATAAGTGCTAATGACTCCATTCCTTTTTGTGGTTGTAGGGGCTGTTGAAACAAACCTGATCTCTCTAGGACATTCAGAAGCCAAGTTATAAGCCCACAAATGTGTAACTGGACCACTTCTTTAAATTGACACCAGATCCGGTGACCTTTGGGACATGGTTTGACCCCCTTAGGAAAGTGCTATCATCACGAAACGTTCAGATCACTTACAACTCAATAGATTCTACGTTCCTGTAATGTTTCAGCCTGATTGGACCTTGTTTTCACACTAATGAACCCAGAATGATGTGAAATTGTGCTTCGTGCAACATAATTCTGGGTGCCATTTAAAAACCATAAGTGCTAATGACTCCATTCCTTTTTGGGGTAATGGGGGCTGTTAATTGGAGTACTCTAAAACAAACCTGATCTCTCTAGGACATTCAGAAGCCAAGTTATAAGCCCACAAATGTGTAACTGGACTACTTCTTTAAATTGACACCAGATCTGGTGACCTTTGGGACATGGTTTGACCCCCTTAGGAAAGTGCTATCATCATGAAACGTTCAGATCACTTACAACTCAAAAGATTCTACCTTCCTGTTACGTTTCAGCCTGGTTGGACCTTGTTTTCACACAAATGAACCCAGAATGATGTGAAATTGTGCTTCGTGCAACATAATTCTGGGTGCCATTTAAAAACCATAAGTGCTAATGACTCCATTCCTCTTTGGGGTAATAGGGGCTGTTAATTGGAGTACTCTAAAACAAACCTGACTTCTCTAAGGATATTCAGAAGCCAAGTTATAAGCCCACAAATGTGTAACTGGACTACTTCTTTAAAGTGACACCAGGCCCGGTGACCTTTGGGACATGGTTTGACCCCCTATAGGAATGTGCGATCATCATGAAACTTTCAGATCACTTACAACTCAATAGATTCTACCTTCTTGTAACGTTTCAGCCTGATTGGACCTTGTTTTCACACAAATGGACCCAGAATGATGTGAAATTGTGCTTCGTGCAACATAATTCTGGGTGCCATTTCAAAACCATAAGTGTTAATGACTCCATTCCTTTTTGGGGTAATGGGGGCTGTTAATTGGAGTACTCTAAAACCAACCTGACCTCTCTAGGACATTCAGAAGCCAAGTTATAAGCCCACAAAGGTGTAACTGGACTACTTCTTTAACGTGACACCAGGCCCGGTGACCTTTGGGACATGGTTTGGCCCCCTATAGGAATGTGCGATCCTCATGAAACGTTCAGATCACTTACAACTCAATAGGTTCTACCTTCTTGTAACGTTTCAGCCTAATTGGACCTTGTTTTCACACAAATGGACCCAGAATGATGTGAAATGTGCTTCGTGCAACATAATTCTGGGTGCCATTTACAAACCATAAGTGCTAATGACTCCATTCCTTTTTGTGGTTGTAGGGGCTGTTGATTGGAGTACACTAAAACAAACCTGATCTCTCTAGGACATTCAGAAGCCAAGTTATAAACCCACAAATGTGTAACTGGACTACTTCTTTAAATTGACACCAGATCCGCTTACCTTTGGGACATGGTTTGACCCCCCTTAGGAATGTGCTATCATCATGAAACGTTCAGATCACTTACAACTCAATAGATTCTACCTTCTTGTAACATTTCAGCCTGATTGGACCTTGTTTTCAAACAACTGGACCCAGAATGATGTGAAATTGTGCTTTGTGCAACATAATTCTGGGTGCCATTTCCAAACCATAAGTGCTAATGACTCCATTCCTTTTTGTGGTTGTAGGGGCTGTTGATTGGAGTACACTAAAACAAACCTGATCTCTCTAGGCCATTCAGAAGCCAAGTTATAAGCCCACAAATGTGTGACTGGACTACTTCTTTAAATTGACACCAGATCCGGTGACCTTTGCGACATGGTTTGACCCCCTCAGGAAAGTGCTATCATCATGAAACGTTCAGATCACTTACAACTCAATAGATTCTACCTTCCTGTAGCGTTTCTGCCTGATTGGACCTTGTTTTCACACAAATGAACCCAGAATGATGTGAAATTGTGCTTCGTAGAACATAATTCTGGGTGCCATTTAAAAACCATAAGTGCTAATGACTCCATTCCTCTTTGGGGTAATAGGGGCTGTTAATTGGAGTACTCTAAAACAAACCTGACTTCTCTAAGGATATTCAGAAGCCAAGTTATAAGCCCACAAATGTGTAACTGGACTACTTCTTTAAAGTGACACCAGGCCCGGTGACCTTTGGGACATGGTTTGACCCCCTATAGGAATGTGCGATCATCATGAAACTTTCAGATCACTTACAACTCAATAGATTCTACCTTCTTGTAACGTTTCAGCCTGATTGGACCTTGTTTTCACACAAATGGACCCAGAATGATGTGAAATTGTGCTTCGTGCAACATAATTCTGGGTGCCATTTCAAAACCATAAGTGTTAATGACTCCATTCCTTTTTGGGGTAATGGGGGCTGTTAATTGGAGTACTCTAAAACCAACCTGACCTCTCTAGGACATTCAGAAGCCAAGTTATAAGCCCACAAAGGTGTAACTGGACTACTTCTTTAACGTGACACCAGGCCCGGTGACCTTTGGGACATGGTTTGGCCCCCTATAGGAATGTGCGATCCTCATGAAACGTTCAGATCACTTACAACTCAATAGGTTCTACCTTCTTGTAACGTTTCAGCCTAATTGGACCTTGTTTTCACACAAATGGACCCAGAATGATGTGAAATGTGCTTCGTGCAACATAATTCTGGGTGCCATTTACAAACCATAAGTGCTAATGACTCCATTCCTTTTTGTGGTTGTAGGGGCTGTTGATTGGAGTACACTAAAACAAACCTGATCTCTCTAGGACATTCAGAAGCCAAGTTATAAACCCACAAATGTGTAACTGGACTACTTCTTTAAATTGACACCAGATCCGCTTACCTTTGGGACATGGTTTGACCCCCCTTAGGAAAGTGCTATCATCATGAAACGTTCAGATCACTTACAACTCAATAGATTCTACCTTCTTGTAACATTTCAGCCTGATTGGACCTTGTTTTCAAACAACTGGACCCAGAATGATGTGAAATTGTGCTTTGTGCAACATAATTCTGGGTGCCATTTCCAAACCATAAGTGCTAATGACTCCATTCCTTTTTGTGGTTGTAGGGGCTGTTGATTGGAGTACACTAAAACAAACCTGATCTCTCTAGGCCATTCAGAAGCCAAGTTATAAGCCCACAAATGTGTGACTGGACTACTTCTTTAAATTGACACCAGATCCGGTGACCTTTGCGACATGGTTTGACCCCCTCAGGAAAGTGCTATCATCATGAAACGTTCAGATCACTTACAACTCAATAGATTCTACCTTCCTGTAGCGTTTCTGCCTGATTGGACCTTGTTTTCACACAAATGAACCCAGAATGATGTGAAATTGTGCTTCGTAGAACATAATTCTGGGTGCCATTTAAAAACCATAAGTGCTAATGACTCCATTCCTCTTTGGGGTAATAGGGGCTGTTAATTGGAGTACTCTAAAACAAACCTGACTTCTCTAAGGATATTCAGAAGCCAAGTTATAAGCCCACAAATGTGTAACTGGACTACTTCTTTAAAGTGACACCAGGCCCGGTGACCTTTGGGACATGGTTTGACCCCCTATAGGAATGTGCGATCATCATGAAACTTTCAGATCACTTACAACTCAATAGATTCTACCTTCTTGTAACGTTTCAGCCTGATTGGACCTTGTTTTCACACAAATGGACCCAGAATGATGTGAAATTGTGCTTCGTGCAACATAATTCTGGGTGCCATTTCAAAACCATAAGTGTTAATGACTCCATTCCTTTTTGGGGTAATGGGGGCTGTTAATTGGAGTACTCTAAAACCAACCTGACCTCTCTAGGACATTCAGAAGCCAAGTTATAAGCCCACAAAGGTGTAACTGGACTACTTCTTTAACGTGACACCAGGCCCGGTGACCTTTGGGACATGGTTTGGCCCCCTATAGGAATGTGCGATCCTCATGAAACGTTCAGATCACTTACAACTCAATAGGTTCTACCTTCTTGTAACGTTTCAGCCTAATTGGACCTTGTTTTCACACAAATGGACCCAGAATGATGTGAAATGTGCTTCGTGCAACATAATTCTGGGTGCCATTTACAAACCATAAGTGCTAATGACTCCATTCCTTTTTGTGGTTGTAGGGGCTGTTGATTGGAGTACACTAAAACAAACCTGATCTCTCTAGGACATTCAGAAGCCAAGTTATAAACCCACAAATGTGTAACTGGACTACTTCTTTAAATTGACACCAGATCCGCTTACCTTTGGGACATGGTTTGACCACCCTTAGGAAAGTGCTATCATCATGAAACGTTCAGATCACTTACAACTCAATAGATTATACCTTCTTGTAACATTTCAGCCTGATTGGACCTTGTTTTCAAACAACTGGACCCAGAATGATGTGAAATTGTGCTTTGTGCAACATAATTCTGGGTGCCATTTCCAAACCATTAGTGCTAATGACTCCATTCCTTTTTGTGGTTGTAGGGGCTGTTGATTGGAGTACACTAAAACAAACCTGATCTCTCTAGGCCATTCAGAAGCCAAGTTATAAGCCCACAAATGTGTGACTGGACTACTTCTTTAAATTGACACCAGATCCGGTGACCTTTGCGACATGGTTTGACCCCCTCAGGAAAGTGCTATCATCATGAAACGTTCAGATCACTTACAACTCAATAGATTCTACCTTCCTGTAGCGTTTCTGCCTGATTGGACCTTGTTTTCACACAAATGAACCCAGAATGATGTGAAATTGTGCTTCGTAGAACATAATTCTGGGTGCCATTTAAAAACCATAAGTGCTAATGACTCCATTCCTCTTTGGGGTAATAGGGGCTGTTAATTGGAGTACTCTAAAACAAACCTGACTTCCCTAAGGATATTCAGAAGCCAAGTTATAAGCCCACAAATGTGTAACTGGACTACTTCTTTAAAGTGACACCAGGCCCGGTGACCTTTGGGACATGGTTTGACCCCCTATAGGAATGTGCGATCATCATGAAACTTTCAGATCACTTACAACTCAATAGATTCTACCTTCTTGTAACGTTTCAGCCTGATTGGACATTGTTTTCACACAAATGGACCCAGAATGATGTGAAATTGTGCTTCGTGCAACATAATTCTGGGTGCCATTTCAAAACCATAAGTGTTAATGACTCCATTCCTTTTTGGGGTAATGGGGGCTGTTAATTGGAGTACTCTAAAACCAAACTGACCTCTCTAGGACATTCAGAAGCCAAGTTATAAGCCCACAAAGGTATAACTGGACTACTTCTTTAACGTGACACCAGGCCCGGTGACCTTTGGGACATGGTTTGGCCCCCTATAGGAATGTGTGATCCTCATGAAACGTTCAGATCACTTACAACTCAATAGATTCTACCTTCTTGTAACGTTTCAGCCTAATTGGACCTTGTTTTCACACAAATGGACCCAGAATGATGTGAAATTTTGCTTCGTGCAACATAATTCTGGGTGCCATTTGCAAACCATAAGTGCTAATGACTCCATTCCTTTTTGTGGTTGTAGGGGCTGTTGATTGGAGTACACTAAAACAAACCTGATCTCTCTAGGACATTCAGAAGCCAAGTTATAAGCCCACAAATGTGTAACTGGACTACTTCTTTAAATTGACACCAGATCCGGTGACCTTTGGGACATGGTTTGACCCGCTTAGGAAAGTGCTATCATCATGAAACGTTCAGATCACTTACAACTCAATAGATTCTACCTTCCTGTTACGTTTCAGCCTGATTGGACCTTGTTTTCACACAAATGAACCCAGAATGATGTGAAATTGTGCTTCGTGCAACATAATTCTGGGTGCCATTTAAAAACCATAAGTGCTAATGACTCCATTCCTTTTTGTGGTTGTAGGGGCTGTTGATTGGAACACACTAAAACAAACCTGATCTCTCTAGGCCATTCAGAAGCCAAGTTATAAGCCCACAAATGTGTGACTGGACTACTTCTTTATATTGACACCAGATCCGGTGACCTTTGCGACATGGTTTGACCCCCTTAGGAAAGTGCTATCATCATGAAACGTTCAGATCACTTACAACTCAATAGATTCTACCTTCCTGTAGCGTTTCAGCCTGATTGGACCTTGTTTTCACACAAATGAACCCAGAATGATGTGAAATTGTGCTTCGTAGAACATAATTCTGGGTGCCATTTAAAAACCATAAGTGCTAATGACTCCATTCCTCTTTGGGGTAATAGGGGCTGTTAATTGGAGTACTCTAAAACAAACCTGACTTCCCTAAGGATATTCAGAAGCCAAGTTATAAGCCCACAAATGTGTAACTGGACTACTTCTTTAAAGTGACACCAGGCCCGGTGACCTTTGGGACATGGTTTGACCCCCTATAGGAATGTGCGATCATCATGAAACTTTCAGATCACTTACAACTCAATAGATTCTACCTTCTTGTAACGTTTCAGCCTGATTTGACCTTGTTTTCACACAAATGGACCCAGAATGATGTGAAATTGTGCTTCGTGCAACATAATTCTGGGTGCCATTTCAAAACCATAAGTGTTAATGACTCCATTCCTTTTTGGGGTAATGGGGGCTGTTAATTGGAGTACTCTAAAACCAAACTGACCTCTCTAGGACATTCAGAAGCCAAGTTATAAGCCCACAAAGGTATAACTGGACTACTTCTTTAACGTGACACCAGGCCCGGTGACCTTTGGGACATGGTTTGGCCCCCTATAGGAATGTGTGATCCTCATGAAACGTTCAGATCACTTACAACTCAATAGATTCTACCTTCTTGTAACGTTTCAGCCTAATTGGACCTTGTTTTCACACAAATGGACCCAGAATGATGTGAAATTTTGCTTCGTGCAACATAATTCTGGGTGCCATTTGCAAACCATAAGTGCTAATGACTCCATTCCTTTTTGTGGTTGTAGGGGCTGTTGATTGGAGTACACTAAAACAAACCTGATCTCTCTAGGACATTCAGAAGCCAAGTTATAAACCCACAAATGTGTAACTGGACTACTTCTTTAAATTGACACCAGATCCGGTTACATTTGGGACATGGTTTGACCCCCCTTAGGAAAGTGCTATCATCATGAAACGTTCAGATCACTTACAACTCAATAGATTCTACCTTCTTGTAACGTTTCAGCCTGATTGGACCTTGTTTTCACACAACTGGACCCAGAATGATGTGAAATTGTGCTTTGTGCAACATAATTCTGGGTGCCATTTCCAAACCATAAGTGCTAATGACTCCATTCCTTTTTGTGGTTGTAGGGGCTGTTGAAACAAACCTGATCTCTCTAGGACATTCAGAAGCCAAGTTATAAGCCCACAAATGTGTAACTGGACCACTTCTTTAAATTGACACCAGATCCGGTGACCTTTGGGACATGGTTTGACCCCCTTAGGAAAGTGCTATCATCACGAAACGTTCAGATCACTTACAACTCAATAGATTCTACGTTCCTGTAATGTTTCAGCCTGATTGGACCTTGTTTTCACACTAATGAACCCAGAATGATGTGAAATTGTGCTTCGTGCAACATAATTCTGGGTGCCATTTAAAAACCATAAGTGCTAATGACTCCATTCCTTTTTGGGGTAATGGGGGCTGTTAATTGGAGTACTCTAAAACAAACCTGATCTCTCTAGGACATTCAGAAGCCAAGTTATAAGCCCACAAATGTGTAACTGGACTACTTCTTTAAATTGACACCAGATCTGGTGACCTTTGGGACATGGTTTGACCCCCTTAGGAAAGTGCTATCATCATGAAACGTTCAGATCACTTACAACTCAAAAGATTCTACCTTCCTGTTACGTTTCAGCCTGGTTGGACCTTGTTTTCACACAAATGAACCCAGAATGATGTGAAATTGTGCTTCGTGCAACATAATTCTGGGTGCCATTTAAAAACCATAAGTGCTAATGACTCCATTCCTCTTTGGGGTAATAGGGGCTGTTAATTGGAGTACTCTAAAACAAACCTGACTTCTCTAAGGATATTCAGAAGCCAAGTTATAAGCCCACAAATGTGTAACTGGACTACTTCTTTAAAGTGACACCAGGCCCGGTGACCTTTGGGACATGGTTTGACCCCCTATAGGAATGTGCGATCATCATGAAACTTTCAGATCACTTACAACTCAATAGATTCTACCTTCTTGTAACGTTTCAGCCTGATTGGACCTTGTTTTCACACAAATGGACCCAGAATGATGTGAAATTGTGCTTCGTGCAACATAATTCTGGGTGCCATTTCAAAACCATAAGTGTTAATGACTCCATTCCTTTTTGGGGTAATGGGGGCTGTTAATTGGAGTACTCTAAAACCAACCTGACCTCTCTAGGACATTCAGAAGCCAAGTTATAAGCCCACAAAGGTGTAACTGGACTACTTCTTTAACGTGACACCAGGCCCGGTGACCTTTGGGACATGGTTTGGCCCCCTATAGGAATGTGCGATCCTCATGAAACGTTCAGATCACTTACAACTCAATAGGTTCTACCTTCTTGTAACGTTTCAGCCTAATTGGACCTTGTTTTCACACAAATGGACCCAGAATGATGTGAAATGTGCTTCGTGCAACATAATTCTGGGTGCCATTTACAAACCATAAGTGCTAATGACTCCATTCCTTTTTGTGGTTGTAGGGGCTGTTGATTGGAGTACACTAAAACAAACCTGATCTCTCTAGGACATTCAGAAGCCAAGTTATAAACCCACAAATGTGTAACTGGACTACTTCTTTAAATTGACACCAGATCCGCTTACCTTTGGGACATGGTTTGACCCCCCTTAGGAATGTGCTATCATCATGAAACGTTCAGATCACTTACAACTCAATAGATTCTACCTTCTTGTAACATTTCAGCCTGATTGGACCTTGTTTTCAAACAACTGGACCCAGAATGATGTGAAATTGTGCTTTGTGCAACATAATTCTGGGTGCCATTTCCAAACCATAAGTGCTAATGACTCCATTCCTTTTTGTGGTTGTAGGGGCTGTTGATTGGAGTACACTAAAACAAACCTGATCTCTCTAGGCCATTCAGAAGCCAAGTTATAAGCCCACAAATGTGTGACTGGACTACTTCTTTAAATTGACACCAGATCCGGTGACCTTTGCGACATGGTTTGACCCCCTCAGGAAAGTGCTATCATCATGAAACGTTCAGATCACTTACAACTCAATAGATTCTACCTTCCTGTAGCGTTTCTGCCTGATTGGACCTTGTTTTCACACAAATGAACCCAGAATGATGTGAAATTGTGCTTCGTAGAACATAATTCTGGGTGCCATTTAAAAACCATAAGTGCTAATGACTCCATTCCTCTTTGGGGTAATAGGGGCTGTTAATTGGAGTACTCTAAAACAAACCTGACTTCTCTAAGGATATTCAGAAGCCAAGTTATAAGCCCACAAATGTGTAACTGGACTACTTCTTTAAAGTGACACCAGGCCCGGTGACCTTTGGGACATGGTTTGACCCCCTATAGGAATGTGCGATCATCATGAAACTTTCAGATCACTTACAACTCAATAGATTCTACCTTCTTGTAACGTTTCAGCCTGATTGGACCTTGTTTTCACACAAATGGACCCAGAATGATGTGAAATTGTGCTTCGTGCAACATAATTCTGGGTGCCATTTCAAAACCATAAGTGTTAATGACTCCATTCCTTTTTGGGGTAATGGGGGCTGTTAATTGGAGTACTCTAAAACCAACCTGACCTCTCTAGGACATTCAGAAGCCAAGTTATAAGCCCACAAAGGTGTAACTGGACTACTTCTTTAACGTGACACCAGGCCCGGTGACCTTTGGGACATGGTTTGGCCCCCTATAGGAATGTGCGATCCTCATGAAACGTTCAGATCACTTACAACTCAATAGGTTCTACCTTCTTGTAACGTTTCAGCCTAATTGGACCTTGTTTTCACACAAATGGACCCAGAATGATGTGAAATGTGCTTCGTGCAACATAATTCTGGGTGCCATTTACAAACCATAAGTGCTAATGACTCCATTCCTTTTTGTGGTTGTAGGGGCTGTTGATTGGAGTACACTAAAACAAACCTGATCTCTCTAGGACATTCAGAAGCCAAGTTATAAACCCACAAATGTGTAACTGGACTACTTCTTTAAATTGACACCAGATCCGCTTACCTTTGGGACATGGTTTGACCCCCCTTAGGAAAGTGCTATCATCATGAAACGTTCAGATCACTTACAACTCAATAGATTCTACCTTCTTGTAACATTTCAGCCTGATTGGACCTTGTTTTCAAACAACTGGACCCAGAATGATGTGAAATTGTGCTTTGTGCAACATAATTCTGGGTGCCATTTCCAAACCATAAGTGCTAATGACTCCATTCCTTTTTGTGGTTGTAGGGGCTGTTGATTGGAGTACACTAAAACAAACCTGATCTCTCTAGGCCATTCAGAAGCCAAGTTATAAGCCCACAAATGTGTGACTGGACTACTTCTTTAAATTGACACCAGATCCGGTGACCTTTGCGACATGGTTTGACCCCCTCAGGAAAGTGCTATCATCATGAAACGTTCAGATCACTTACAACTCAATAGATTCTACCTTCCTGTAGCGTTTCTGCCTGATTGGACCTTGTTTTCACACAAATGAACCCAGAATGATGTGAAATTGTGCTTCGTAGAACATAATTCTGGGTGCCATTTAAAAACCATAAGTGCTAATGACTCCATTCCTCTTTGGGGTAATAGGGGCTGTTAATTGGAGTACTCTAAAACAAACCTGACTTCTCTAAGGATATTCAGAAGCCAAGTTATAAGCCCACAAATGTGTAACTGGACTACTTCTTTAAAGTGACACCAGGCCCGGTGACCTTTGGGACATGGTTTGACCCCCTATAGGAATGTGCGATCATCATGAAACTTTCAGATCACTTACAACTCAATAGATTCTACCTTCTTGTAACGTTTCAGCCTGATTGGACCTTGTTTTCACACAAATGGACCCAGAATGATGTGAAATTGTGCTTCGTGCAACATAATTCTGGGTGCCATTTCAAAACCATAAGTGTTAATGACTCCATTCCTTTTTGGGGTAATGGGGGCTGTTAATTGGAGTACTCTAAAACCAACCTGACCTCTCTAGGACATTCAGAAGCCAAGTTATAAGCCCACAAAGGTGTAACTGGACTACTTCTTTAACGTGACACCAGGCCCGGTGACCTTTGGGACATGGTTTGGCCCCCTATAGGAATGTGCGATCCTCATGAAACGTTCAGATCACTTACAACTCAATAGGTTCTACCTTCTTGTAACGTTTCAGCCTAATTGGACCTTGTTTTCACACAAATGGACCCAGAATGATGTGAAATGTGCTTCGTGCAACATAATTCTGGGTGCCATTTACAAACCATAAGTGCTAATGACTCCATTCCTTTTTGTGGTTGTAGGGGCTGTTGATTGGAGTACACTAAAACAAACCTGATCTCTCTAGGACATTCAGAAGCCAAGTTATAAACCCACAAATGTGTAACTGGACTACTTCTTTAAATTGACACCAGATCCGCTTACCTTTGGGACATGGTTTGACCACCCTTAGGAAAGTGCTATCATCATGAAACGTTCAGATCACTTACAACTCAATAGATTATACCTTCTTGTAACATTTCAGCCTGATTGGACCTTGTTTTCAAACAACTGGACCCAGAATGATGTGAAATTGTGCTTTGTGCAACATAATTCTGGGTGCCATTTCCAAACCATTAGTGCTAATGACTCCATTCCTTTTTGTGGTTGTAGGGGCTGTTGATTGGAGTACACTAAAACAAACCTGATCTCTCTAGGCCATTCAGAAGCCAAGTTATAAGCCCACAAATGTGTGACTGGACTACTTCTTTAAATTGACACCAGATCCGGTGACCTTTGCGACATGGTTTGACCCCCTCAGGAAAGTGCTATCATCATGAAACGTTCAGATCACTTACAACTCAATAGATTCTACCTTCCTGTAGCGTTTCTGCCTGATTGGACCTTGTTTTCACACAAATGAACCCAGAATGATGTGAAATTGTGCTTCGTAGAACATAATTCTGGGTGCCATTTAAAAACCATAAGTGCTAATGACTCCATTCCTCTTTGGGGTAATAGGGGCTGTTAATTGGAGTACTCTAAAACAAACCTGACTTCTCTAAGGATATTCAGAAGCCAAGTTATAAGCCCACAAATGTGTAACTGGACTACTTCTTTAAAGTGACACCAGGCCCGGTGACCTTTGGGACATGGTTTGACCCCCTATAGGAATGTGCGATCATCATGAAACTTTCAGATCACTTACAACTCAATAGATTCTACCTTCTTGTAACGTTTCAGCCTGATTGGACCTTGTTTTCACACAAATGGACCCAGAATGATGTGAAATTGTGCTTCGTGCAACATAATTCTGGGTGCCATTTCAAAACCATAAGTGTTAATGACTCCATTCCTTTTTGGGGTAATGGGGGCTGTTAATTGGAGTACTCTAAAACCAACCTGACCTCTCTAGGACATTCAGAAGCCAAGTTATAAGCCCACAAAGGTGTAACTGGACTACTTCTTTAACGTGACACCAGGCCCGGTGACCTTTGGGACATGGTTTGGCCCCCTATAGGAATGTGCGATCCTCATGAAACGTTCAGATCACTTACAACTCAATAGGTTCTACCTTCTTGTAACGTTTCAGCCTAATTGGACCTTGTTTTCACACAAATGGACCCAGAATGATGTGAAATGTGCTTCGTGCAACATAATTCTGGGTGCCATTTACAAACCATAAGTGCTAATGACTCCATTCCTTTTTGTGGTTGTAGGGGCTGTTGATTGGAGTACACTAAAACAAACCTGATCTCTCTAGGACATTCAGAAGCCAAGTTATAAACCCACAAATGTGTAACTGGACTACTTCTTTAAATTGACACCAGATCCGCTTACCTTTGGGACATGGTTTGACCCCCCTTAGGAAAGTGCTATCATCATGAAACGTTCAGATCACTTACAACTCAATAGATTCTACCTTCTTGTAACATTTCAGCCTGATTGGACCTTGTTTTCAAACAACTGGACCCAGAATGATGTGACATTGTGCTTTGTGCAACATAATTCTGGGTGCCATTTCCAAACCATAAGTGCTAATGACTCCATTCCTTTTTGTGGTTGTAGGGGCTGTTGAAACAAACCTGATCTCTCTAGGACATTCAGAAGCCAAGTTATAAGCCCACAAATGTGTAACTGGACCACTTCTTTAAATTGACACCAGATCCAGTGACCTTTGGGACATGGTTTGACCCCCTTAGGAAAGTGCTATCATCACAAAACGTTCAGATCACTTACAACTCAATAGATTCTACGTTCCTGTAACGTTTCAGCCTGATTGGACCTTGTTTTCACACAAATGAACCCAGAATGATGTGAAATTGTGCTTCGTGCAACATAATTCTGGGTGCCATTTAAAAACCATAAGTGCTTATGACTCCATTCCTTTTTGGGGTAATGGGGGCTGTTAATTGGAGTACTCTAAAACAAACCTGATCTCTCTAGGACATTCAGAAGCCAAGTTATAAGCCCACAAATGTGTAACTGGACTACTTCTTTAAATTGACACCAGATCCGGTGACCTTTGGGACATGGTTTGACCCCCTTAGGAAAGTGCTATCATCATGAAACGTTCAGATCACTTACAACTCAATAGATTCTACCTTCCTGTTACGTTTCAGCCTGATTGGACCTTGTTTTCACACAAATGAACCCAGAATGATGTGAAATTGTGCTTCGTGCAACATAATTCTGGGTGCCATTTAAAAACCATAAGTGCTAATGACTCCATTCTTTTTTGTGGTTGTAGGGGCTGTTGATTGGAACACACTAAAACAAACCTGATCTCTCTAGGCCATTCAGAAGCCAAGTTATAAGCCCACAAATGTGTAACTGGACTACTTCTTTAAATTGACACCAGATCCGGTGACCTTTGCGACATGGTTTTACCCCCTTAGGAAAGTGCTATCATCATGAAACGTTCAGATCACTTACAACTCAATAGATTCTACCTTCCTGTAACGTTTCAGCCTGATTGGACCTTGTTTTCACACAAATGGACCCAGAATGATGTGAAATTGTGCTTCGTGCAACATAATTCTGGGTGCCATTTCAAAACCATAAGTGCTAATGACTCCATTCCTTTTTGGGGTAATGGGGGCTGTTAATTGGAGTACTCTAAAACAAACCTGATCTCTCTAGGACATTCAGAAGCCAAGTTATAAGCCCACAAATGTGTAACTGGACTACTTCTTTAAATTGACACCCGATCCGGTGACCTTTGGGACATGGTTTGACCCCCTTAGGAAAGTGCTATCATCATGAAACGTTCAGATCACTTACAACTCAATAGATTCTACCTTCCTGTTACGTTTCAGCCTGATTGGACCTTGTTTTCACACAAATGAACCCAGAATGATGTGAAATTGTGCTTCGTGCAACATAATTCTGGGTGCCATTTAAAAACCATAAGTGCTAATGACTCCATTCTTTTTTGTGGTTGTAGGGGCTGTTGATTGGAACACACTAAAACAAACCTTATCTCTCTAGGCCATTCAGAAGCCAAGTTATAAGCCCACAAATGTGTAACTGGACTACTTCTTTAAATTGACACCAGATCCGGTGACCTTTGCGACATGGTTTGACCCCCTTAGGAAAGTGCTATCATCATGAAACGTTCAGATCACTTACAACTCAATAGATTCTACCTTCCTGTAATGTTTCAGCCTGATTGGACCTTGTTTTCACACAAATGGACCCAGAATGATGTGAAATTGTGCTTCGTGCAACATAATTCTGGGTGCCATTTCAAAACCATAAGTGCTAATGACTCCATTCCTTTTTGGGGTAATGGGGGCTGTTAATTGGAGTACTCTAAAACAAACCTGATCTCTCTAGGACATTCAGAAGCCAAGTTATAAGCCCACAAATGTGTAACTGGACTACTTCTTTAAATTGACACCAGATCCGGTGACCTTTGGGACATGGTTTGACCCCCTTAGGAAAGTGCTATCATCATGAAACGTTCAGATCACTTACAACTCAATAGATTCTACCTTACTGTTACGTTTCAGCCTGATTGGACCTTGTTTTCACACAAATGAACCCAGAAAGATGTGAAATTGTGCTTCGTGCAACATAATTCTGGGTGCCATTTAAAAACCATAAGTGCTAATGACTCCATTCCTGTTTGTGGTTGTAGGGGCTGTTGATTGGAACACACTAAAACAAACCTGATCTCTCTAGGCCATTCAGAAGCCAAGTTATAAGCCCACAAATGTGTAACTGGACCACTTCTTTAAATTGACACCAGATCCGGTGACCTTTGCGACATGGTTTGACCCCCTTAGGAAAGTGCTATCATCATGAAACGTTCAGATCACTTACAACTCAATAGATTCTACCTTCCTGTAACGTTTCAGCCTTATTGGACCTTGTTTTCACACAAATGGACCCAGAATGATTTTTGAAATTGAGCTTCGTGCAACATAATTCTGGGTGCCATTTCAAAACCATAAGTGCTAATGACTCCATTCCTTTTTGGGGTAATGGGGGCTGTTAATTGGAGTACTCTAAAACCAACCTGACCTCTCTAGGCCATTCAGAATCCAAGTTATAAGCCCACAAAGGTGTAACTGGACTACTTCTTTAAAGTGACACAAGGCCCGGTGACCTTTGGGACATGGTCTGGCCCCCTATAGGAATGTGCGATCATCATGAAACGTTCAGATCACTTACAACTCAATAGATTCTACCTTCTTGTAACGTTTCAGCCTATTTGGACCTTGTTTTCACACAAATGGACACAGAATGATGTGAAATTGTGCTTCGTGCAACATAATTCTGGGTGCCATTTACATACCATAAGTGCTAATGACTCCGTTCCTTTTTGTGGTTGTAGGGGCTGTTGATTGGAGTACACTAAAACAAACCTGATCTCTCTAGGACATTCAGAAGCCAAGTTATAAACCCACAAATGTGTAACTGGACTACTTCTTTAAATTGACACCAGATCCGGTTACCTTTGGGACATGGTTTGACCCCCCTTAGGAAAGTGCTATCATCATGAAACGTTCAGATCACTTACAACTCAATAGATTCTACCTTCCTGTAACGTTTCAGCCTGATTGGACCTTGTTTTCACACAAATGGACCCAGAATGATTTTTGAAATTGAGCTTCGTGCAACATAATTCTGGGTGCCATTTCAAAACCATAAGTGCTAATGACTCCATTCCTTTTTGGGGTAATGGGGGCTGTTAATTGGAGTACTCTAAAACAAACCTGATCTCTCTAGGACATTCAGAAGCCAAGTTATAAGCCCACAAATGTGTAACTGGACTACTTCTTTAAATTGACACCAGATCCGGTGACCTTTGGGACATGGTTTGACCCCCTTAGGAAAGTGCTATCATCATGAAACGTTCAGATCACTTACAACTCAATAGATTCTACCTTACTGTTACGTTTCAGCCTGATTGGACCTTGTTTTCACACAAATGAACCCAGAAAGATGTGAAATTGTGCTTCGTGCAACATAATTCTGGGTGCCATTTAAAAACCATAAGTGCTAATGACTCCATTCCTGTTTGTGGTTGTAGGGGCTGTTGATTGGAACACACTAAAACAAACCTGATCTCTCTAGGCCATTCAGAAGCCAAGTTATAAGCCCACAAATGTGTAACTGGACCACTTCTTTAAATTGACACCAGATCCGGTGACCTTTGTGACATGGTTTGACCCCCTTAGGAAAGTGCTATCATCATGAAACGTTCAGATCACTTACAACTCAATAGATTCTACCTTCCTGTAACGTTTCAGCCTTATTGGACCTTGTTTTCACACAAATGGACCCAGAATGATTTTTGAAATTGAGCTTCGTGCAACATAATTCTGGGTGCCATTTCAAAACCATAAGTGCTAATGACTCCATTCCTTTTTGGGGTAATGGGGGCTGTTAATTGGAGTACTCTAAAACCAACCTGACCTCTCTAGGCCATTCAGAATCCAAGTTATAAGCCCACAAAGGTGTAACTGGACTACTTCTTTAAAGTGACACAAGGCCCGGTGACCTTTGGGACATGGTCTGGCCCCCTATAGGAATGTGCGATCATCATGAAACGTTCAGATCACTTACAACTCAATAGATTCTACCTTCTTGTAACGTTTCAGCCTATTTGGACCTTGTTTTCACACAAATGGACACAGAATGATGTGAAATTGTGCTTCGTGCAACATAATTCTGGGTGCCATTTACATACCATAAGTGCTAATGACTCCGTTCCTTTTTGTGGTTGTAGGGGCTGTTGATTGGAGTACACTAAAACAAACCTGATCTCTCTAGGACATTCAGAAGCCAAGTTATAAACCCACAAATGTGTAACTGGACTACTTCTTTAAATTGACACCAGATCCGGTTACCTTTGGGACATGGTTTGACCCCCCTTAGGAAAGTGCTATCATCATGAAATGTTCAGATCACTTACAACTCAATAGATTCTACCTTCTTGTAACGTTTCAGCCTGATTGGACCTTGTTTTCACACAACTGGACCCAAAATGATGTGAAATTGTGCTTTGTGCAACATAATTCTGGGTGCCATTTCCAAACCATAAGTGCTAATGACTCCATTCCTTTTTGTGGTTGTAGGGGCTGTTGAAACAAACCTGATCTCTCTAGGACATTCAGAAGCCAAGTTATAAGCCCACAAATGTGTAACTGGACCACTTCTTTAAATTGACACCAGATCCTGTGACCTTTGGGACATGGTTTGACCCCCTTAGGAAAGTGCTATCATCACGAAACGTTCAGATCACTTACAACTCAATAGATTCTACCTTCCTGTAACGTTTCAGCCAGATTGGACTTTGTTTTCACACAAATGAACCCAGAATGATGTGAAATTGTGCTTCGTGCAACATAATTCTGGGTACCATTTAAAAACCATGAGTGCTAATGACTCCATTCCTTTTTGGGGTAATGGGGGCTGTTAATTGGAGTACTCTAAAACAAACCTGACCTCTCTGGGATATTCAGAAGCCAAGTTATAAGCCCACAAAGGTGTAACTGGACTACTTCTTTAAAGTGACACCACGCCCGGTGACCTTTGGGACAGGGTTTGACCCCCTATAGGTATATGCGATCATCATGAAATGTTCAGATCACTTACAACTCAATAGATTCTACCTTCTTGTAACGTTTCAGCCTGATTGGACCGTGTTTTCACACAAATGAACCCAGAATGATGTGAAATTGTGCTTCGTGCAACATAATTCTGGGTGCCATTTAAAAACCATAAGTGTTAATGACTCCATTCCTTTTTGTGGTTGTAGGGGCTGTTGATTGGAGTACATTAAAACAAACCTGATCTCTCTAGGACATTCAGAAGCCAAGTTATAAGCCCACAAATGTGTAACTGGACTACTTCTTTAAATTGACACCAGATCCGGTGACCTTTGGGACATGGTTTGACCCCCTTAGGAAAGTGCTATCATCATGAAACATTCAGATCACTTACAACTCAATAGATTCTACCTTCCTGTAACGTTTCAGCCTGATTGGACCTTGTTTTCACACAAATGAACCCAGAATGATGTGAAATTGTGCTTCATGCAACATAATTCTGGGTGCCATTTAAAAACCATAAGTCCTAATGACTCCATTCCTTTTTGTGGTTGTAGGGGCTGTGTATTGGAGTACACTAAAACAAACCTGATCTCTCTAGGACATTCAGAAGCCAAGTTATAAGCCCACAAAGGTGTAACTGGACTACTTCTTTAAAGTGACACCAGGCCCGGTGACCTTTGGGACATGGTTTGACCCCCTATAGGAATGTGCGATCATCATGAAACGTTCAGATCACTTACAACTCAATAGATTCTACCTTCTTGTAACATTTCAGCCTGATTGGACCTTGTTTTCACACAAATGAACCCAGAATGATGTGAAATTGTGCTTCGTGCAACATAATTCTGGGTGCCATTTAAAAACCATAAGTGCTAATGACTCCATTCCTTTTTGTGGTTGTAGGGGCTGTTGATTGGAGTACATTAAAACAAACCTGATCTCTCTAGGACATTCAGAAGCCAAGTTATAAGCCCACAAATGTGTAACTGGACTACTTCTTTAAATTGACACCAGATCCGGTGACCTTTGGGACATGGTTTGACCCCCTTAGGAAAGTGCTATCATCATGAAACGTTCAGATCACTTACAACTCAATAGATTCTACCTTCTTGTAACATTTCAGCCTGATTGGACCTTGTTTTCACACAAATGAACCCAGAATGATGTGAAATTGTGCTTCGTGCAACATAATTCTGGGTGCCATTTAAAAACCATAAGTGTTAATTACTCCATTCCTTTTTGTGGTTGTAGGGGCTGTTGATTGGATTACATGAAAACAAACCTGATCTCTCTAGGACATTCAGAAGCCAAGTTATAAGCCCACAAATGTGTAACTGGACTACTTTAAATTGACACGAGATCCGGTGACCTTTGGGACATGGTTTGAACCCCTTAGGAAAGTGCTATCATCATGAAACGTTCAGATCACTTACAACTCAATAGATTGTACCTTCCTGTAACGTTTCAGCCTTATTGGACCTTGTTTTCACACAAATGAACCCAGAATGATGTGAAATTGTGCTTCGTGCAACATAATTCTGGGTGCCATTTAAAAACCATAAGTGCTAATGACTCCATTCCTTTTTGTGGTTGTAGGGGCTGTTGATTGGAGTACACTAAAACAAACCTGATCCATCTAGGACATTCAGAAGCCAAGTTATAAGCCCACAAAGGTGTAACTGGACTACTTCTTTAAATTGACACCAGATCCGGTAACCTTTGGGACATGGTTTGACCCCCTTAGGAAAGTGCTATCATCATGAAACGTTCAGATCACTTACAACTCAATAGATTCTACCTTCCTGTAAGGTTTCTGCCTGATTGGACCTTGTTTTCACACAAATGAACCCAGAATGATGTGAAATTGTGCTTCGTGCAACATATTTCTGGGTGCCATTTAAAAACCATAAGTGTTAATGACTCCATTCCTTTTTGTGGTTGTAGGGGCTGTTGACTGGAGTACACTAAAACAAACCTGATCTCTCTAGGACATTCAGAAGCCAAGTTATAAGCCCACAAATGTGTAACTGGACTACTTCTTTAAATTGACACCAGATCCGGTGACCTTTGGGACATGGTTTGACCCCCTTAGGAAAGTGCTATCATCATGAAACGTTCAGATCACTTACATCTCAATAGATTCTACCTTCCTGTTACGTTTCAGCCTGATTGGACCTTGTTTTCACACAAATGAATCCAGAATGAAGTGAAATTGTGCTTCGTGCAACATAATTCTGGGTGCCATTTAAAAACCATAAGTGCTAATGACTCCATTCCTTTTTGTGTTTGTAGGGGCTGTTGATTGGAACACACTAAAACAAACCTGATCTCTCTAGGCCATTCAGAAGCCAAGTTATAAGCCCACTAATGTGTAACTGGACTACTTCTTTAAATTGACACCAGATCCAGTGACCTTTGGGACATGGTTTGACCCCCTTAGGAAAGTGCTATCTTCATGAAACGTTCAAATCACTTACAACTCAATAGATTCTACCTTTCTGTAACGTTTCAGTGTGAATGGACCTTGTTTTCACACAAATGAACCCAGAATGATGTGAAATTGTGCTTCGTGCAACATATTTCTGGGTGCCATTTAAAAACCATAAGTGCTAATGACTCCATTCCTTTTTGTGGTTGTAGGGGCTGTGTATTGGAGTACACTAAAACAAACCTGATCTCTCTAGGACATTCAGAAGCCAAGTTATAAGCCCACAAAGGTGTAACTGGACTACTTCTTTAAAGTGACACCAGGCCCGGTGACCTTTGGGACATGGTTTGACCCCCTATAGGAATGTGCGATCATCATGAAACGTTCAGATCACTTACAACTCAATAGATTCTACCTTCTTGTAACGTTTCAGCCTGATTGGACCTTGTTTTCACACAAATGAACCCAGAATGATGTGAAATTGTGCTTCGTGCAACATAATTCTGGGTGCCATTTAAAAACCATAAGTGCTAATGACTCCATTCCTTTTTGTGGTTGTAGGGGCTGTTGATTGGAGTACATTAAAACAAACCTGATCTCTCTAGGACATTCAGAAGCCAAGTTATAAGCCCACAAATGTGTAACTGGACTACTTCTTTAAATTGACACCAGATCCGGTAACCTTTGGGACATGGTTTGACCCCCTTAGGAAAGTGCTATCATCATGAAACGTTCAGATCACTTACAACTCAATAGATTCTACCTTCCTGTAAGGTTTCTGCCTGATTAGACCTTGTTTTCACACAAATGAACCCAGAATGATGTGAAATTGTGCTTCGTGCAACATATTTCTGGGTGCCATTTAAAAACCATAAGTGTTAATGACTCCATTCCTTTTTGTGGTTGTAGGGGCTGTTGACTGGAGTACACTAAAACAAACCTGATCTCTCTAGGACATTCAGAAGCCAAGTTATAAGCCCACAAATGTGTAACTGGACTACTTCTTTAAATTGACACCAGATCCGGTGACCTTTGGGACATGGTTTGACCCCCTTAGGAAAGTGCTATCATCATGAAACGTTCAGATCACTTACATCTCAATAGATTCTACCTTCCTGTTACGTTTCAGCCTGATTGGACCTTGTTTTCACACAAATGAATCCAGAATGAAGTGAAATTGTGCTTCGTGCAACATAATTCTGGGTGCCATTTAAAAACCATAAGTGCTAATGACTCCATTCCTTTTTGTGTTTGTAGGGGCTGTTGATTGGAACACACTAAAACAAACCTGATCTCTCTAGGCCATTCAGAAGCCAAGTTATAAGCCCACTAATGTGTAACTGGACTACTTCTTTAAATTGACACCAGATCCAGTGACCTTTGGGACATGGTTTGACCCCCTTAGGAAAGTGCTATCTTCATGAAACGTTCAAATCACTTACAACTCAATAGATTCTACCTTTCTGTAACGTTTCAGTGTGAATGGACCTTGTTTTCACACAAATGAACCCAGAATGATGTGAAATTGTGCTTCGTGCAACATATTTCTGGGTGCCATTTAAAAACCATAAGTGCTAATGACTCCATTCCTTTTTGTGGCTGTAGGGGCTGTTGACTGGAGTACACTAAAACAAACCTGATCTCTCTAGGACATTCAGAAGCCAAGTTATAAGCCCACAAATGTGTAACTGGACTACTTCTTTAAATTGACACCAGATCCGGTGACCTTTGGGACATGGTTTGACCCCCTTAGGAAAGTGCTATCATCATGAAACGTTCAGATCACTTACATCTCAATAGATTCTACCTTCCTGTTACGTTTCAGCCTGATTGGACCTTGTTTTCACACAAATGAATCCAGAATGAAGTGAAATTGTGCTTCGTGCAACATAATTCTGGGTGCCATTTAAAAACCATAAGTGCTAATGACTCCATTCCTTTTTGAGTATGTAGGGGCTGTTGATTGGCACACACTAAAACAAACCTGATCTCTCTAGGCCATTCAGAAGCCAAGTTATAAGCCCACAAATGTGTAACTGGACTACTTCTTTAAATTGACACCAGATCCGGTGACCTTTGCGACATGGTTTGACCCCCTTAGGAAAGTGCTATCATCATGAAACGTTCAGATCACTTACAACTCAATAGATCCTACCTTCCTGTAACATTTCAGCCTGATTGGACCTTGTTTTCACACAAATGAACCCAGAATGATGTGAAATTGTGCTTCGTGCAACATAATTCTGGGTGCCATTTAAAAACCATAAGTGCTAATGACTCCATTCCTCTTTGGGGTAATAGGGGCTGTTAATTGGATTACTCTAAAACAAACCTGACCTCTCTAGGATATTCAGAAGCCAAGTTATAAGCCCACAAATGTGTAACTGGACTACTTCTTTAAAGTGACACCAGGCCCGGTGACCTTTGGGACATGGTTTGACCCCCTATAGGAATGTGCGATCATCATGAAACGTTCAGATCTTTTACAACTCAATAGATTCTACCTTCTTGTAACGTTTCAGCCTGATTGGACCTTGTTTTCACACAAATGGACCCAGAATGATGTGAAATTGTGCTTCGTGCAACATAATTCTGGGTGCCATTTACAAACCATAAGTGTTAATGACTCCATTCCTTTTTGTGGTTGTAGGGGCTGTTGATTGGAGTACACTAAAACAAACCTGATCTCTCTAGGACATTCAGAAGCCAAGTTATAAGCCCACTAATGTGTAACTGGACTACTTCTTTAAATTGACACCAGATCCAGTGACCTTTGGGACATGGTTTGACCCCCTTAGGAAAGTGCTATCTTCATGAAACGTTCAGATCACTTACAACTCAATAGATTCTACCTTTCTGTAACGTTTCAGTGTGATTGGACCTTGTTTTCACACAAATGAACCCAGAATGATGTGAAATTGTGCTTCGTGCAACATAATTCTGGGTGCCATTTACAAACCATAATTGCAAATGACTCCATTCATTTTTGTGGTTGTAGGGGCTGTTGATTGGAGTACACTAAAACAAACCTGATCTCTCTAGGACATTCAGAAGCCAAGTTATAAGCCCACAAAGGTGTAACTGGACTACTTCTTTAAAGTGACACCAGGCCCGGTGACCTTTGG
Organism: Nothobranchius furzeri; assembly: GCF_043380555.1. NCBI lineage: Eukaryota > Metazoa > Chordata > Actinopteri > Cyprinodontiformes > Nothobranchiidae > Nothobranchius > Nothobranchius furzeri. The sequence goes on along the minus strand of NC_091750.1, from coordinate 74,959,764 downwards.
GACATGGTTTGACCCCCCTATAGGAATGAGCGATCATCATGAAACGTTCAGATCACTTACAACTCAATAGATTCTACCTTCTTGTAACGTTTCAGCCTGATTGGACCTTGTTTTCACACAAATGGACACAGAATGATGTGAAATTGTGCTTCGTGCAACATAATTCTGGGTGCCATTTAAAAACCATATGTTAATGACTCCATTCCTTTTTGGGGTAATGGGGGCTGTTAATTGGAGTACTCTAAAACAAACCTGACCTCTCTAAGATATTCCTAAGCCAAGTTATAAGCCCTCAAAGGTGTAACTGGACTACTTCTTTAAAGTGACACCAGGCCCGGTGACCTTTGGGACATGGTTTGACCCCCTATAGGAATGTGCGATCATCATGAAACGTTCAGATCACTTACAACTCAATAGATTCTACCTTCTTGTAACGTTTCAGCCTGATTGGACCTTGTTTTCACACAAATTGACCCAGAATGATGTGAAATTGTGCTTCGTGCAACATAATTCTGGGTGCCATTTACAAACCATAAGTGCTAATGACTCCATTCCTTTTTGTGGTTGTAGGGGCTGTTGATTGGAGTACACTAAAACAAACCTGACCTCTCTAGGACATTCAGAAGCCAAGTTATAAGCCCACAAATGTGTAACTGGACTACTTCTTTAAAGTGACACCAGGCCCGGTGACCTTTGGGACATGGTTTGACCCCCTATAGGAATGTGTGATCATCATGAAACGTTCAGATCACTTACAACTCAGTAGATTCTACCTTCTTGTAACGTTTCAGCCTGATTGGACCTTGTTTTCACACAAATGGACCCAGAATGATGTGAAATTGTGCTTCGTGCAACACAATTCTGGGTGCCATTTACAAACCATAAGTGCTAATGACTCCATTCCTTTTTGTGGTTGTAGGGGCTGTTGATTGGAGTACATTAAAATAAACCTGATCTCTCTAGGCCATTCAGAAGCCAAGTTATAAGCCCACAAATGTGTAACTGGACTACTTCTTTAAATTGACACCAGATCCGGTGACCTTTGGGACATGGTTTGACCCCCTTAGGAAAGTGCTATCATCATGAAACGTTCAGATCACTTACAACTCAATAGATTCTACCTTCCTGTAACGTTTCAGCCTAAATGGACCTTGTTTTTACACAAATGAACCCAGAATGATGTGAAATTGTGCTTCGTGCAACATATTTCTGGGTGCCATTTAAAAACCATAGTTGCTAATGACTCCATTCCTTTTTGTGGTTGAAGGGGCTGTTGATTGGAGTACACTAAAACAAACCTGATCTCTCTAGGACATTCAGAAGCCAAGTTATAAGCTCACAAAGGTGTAACTTGACTACTTCTTTAAAGTGACACCAGGCCCGGTGACCTTTGGGACATGGTTTGAACCCCTATAGGAATGAGCGATCATCAAGAAACGTTCAGATCACTTACAACTCAATAGATTCTACCTTCTTGTAACGTTTCAGCCTGATTGGACCTTGTTTTCACACAAATGGACCCAGAATGATGTGAAATTGTGCTTCGTGCAACACAATTCTGGGTGCCATTTACAAACCATAAGTGCTAATGACTCCATTCCTTTTTGTGGTTGTAGGGGCTGTTGATTGGAGTACATTAAAACAAACCTGATCTCTCTAGGCCATTCAGAAGCCAATTTATAAGCCCACAAATGTGTAACTGTACTACTTCTTTAAATTGACACCAGATCCGGTGACCTTTGGGACATGGTTTGACCCCCTTAGGAAAGTGCTATCATCATGAAACGTTCAGATCACTTACAACTCAATAGATTCTACCTTCCTGTAACGTTTCAGCCTAAATGGACCTTGTTTTTACACAAATGAACCCAGAATGATGTGAAATTGTGCTTCGTGCAACATATGTCTGGGTGCCATTTAAAAACCATAAGTGCTAATGACTCCATTCCTTTTTGTGGTTGTAGGGGCTGTTGATTGGAGTACACTAAAACAAACCTGATCTCTCTAGTACATTCAGAAGCCAAATTATAAGCCCACAAAGGTGTAACTTGACTACTTCTTTAAAGTGACACCAGTTCCGGTGACCTTTGGGACATGGTTTGAACCCCTATAGGAATGAGCGATCATCAAGAAACGTTCAGATCACTTACAACTCAATAGATTCTACCTTCTTGTAACGTTTCAGCCTGATTGGACCTTGTTTTCACACAAATGGACCCAGAATGATGTGAAATTGTGCTTCGTGCAACATAATTCTGGGTGCCATTTAAAAACCATAACTGTTAATGACTCTATTCCTTTTTGGGGTAATGGGGGCTGTTAATTGGAGTACTCTAAAACAAACCTGACCTCTCTAGGATATTCCAAAGCCAAGTTATAAGCCCTCAAAGGTGTAACTGGACTACTTCTTTAAATTGACACCAGGCCCGGTGACCTTTGGGACATGGTTTGATACCCTATAGGAATGTGCGATCATCATGAAACGTTCAGATCACTTACAACTCAATAGATTCTACCTTCTTGTAATGTTTCAGCCTGATTGGACCTTGTTTTCAAACAAATGGACCCAGAATGATGTGAAATTGTGCTTCGTGCAACATAATTCTGGGTGCCATTTACAAACCATAAGTGCTAATGACTCCATTCCTTTTTGTGGTTGTAGGGGCTGTTGAAACAAACCTGATCTCTCTAGGACATTCAGAAGCCAAGTTATAAGCCCACAAATGTGTAACTGGACCACTTCTTTAATTTGACACCAGATCCGGTGACCTTTGGGACATGGTTTGACTCCCTTAGGAAAGTGCTATCATCACGAAACGTTCAGATCACTTACAACTCAATAGATTCTACCTTCCTGTAACGTTTCAGCCTGATTGGACCTTGTTTTCACACAAATGAACCCAGAATGATGTGAAATTGTGCTTCGTGCAACATAATTCTGGGTGCCATTTAAAAACCATAAGTGCTAATGACTCCATTCCTTTTTGGGGTAATGGGGGCTGTTAATTGGAGTACTCTAAAACAAACCTGACCTCTCTAGGATATTCAGAAGCCAAGTTATAAGCCCACAAAGGTGTAACTGGACTACTTCTTTAAAGTGACACCAGGCCCGGTGACCTTTGGGACATGGTTTGACCCCCTATAGGAATGTGCGATCATCATGAAACGTTCAGATCACTTACAACTCAATAGATTCTACCTTCTTGTAACGTTTCAGCCTGATTGGACCTTGTTTTCACACAAATGAACCCAGAATGATGTGAAATTGTGCTTCGTGCAACATAATTCTGGGTGCCATTTAAAAACCTGTGCTAATGACTCCATTCCTTTTTGTGGTTGTAGGGGCTGTTGATTGGAGTACATTAAAACAAACCTGATCTCTCTAGGACATTCAGAAGCCAAGTTATAAGCCCACAAATGTGTAACTGGACCAATTCTTTAAATTGACACCAGATCCGGTGACCTTTGTGACATGGTTTGACCCCCTTAGGAAAGTGCTATCATCACGAAACGTTCAGATCACTTACAACTTAATAGATTCTACCTTCCTGTAACGTTTCAGCCTGATTGGACTTTGTTTTCACACAAATGAACCCAGAATGATGTGAAATTGTGCTTCGTGCAACATAATTCTGGGTACCCTTTAAAAACCATAAGTGCTAATGACTCCATTCCTTTTTGGGGTAATGGGGGCTGTTAATTGGAGTACTCTAAAACAAACCTGACCTCTCTAGGATATTCAGAAGCCAAGTTATAAGCCCACAAAGGTGTAACTGGACTACTTCTTTAAAGTGACACCAGGCCCGGTGACCTTTGGGACATGGTTTGACCCCCTATAGGAATGTGCGATCATCATGAAACGTTCAGATCACTTACAACTCAATAGATTCTACCTTCTTGTAACGTTTCAGCCTGATTGGACCTTGTTTTCACACAAATGAACCCAGAATGATGTGAAATTGTGCTTCGTGCAACATAATTCTGGGTGCCATTTAAAAACCATAAGTGTTAATGACTCCATTCCTTTTTGTGGTTGTAGGGGCTGTTGATTGGAGTACATGAAAACAAACCTGATCTCTCTAGAACATTCAGAAGCCAAGTTATAAGCCCACAAATGTGTAACTGGACTACTTTAAATTGACACGAGATCCGGTGACCTTTAGGACATGGGTTGACCCCCTTAGGAAAGTGCTATCATCATGAAACGTTCAGATCACTTACAACTCAATAGATTGTACCTTCCTGTAACGTTTCAGCCTTATTGGACCTTGTTTTCACACAAATGAACCCAGAATGATGTGAAATTGTGCTTCGTGCAACATAATTCTGGGTGCCATTTAAAAACCATAAGTGCTAATGACTCCATTCCTTTTTGTGGTTGTAGGGGCTGTTGATTGGAGTACACTAAAACAAACCTGATCCATCTAGGACATTCAGAAGCCAAGTTATAAGCCCACAAAGGTGTAACTGGACTACTTCTTTAAAGTGACACCAGGCCCGGTGACCTTTGGGACATGGTTTGACCCCCTATAGGTATATGCGATCATCATGAAATGTTCAGATCACTTACAACTCAATAGATTCTACCTTCTTGTAACGTTTCAGCCTGATTGGACCTTGTTTTCACACAAATGAACCCAGAATGATGTGAAATTGTGCTTCGTGCAACATAATTCTGGGTGCCATTTAAAAACCATAAGTGTTAATGACTCCATTCCTTTTTGTGGTTGTAGGGGCTGTTGATTGGAGTACATTAAAACAAACCTGATCTCTCTAGGACATTCAGAAGCCAAGTTATAAGCCCACAAATGTGTAACTGGACTACTTCTTTAAATTGACACCAGATCCGGTGACGTTTGGGACATGGTTTGACCCCCTTAGGAAAGTGCTATCATCATGAAACGTTCAGATCACTTACAACTCAATAGATTCTACCTTCCTGTAACGTTTCAGCCTGATTGGACCTTGTTTTCACACAAATGAACCCAGAATGATGTGAAATTGTGCTTCGTGCAACATAATTCTTGGTGCCATTTAAAAACCATAAGTGCTAATGACTCCATTCCTTTTTGGGGTAATGGGGGCTGTTAATTGGAGTACTCTAAAACAAACCTGACCTCTCTAGGATATTCAGAAGCCAAGTTATAAGCCCACAAAGGTGTAACTGGACTACTTCTTTAAAGTGACACCAGGCCCGGTGACCTTTGGGACATGGTTTGACCCCCTATAGGAATGTGCGATCATCATGAAACGTTCAGATCACTTACAACTCAATAGATTCTACCTTCTTGTAACGTTTCAGCCTGATTGGACCTTGTTTTCACACAAATGAACCCAGAATGATGTGAAATTGTGCTTCGTGCAACATAATTCTGGGTGCCATTTAAAAACCTGTGCTAATGACTCCATTCCTTTTTGTGGTTGTAGGGGCTGTTGATTGGAGTACATTAAAACAAACCTGATCTCTCTAGGACATTCAGAAGCCAAGTTATAAGCCCACAAATGTGTAACTGGACTACTTCTTTAAAGTGACACCAGGCCCGGTGACCTTTGGGACATGGTTTGACCCCCTATAGGAATGTGCGATCATCATGAAACTTTCAGATCACTTACAACTCAATAGATTCTACTTTCTTGTAACGTTTCAGCCTGATTGGACCTTGTTTTACAAATGGACCCAGAATGATGTGAAATTGTGCTTCGTGCAACATAATTCTGGGTGCCATTTCAAAACCATAAGTGCTAATGACTCCATTCCTTTTTGGGGTAATGGGGGCTGTTAATTGGAGTACTCTAAAACCAATCTGACCTCTCTATGACATTCAGAAGCCAAGTTATAAGCCCACAAAGGTGTAACTGGACTACTTCTTTAAAGTGACACCAGGCCCGGTGACCTTTGGGACATGGTTTGGCCCCCTATAGGAATGTGCGATCATCATGAAACGTTCAGATCACTTACAACTCAATAGATTCTACCTTCTTGTAACGTTTCAGCCTAATTGGACCTTGTTTTCACACAAATGGACCCAGAATGATGTGAAATTGTGCTTCGTGCAACATAATTCTGGGTGCCATTTACAAACCATAAGTGCTAATGACTCCATTCCTTTTTGTGGTTGTAGGGGCTGTTGAAACAAACCTGATCTCTCTAGGACATTCAGAAGCCAAGTTATAAGCCCACAAATGTGTAACTGGACCACTTCTTTAAATTGACACCAGATCCGGTGACCTTTGTGACATGGTTTGACCCCCTTAGCAAAGTGCTATCATCATGAAACGTTCAGATCACTTACAACTCAATAGATTGTACCTTCCTGTAACGTTTCAGCCTTATTGGACCTTGTTTTCACACAAATGAACCCAGAATGATTGTGAAATTGTGCTTCGTGCAACATAATTCTGGGTGCCATTTAAAAACCATAAGTGCTAATGACTCCATTCCTTTTTGTGGTTGTAGGGGCTGTTGATTGGAGTACACTAAAACAAACCTGATCCATCTAGGACATTCAGAAGCCAAGTTATAAGCCCACAAAGGTGTAACTGGACTACTTCTTTAAAGTGACACCAGGCCCGGTGACCTTTGGGACATGGTTTGACCCCCTATAGGTATATGCGATCATCATGAAATGTTCAGATCACTTACAACTCAATAGATTCTACCTTCTTGTAACGTTTCAGCCTGATTGGACCTTGTTTTCACACAAATGAACCCAGAATGATGTGAAATTGTGCTTCGTGCAACATAATTCTGGGTGCCATTTAAAAACCATAAGTGTTAATGACTCCATTCCTTTTTGTGGTTGTAGGGGCTGTTGATTGGAGTACATTAAAACAAACCTGATCTCTCTAGGACATTCAGAAGCCAAGTTATAAGCCCACAAATGTGTAACTGGACTACTTCTTTAAATTGACACCAGATCCGGTGACGTTTGGGACATGGTTTGACCCCCTTAGGAAAGTGCTATCATCATGAAACGTTCAGATCACTTACAACTCAATAGATTCTACCTTCCTGTAACGTTTCAGCCTGATTGGACCTTGTTTTCACACAAATGAACCCAGAATGATGTGAAATTGTGCTTCGTGCAACATAATTCTGGGTGCCATTTAAAAACCATAAGTGCTAATGACTCCATTCCTTTTTGTGGTTGTAGGGGCTGTGTATTGGAGTACACTAAAACAAACCTGATCTCTCTAGGACATTCAGAAGCCAAGTTATAAGCCCACAAAGGTGTAACTGGACTACTTCTTTAAAGTGACACCAGGCCCGGTGACCTTTGGGACATGGTTTGACCCCCTATAGGAATGTGCGATCATCATGAAACGTTCAGATCACTTACAACTCAATAGATTCTACCTTCTTGTAACGTTTCAGCCTGATTGGACCTTGTTTTCACACAAATGAACCCAGAATGATGTGAAATTGTGCTTCGTGCAACATAATTCTGGGTGCCATTTCAAAACCATAAGTGCTAATGACTACATTCCTTTTTGTGGTTGTAGGGGCTGTTGATTGGAGTACACTAAAACAAACCTGATCTCTCTAGGACATTCAGAAGCCAAGTTATAAGCCCACAAATGTGTAACTGGACTACTTCTTTAAATTGACAACAGATCCGGTGACCTTTGGGACATGGTTTGACCCCCTTAGGAAAGTGCTATCATCATGAAACGTTCAGATCACTTACAACTCAATAGATTCTACCTTCCTGTTACGTTTCAGCCTGATTGGACCTTGTTTTCACATAAATGAACCCAAAATGATATGAAATTGTGCTTCGTGCAACATAATTCTGGGTGCCATTTAAAAACCATAAGTGCTAATGACTCCATTCCTTTTTGTGGTTGTAGGGGCTGTTGATTGGAACACACTAAAACAAACCTGATGTCTCTAGGCCATTCAGAAGCCAAGTTATAAGCCCACAAATGTGTAACTGGACTACTTCTTTAAATTGACACCAGATCCGGTGACCTTTGCGACATGGTTTGACCCCCTTAGGAAAGTGCTATCATCATGAAACGTTGAGATCACTTACAACTCAATAGATTCTACCTTCCTGTAACGTTTCTGCCTGATTGGACCTTGTTTTCACACAAATGAACCCAGAATGATGTGAAATTGTGCTTCGTGCAACATAATTCTGGGTGCCATTTAAAAACCATAAGTGCTAATGACTCCATTCCTCTTTGGGGTAATAGGGGCTGTTAATTGGAGTACTCTAAAACAAGCCTGACCTCTCTAGGATATTCAGAAGCCAAGTTATAAGCCCACAAATGTGTAACTGGACTACTTCTTTAAAGTGAAACCAGGCCCGGTGACCTTTGGGACATGGTTTGACCCCCTATAGGAATGTGCGATCATCATGAAACTTTCAGATCACTTACAACTCAATAGATTCTACCTTCTTGTAACGTTTCAGCCTGATTGGACCTTGTTTTCACACAAATGGACCCAGAATGATGTGAAATTGTGCTTCGTGCAACATAATTCTGGGTGCCATTTCAAAACCATAAGTGCTAATGACTCCATTCCTTTTTGGGGTAATGGGGGCTGTTAATTGGAGTACTCTAAAACCAACCTGACCTCTCTAGGATATTCAGAAGCCAAGTTATAAGCCCACAAAGGTGTAACTGGACTACTTCTTTAAAGTGACACCAGGCCCGGTGACCTTTGGGACATGGTTTGACCCCCTATAGGAATGTGCGATCATCATGAAACGTTCAGATCACTTACAACTCAATAGATTCTACCTTCTTGTAACATTTCAGCCTGATTGGACCTTGTTTTCACACAAATGAACCCAGAATGATGTGAAATTGTGCTTCGTGCAACATAATTCTGGGTGCCATTTAAAAACCATAAGTGTTAATTACTCCATTCCTTTTTGTGGTTGAAGGGGCTGTTGATTGGAGTACATGAAAACAAACCTGATCTCTCTAGGACATTCAGAAGCCAAGTTATAAGCCCACAAATGTGTAACTGGACTACTTTAAATTGACACGAGATCCGGTGACCTTTGGGACATTGTTTGACCCCCTTAGGAAAGTGCTATCATCATGAAACGTTCAGATCACTTACAACTCAATAGATTGTACCTTCCTGTAACGTTTAAGCCTTATTGGACCTGGTTTTCACACAAATGAACCCAGAATGATGTGAAATTGTTCTTCGTGCAACATAATTCTGGGTGCCATTTAAAAACCATAAGTGCTAATGACTCCATTCCTTTTTGTGGTTGTAGGGGCTGTTGACTGGAGTACACTAAAACAAACCTGATCTCTCTAGGACATTCAGAAGCCAAGTTATAAGCCCACAAATGTGTAACTGGACTACTTCTTTAAATTGACACCAGATCCGTTGACCTTTGGGACATGGTTTGACCCCCTTAGGAAAGTGCTATCATCATGAAACGTTCAGATCACTTACATCTCAATAGATTCTACCTTCCTGTTTCGTTTCAGCCTGATTGGACCTTGTTTTCACACAAATGAATCCAGAATGAAGTGAAATTGTGCTTCGTGCAACATAATTCTGGGTGCCATTTAAAAACCATAAGTGCTAATGACTCCATTCCTTTTTGTGTTTGTAGGGGCTGTTGATTGGAACACACTAAAACAAACCTGATCTCTCTAGGCCATTCAGAAGCCAAGTTATAAGCCCACAAATGTGTAACTGGACTACTTCTTTAAATTGACACCAGATCCGGTGACCTTTGCGACATGGTTTGACCCCCTTAGGAAAGTGCTATCATCATGAAACGTTCAGATCACTTACAACTCAATAGATTCTACCTTCCTGTAATGTTTCTGCCTGATTGGACCTTGTTTTCACACAAATGAACCCAGAATGATGTGAAATTGTGCTTCGTGCAACATAATTCTGGGTGCCATTTAAAAACCATAAGTGCTAATGACTCCATTCCTCTTTGGGGTAATAGGGGCTGTTAATTGGAATACTCTAAAACAAACCTGACCTCTCTAGGATATTCAGAAGCCAAGTTATAAGCCCACAAATGTGTAACTGGACTACTTCTTTAAAGTGACACCAGGCCCGGTGACCTTTGGGACATGGTTTGACCCCCTATAGGAATGTGCGATCATCATGAAACGTTCAGATCACTTACAACTCAATAGATTCTACCTTCCTGTAATGTTTCTGCCTGATTGGACCTTGTTTTCACACAAATGAACCCAGAATGATGTGAAATTGTGCTTCGTGCAACATAATTCTGGGTGCCATTTAAAAACCATAAGTGCTAATGACTCCATTCCTCTTTGGGGTAATAGGGGCTGTTAATTGGATTACTCTAAAACAAACCTGACCTCTCTAGGATATTCAGAAGCCAAGTTATAAGCCCACAAATGTGTAACTGGACTACTTCTTTAAATTGACACCAGATCCAGTGACCTTTGGGACATGGTTTGACCACCTTAGGAAAGGGCTATCTACATGAAACGTTCAGATCACTTACAACTCAATAGATTCTACCTTTCTGTAACGTTTCAATGTGATTGGACCTTGTTTTCACACAAATGAACCCAGAATGATGTGAAATTGTGCTTCGTGCAACATAATTCTGGGTGCCATTTACAAACCATATGTTAATGACTCCATTCCTTTTTGGGGTAATGGGGGCTGTTAATTGGAGTACTCTAAAACAAACCTGACCTCTCTAGGATATTCAAAAGCCAAGTTATAAGCCCTCAAAGGTGTAACTGGACTACTTCTTTAAAGTGACACCAGGCCCGGTGACCTTTGGGACATGGTTTGACCCCCTATAGGAATGTGCTATCATCATGAAACGTTCAGATCACTTACAACTCAATAGATTCTACCTTCCTGTAACGTTTCAGCCTGATTGGACCTTGTTTTCACACAAATGAACCCAGAATGATGTGAAATTGTGCTTCGTGCAACATAATTCTGGGTGCCATTTAAAAACCATAAGTGTTAATTACTCCATTCCTTTTTGTGGTTGTAGGGGCTGTTGATTGGAGTACATGAAAACAAACCTGATCTCTCTAGGACATTCAGAAGCCAAGTTATAAGCCCACAAATGTGTAACTGGACTACTTTAAATTGACACGAGATCCGGTGACCTTTGGGACATGGTTTGACCCCCTTAGGAAAGTGCTATCATCATGAAACGTTCAGATCACTTACAACTCAATAGATTCCACCTTCTTGTAACATTTCAGCCTGATTGGACCTTGTTTTCACACAAATGAACCCAGAATGATGTGAAATTGTGCTTAGGGCAGCATAATTCTGGGTGCCATTTACAAACCATAAGTGCTAATGACTCCATTCCTTTTTGTGAATGTAGGGGCTGTTGATTGGAGTACACTAAAACAAACCTGATCTCTCTAGGACATTCAGAAGCCAAGTTATAAGCCCACAAATGTGTAACTGGACTACTTCTTTAAATTGACACCAGATCCGTTGACCTTTGGGACATGGTTTGACCCCCTTAGGAAAGTGATATCATCATGAAACGTTGAGATCACTTACAACTCAATAGATTCTACCTTCCTGTAACGTTTCTGCTTGATTGGACCTTGTTTTCATACAAATGAACCCAGAATGATGTGAAATTGTGCTTCGTGCAACATAATTCTGGGTGCCATTTACAAACCATAAGTGCTAATGACTCCATTCCTTTTTGTGGTTGTAGGGGCTGTTGATTGGAGTACACTAAAACAAACCTGACCTCTCTAGGACATTCAGAAGCCAAGTTATAAGCCCACAAAGGTGTAACTGGACTACTTCTTTAAAGTGACACCAGCCCCGGTGACCTTTGGGACATGGTTTTACCCCCTATAGGAATGTGCGATCATCTTGAAACGTTCAGATCACTTACAACTCAATAGATTCTACCTTCTTGTAACGTTTCAGCCTGATTGGACCTTGTTTTCACACAAATGGACCCAGAATGATGTGAAATTGTGCTTCGTGCAACATAATTCTGGGTGCCATTTACAAACCATAAGTGCTAATGACTCCAGTCATTTTTGCGGTAATGGGGGCTGTTAATTGGAGTACTCTAAAACAAACCTGACCACTCTAGGATATTCAGAAGCCAAGTTATAAGCCCACAAATGTGTAACTGGACTACTACTTTAAAGTGACACCAGGCCCGGTGACCTTTGGGACATGGTCTTACCCCCTATAGGAATGTGCGATCATCATGAAACGTTCAGATCACTTACAACTCAATAGATTCTACCTTCTTGTAACGTTTCAGCCTGATTGGACCTTGTTTTCACACAAATGGACCGAGAATAATGTGAAATTGTGCTTCGTGCAACATAATTCTGGGTGCCATTTACAAACCATGAGTGCTAATGACTCCATTCCTTTTTTGTGGATGTAGGGGCTGTAGATTGGAGTACATTAAAACAAACCTGATCTCTCTAGGACATTCAGAAGCCAAGTTATAAGCCCACAAAGGTGTAACTGGACTACTTCTTTAAAGTGACACCAGATCCCGGTGACCGTTGGGACATGGTTTGACCCCCAATAGGAATGTGTGATCATCATGAAACGTCCAGATCACTTACACTTCAATAGATTCTACCTTCTTGTAACGTTTCAGCCTGATTGGACCTTGTTTTCACACAAATGGACCCAGAATGATGTGAAATTGTGCTTCGTGCAACATAATTCTGGGTGCCATTTAAAAACCATAAGTGCTAATGACTCCATTCCTTTTTGTGGTTGTAGGGGCTGTTGATTGGAGTACACTAAAACAAACCTGACCTCTCTAGGACATTCAGAAGCCAAGTTAAAAGCCCACAAATGTGTAAATGGACTACTTCTTTAAAGTGACACCAGATCCGGTGACCTTTGGGACATGGTTTGACCCCCTTAGGAAAGTGCTATCATCATGAAACGTTCAGATCACTTACAACTCAATAGATTCCACCTTCCTGCAACGTTTCTGCCTGATTGGACCTTGTTTTCACACAAATGGACCCAGAATGATGTGAAATTGTGCTTCGTGCAACATAATTCTGGGTGCCATTTACAAACCATAAGTGCTAATGTCTCCATTCCTTTTTGTGGTTGTAGGGGCTGTTGATTGGAGTACACTAAAACAAACCTGATCTCTCTAGGACATTCAGAAGCCAAGTTATAAGCCCACAAATGTGTAACTGGACTACTTCTTTAAAGTGACACCAGGCCCGGTGACCTTTGGGACATGGTTTTACCCCCTATAGGCATGTGCGATCATCATGAAACGTTCAGATCACTTACAACTCAATAGATTCTACCTTCTTGTAACGTTTCAGCCTGATTGGACCTTGTTTTCACACAAATGAACCCAGAATGATGTGAAATTGTGCTTCGTGCAACATAATTCTGGGTGCCATTTACAAACCATAAGTGCTAATGACTCCATTCCTTTTTGTGGTTGTAGGGGCTGTTGATTGGAGTACACTAAAACAATCCTGACCTCTCTAGGACATTCAGAAGCCAAGTTATAAGCCCACAAAGGTGTAACTGGACTACTTCTTTAAAGTGACACCAGCCCCGGTGACCTTTGGGACATGGTTTTACCCCCTATAGGAATGTGCGATCATCTTGAAACGTTCAGATCACTTACAACTCAATAGATTCTACCTTCTTGTAACGTTTCAGCCTGATTGGACCTTGTTTTCACACAAATGGACCCAGAATGATGTGAAATTGTGCTTCGTGCAACATAATTCTGGGTGCCATTTACAAACCATAAGTGCTAATGACTCCAGTCATTTTTGGGGTAATGGGGGCTGTTAATTGGAGTACCCTAAAACAAACCTGACCACTCTAGGATATTCAGAAGCCAAGTTATAAGCCCACAAATGTGTAACTGGACTACTACTTTAAAGTGACACCAGGCCCGGTGACCTTTGGGACATGGTTTTACCCCCTATAGGAATGTGCGATCATCTTGAAACGTTCAGATCACTTACAACTCAATAGATTCTACCTTCTTGTAACGTTTCAGCCTGATTGGACCTTGTTTTCACACAAATGGACCCAGAATGATGTGAAATTGTGCTTCGTGCAACATAATTCTGGGTGCCATTTAACACTAGAAGTCCCAGAGAAGCGTCATTTAACATTTTTACCTTTGGAACCCAGAGATGGGTCGAGTGACCCGAAGGATTTTAGCTAACACTGTATAATGAGTTGTGAACAGCCACTTTTGTTTTGTAAATAAGGTTTTCCAGGTCCAGCTGTGAGCAAAGACCAGAAGCGTTTGTGTCCAAGTCAAGAGGACTTAAATTTCAGCATGAGAAATATACAAAAGAACAACTGTTATTAGTTTCCATGCTTTTTATTTTTGTCATAAAAATGATGCAAAAAGTACAAGGAATAAATCAATTTCACACATATTTACACTAAGCTGCAGTGGGGTGCTGCATGTGTGTGTGTGTGTGTGTGTGTGTGTGTGTGTGTGTGTGTGTGTGTGTGTGTGTGCGTGCGTGCGTGCGTGCATGCGTTTGAGTGAGTGAGTGAGTGCATCAGTCTGCACTGTCGGACCATACCTGGCACTGCCAGGGTATGACTCTGGTACATTTGCCACATGCATATTTGTAGCAGTCAACACATCTCAAAGTTGCACAATTGTTTGTGCAACGATGGTTGACCTGACACTTTGCCCTTTTGCCAGGGCTGGGTGTGGAAGGTTTTAGCTGAAGCAGTTTCTCCTTGCGTGCCTTCTTCTCACTCACATGACCGTCACCCAACTCATTTGCAAGCTCAACCAGGAAGTTCACCCGTCTCTCCTGCACCTCAATGCATGCCTGATAAAGCACATGTGCATTCAGTGCTGCCATGTCAATCATGTTGTAGAACACGGCGACTGGCCATCTCTGTGTTCCTGCACGCACGCTGTACTCCCGCACCATTTGGTCCATCACATCCACAATGGCCTCAGCTATTGGCTCTCCTGCTGTGGCGTAAGGTTCTATTGGAGTAATATGGAGACATGTCCCATATTACCTTGTTTTCACACAAATGAACCCAGAATGATGTGAAATTGTGTAACGTGCAACATAATTCTTGGTGCCATTTACAAACCATAAGTGCTAATGACTCCATTCCTTTTTGTGGTTGTAGGGGCTGTTGATTGGAGTACACTAAAAAAACCTGATCTTTATAGGACTTTCAGAAGCCAAGTTATAAGCCCACAAAGGTGTAACTGGACTACTTCTTTAAAGTGACACCAGCCCCGGTGACCTTTGGGACATGGTTTTACCCCCTATAGGAATGTGCGATCATCTTGCAACGTTCAGATCACTTACAACTCAATAGATTTTACCTTCTTGTAACGTTTCAGCCTGATTGGACCTTGTTTTCACACAAATGGACCCAGAATGATGTGAAATTGTGCTTCGTGCAACATAATTCTGGGTGCCATTTACAAACCATAAGTGCTAATGACTCCAGTCATTTTTGGGGTAATGGGGGCTGTTAATTGGAGTACTCTAAAACAAACCTGATCTCTCTAGGACATTCAGAAGCCAAGTTATAAGCCCACAAATGTGTAACTGGACTACTTCTTTAAATTGACACCAGATCCGTTGACCTTTGGGACATGGTTTGACCCCCTTAGGAAAGTGATATCATCATGAAACGTTGAGATCACTTACAACTCAATAGATTCTACCTTCCTGTAACGTTTCTGCCTGATTGGACCTTGTTTTCATACAAATGAACCCAGAATGATGTGAAATTGTGCTTCGTGCAACATAATTCTGGGTGCCATTTACAAACCATAAGTGCTAATGACTCCATTCCTTTTTGTGGTTGTAGGGGCTGTTGATTGGAGTACTCTAAAACAAACCTGACCTCTCTAGGACATTCAGAAGCCAAGTTAAAAGCCCACAAATGTGTAACTGGACTACTTCTTTAAAGTGACACCAGGCCCGGTGACCTTTGGGACATGGTTTTACCCCCTATAGGAATGTGCGATCATCATGAAACGTTCAGATCACTTACAACTCAATAGATTCTACCTTCTTGTAACGTTTCAGCATGATTGGACCTTGTTTTCACACAAATGAACCCAGAATGATGTGAAATTGTGCTTCGTGCAACATAATTCTGGGTGCCATTTACAAACCATAAGTGCTAATGACTCCATTCCTTTTTGTGGTTGTAGGGGCTGTTGATTGGAGTACAGTAAAACAATCCTGACCTCTCTAGGACATTCAGAAGCCAAGTTATAAGCCCACAAAGGTGTAACTGGACTACTTCTTTAAAGTGACACCAGCCCCGGTGACCTTTGGGACATGGTTTTACCCCCTATAGGAATGTGCGATCATCTTGAAAAGTTCAGATCACTTTCAACTCAATAGATTCTACCTTCTTGTAACGTTTCAGCCTGATTGGACCTTGTTTTCACACAAATGGACCCAGAATGATGTGAAATTGTGCTTCGTGCAACATAATTCTGGGTGCCATTTACAAACCATAAGTGCTAATGACTCCAGTCATTTTTGGGGTAATGGGGGCTGTTAATTGGAGTACTCTAAAACAAACCTGACCACTCTAGGATATTCAGAAGCCAAGTTATAAGCCCACAAATGTGTAACTGGACTACTACTTTAAAGTGACACCAGGCCCGGTGACCTTTGGGACACGGTTTTACCCCCTATAGGAATGTGCGATCATCATGAAACGTTCAGATCACTTACAACTCAATAGATTCTACCTTCTTGTAACGTTTCAGCCTGATTGGACCTTGTTTTCACACAAATGGACGAGAATAATGTGAAATTGTGCTTCGTGCAACATAATTCTGGGTGCCATTTACAAACCATGAGTGCTAATGACTCCATTCCTTTTTGTGGATGTAGGGGCTGTTGATTGGAGTACATTAAAACAAACCTGATCTCTCTAGGACATTCAGAAGCCAAGTTATAAGCCCACAAAGGTGTAACTGGACTACTTCTTTAAAGTGACACCAGGCCCGGTGACCGCTGGGACATGGTTTGACCCCCAATAGGAATGTGCGATCATCATGAAACGTCCAGATCACTTACACTTCAATAGATTCTACCTTCTTGAAACGTTTCAGCCTGATTGGACCTTGTTTTCACACAAATGGACCCAGAATGATGTGAAATTGTGCTTCGTGCAACATAATTCTGGGTGCCATTTACAAACCATGAGTGCTAATGACTCCATTCCTTTTTGTGGTTGTAGGGGCTGTTGATTGGAGTACACTAAAACAATCCTGACCTCTCTAGGACATTCAGAAGCCAAGTTATAAGCCCACAAAGGTGTAACTGGACTACTTCTTTAAAGTGACACCAGCCCCGGTGACCTTTGGGACATGGTTTTACCCCCTATAGGAATGTGCGATCATCTTGAAACGTTCAGATCACTTACAACTCAATAGATTCTACCTTCTTGTAACGTTTCAGCCTGATTGGACCTTGTTTTCACACAAATGGACCCAGAATGATGTGAAATTGTGCTTCGTGCAACATAATTCTGGGTGCCATTTACAAACCATAAGTGCTAATGACTCCAGTCATTTTTGGGGTAATGGGGGCTGTTAATTGGAGTACTCTAAAACAAACCTGACCACTCTAGGATATTCAGAAGCCAAGTTATAAGCCCACAAATGTGTAACTGGACTACTACTTTAAAGTGACACCAGGCCCGGTGACCTTTGGGACATGGTTTTACCCCCTATAGAAATGTGCGATCATCATGAAACGTTCAGATCACTTACAACTCAATAGATTCTACCTTCTTGTAACGTTTCAGCCTGATTGGACCTTGTTTTCACACAAATGGACCGAGAATAATGTGAAATTGTGCTTCGTGCAACATAATTCTGGGTGCCATTTACAAACCATAAGTGCTAATGACTCCATTCCTTTTTGTGGTTGTAGGGGCTGTTGATTGGAGTACACTAAAACAAACCTGATCTCTCTAGGACATTCAGAAGCCAAGTTATAAGCCCACAAATGTGTAACTGGACTACTTCTTTAAAGTGACACCAGGCCCGGTGACCTTTGGGACATGGTTTTACCCCCTATAGGAATGTGCGATCATCATGAAACGTTCAGATCACTTACAACTCAATAGATTCTACCTTCTTGTAACGTTTCAGCCTGATTGGACCTTGTTTTCACACAAATGAACCCAGAATGATGTGAAATTGTGCTTCGTGCAACATAATTCTGGGTGCCATTTACAAACCATGAGTGCTAATGACTCCATTCCTTTTTGTGGTTGTAGGGGCTGTTGATTGGAGTACACTAAAACAATCCTGACCTCTCTAGGACATTCAGAAGCCAAGTTATAAGCCCACAAAGGTGTAACTGGACTACTTCTTTAAAGTGACACCAGCCCCGGTGACCTTTGGGACATGGTTTTACCCCCTATAGGAATGTGCGATCATCTTGAAACGTTCAGATCACTTACAACTCAATAGATTCTACCTTCTTGTAATGTTTCAGCCTGATTGGACCTTGTTTTCACACAAATGGACCCAGAATGATGTGAAATTGTGCTTCGTGCAACATAATTCTGGGTGCCATTTACAAACCATAAGTGCTAATGACTCCAGTCATTTTTGGGGTAAT
This sequence comes from Nothobranchius furzeri, assembly GCF_043380555.1. Lineage (NCBI taxonomy): Eukaryota > Metazoa > Chordata > Actinopteri > Cyprinodontiformes > Nothobranchiidae > Nothobranchius > Nothobranchius furzeri. The sequence continues at coordinate 74,941,170 of NC_091750.1, read as the reverse complement.
GGGGGCTGTTAATTGGAGTACTCTAAAACAAACCTGACCACTCTAGGATATTCAGAAGCCAAGTTATAAGCCCACAAATGTGTAACTGGACTACTACTTTAAAGTGACACCAGGCCCGGTGACCTTTGGGACATGGTTTTACCCCCTATAGAAATGTGCGATCATCATGAAACGTTCAGATCACTTACAACTCAATAGATTCTACCTTCTTGTAACGTTTCAGCCTGATTGGACCTTGTTTTCACACAAATGGACCGAGAATAATGTGAAATTGTGCTTCGTGCAACATAATTCTGGGTGCCATTTACAAACCATGAGTGCTAATGACTCCATTCCTTTTTGTGGATGTAGGGGCTGTTGATTGGAGTACATGAAAACAAACCTGAACTCTCTAGGACATTCAGAAGCCAAGTTATAAGCCCACAAAGGTGTAACTGGACTACTTCTTTAAAGTGACACCAGGCCCGGTGACCTTTGGGACATGGTTTGACCCCCAATAGGAATGTGTGATTCATCATGAAACGTCCAGATCACTTACACTTCAATAGATTCTACCTTCTTGTAACCTTTCAGCCTGAGTGGACCTTGTTTTCACACAAATGGACCCAGAATGATGTGAAATTGTGCTTCGTGCAACATAATTCTGGGTGCCATTTAAAAACCATAAGTGCTAATGACTCCAGTCCTTTTTGGGGTAATGGGGGCTGTTAATTGGAGTACTCTAAAACAAACCTGACCTCTCTAGGATGTTCAGAAGCCAAGTTATAAGCCCACAAAGGTGTAACTGGACTACTTCTTTAAAGTGACACCAGGCCCGGTGACCTTTGGGACATGGTTTGACCCCCTATAGGAATGTGCGATCATCATGAAACGTTCAGATCACTTACAACTCAATAGATTCTACCTTCTTGTAACGTTTAAGCCTGATTGGACCTTGTTTTCACACAAATGGACCCAGAATGATGTGAAATTGTGCTTCGTGCAACATAATTCTGCGTGCCATTTACAAACCAAAAGTGCTAATGACTCCATTCCTTTTTGTGGTTGTAGGGGCTGTTGATTGGAGTACACTAAAACAAACCTGATCTCTCTAGGACATTCAGAAGCCAAGTTATAAGCCCACAAATGTGTAACTGGACTACTTCTTTAAAGTGACACCAGGCCCGGTGACCTTTGGGACATGGTTTGACCCCCTATAGGAATGTGTGATCATCATGAAACGTTCAGATCAGTTACAACTCAATAGATTCTACCTTCTTGTAACGTTTCTGCCTGATTGGACCTTGTTTTCACACAAATGGACCCAGAATGATGTGAAATTGTGCTTCGTGCAACATAATTCTGGGTGCCATTTACAAACCATAAGTGCTAATGACTCCATTCCTTTTTGTGGTTGTAGGGGCTGTTGATTGGAGTACACTAAAACAAACCTGATCTCTCTAGGACATTCAGAAGCCAAGTTATAAGCCCACAAATGTGTAACTGGACTACTTCTTTAAAGTGACACCAGGCCCGGTGACCTTTGGGACATGGTTTTACCCCCTATAGGAATGTGCGATCATCTTGAAACGTTCAGATCACTTACAACTCAATAGATTCTACCTTCTTGTAACGTTTCAGCCTGATTGGACCTTGTTTTCACACAAATGGACCCAGAATGATGTGAAATTGTGCTTCGTGCAACATAATTCTGGGTGCCATTTAACACTAGAAGTCCCAGAGAAGGGTCATTTAACATTTTTACCTTTGGAACCCAGCGATGGGTCGAGTGACCCGAAGGATTTTAGCTAACACTGTATAATGAGTTGTGAACAGCCACTTTTGTTTTGTAAATGAGGTTTTCCAGGTCCAGCTGTGAGCAAAGACCAGAAGCGTTTGTGTCCAAGTCAAGAGGACTTAAATTTCAGCATGAGAAATATACAAAAGAACAACTGTTATTAGTTTCCATGCTTTTTATTTTTGTCATAAAAATGATGCAAAAAGTACAAGGAATAAATCAATTTCACACATATTTACACTAAGCTGCAGTGGGGTGCTGCATGTGTGTGTGTGTGTGTGTGTGTGTGTGTGTGTGTGTGTGTGTGTGTGTGCGTGCGTGCGTGCGTGCATGCGTTTGAGTGAGTGAGTGAGTGCATCAGTCTGCACTGTCGGACCATACCTGGCACTGCCAGGGTATGACTCTGGTACATTTGCCACATGCATATTTGTAGCAGTCAACACATCTCAAAGTTGCACAATTGTTTGTGCAACGATGGTTGACCTGACACTTTGCCCTTTTGCCAGGGCTGGGTGTGGAAGGTTTTAGCTGAAGCAGTTTCTCCTTGCGTGCCTTCTTCTCACTCACATGACCGTCACCCAACTCATTTGCAAGCTCAACCAGGAAGTTCACCCGTCTCTCCTGCACCTCAATGCATGCCTGATAAAGCACATGTGCATTCAGTGCTGCCATGTCAATCATGTTGTAGAACACGGCGACTGGCCATCTCTGTGTTCCTGCACGCACGCTGTACTCCCGCACCATTTGGTCCATCACATCCACAATGGCCTCAGCTATTGGCTCTCCTGCTGTGGCGTAAGGTTCTATTGGAGTAATATGGAGACATGTCCCATATTACCTTGTTTTCACACAAATGAACCCAGAATGATGTGAAATTGTGTAACGTGCAACATAATTCTTGGTGCCATTTACAAACCATAAGTGCTAATGACTCCATTCCTTTTTGTGGTTGTAGGGGCTGTTGATTGGAGTACACTAAAAAAACCTGATCTTTATAGGACTTTCAGAAGCCAAGTTATAAGCCCACAAAGGTGTAACTGGACTACTTCTTTAAAGTGACACCAGCCCCGGTGACCTTTGGGACATGGTTTTACCCCCTATAGGAATGTGCGATCATCTTGCAACGTTCAGATCACTTACAACTCAATAGATTTTACCTTCTTGTAACGTTTCAGCCTGATTGGACCTTGTTTTCACACAAATGGACCCAGAATGATGTGAAATTGTGCTTCGTGCAACATAATTCTGGGTGCCATTTACAAACCATAAGTGCTAATGACTCCAGTCATTTTTGGGGTAATGGGGGCTGTTAATTGGAGTACTCTAAAACAAACCTGACCACTCTAGGATATTCAGAAGCCAAGTTATAAGCCCACAAATGTGTAACTGGACTACTACTTTAAAGTGACACCACGCCCGGTGACCTTTGGGACATGGTTTTACCCCCTATAGAAATGTGCGATCATCATGAAACGGTCAGATCACTTACAACTCAATAGATTCTACCTTCTTGTAACGTTTCAGCCTGATTGGACCTTGTTTTCACACAAATGGACCGAGAATAATGTGAAATTGTGCTTCGTGCAACATAATTCTGGGTGCCATTTACAAACCATGAGTGCTAATGACTCCATTCCTTTTTGTGGATGTAGGGGCTGTTGATTGGAGTACATTAAAACAAACCTGATCTCTCTAGGACATTCAGAAGCCAAGTTATAAGCCCACAAAGGTGTAACTGGACTACTTCTTTAAAGTGACACCAGGCCCGGTGACCGTTGGGACATGGTTTGACCCCCAATAGGAATGTGCGATCATCATGAAACGTCCAGATCACTTACACTTCAATAGATTCTACCTTCTTGTAACGTTTCAGCCTTATTGGACCTTGTTTTCACACAAATGGACCCAGAATGATGTGAAATTGTGCTTCGTGCAACATAATTCTGGGTGCCATTTAAAAACCATAAGTGCTAATGACTCCAGTCCTTTTTGGGGTAATGGGGGCTGTTAATTGGAGTACTCTAAAACAAACCTGACCTCTCTAGGATGTTCAGAAGCCAAGTTATAAGCCCACAAAGGTGTAACTGGACTACTTCTTTAAAGTGACACCAGGCCCGGTGACCTTTGGGACATGGTTTGACCCCCTATAGGAATGTGCGATCATCATGAAACGTTCAGATCACTTACAACTCAATAGATTCTACCTTCTTGTAACGTTTAAGGCTGATTGGACCTTGTTTTCACACAAATGGACCCAGAATGATGTGAAATTGTGCTTCGTGCAACATAATTCTGCGTGCCATTTACAAACCATAAGTGCTAATGACTCCATTCCTTTTTGTGGTTGTAGGGGCTGTTGATTGGAGTACACTAAAACAAACCTGATCTCTCTAGGACATTCAGAAGCCAAGTTATAAGCCCACAAATGTGTAACTGGACTACTTCTTTAAAGTGACACCAGGCCCGGTGACCTTTGGGACATGGTTTGACCCCCTATAGGAATGTGTGATCATCATGAAACGTTCAGATCAGTTACAACTCAATAGATTCTACCTTCTTGTAACGTTTAAGCCTGATTGGACCTTGTTTTCACACAAATGGACCCAGAATGATGTGAAATTGTGCTTCGTGCAACATAATTCTGGGTGCCATTTACAAACCATAAGTGCTAATGACTCCATTCCTTTTTGTGGTTTTAGGGGCTGTTGATTGGAGTACACTAAAACAAACCTGATCTCTCTAGGACATTCAGAAGCCAAGTTATAAGCCCACAAATGTGTAACTGGACTACTTCTTTAAAGTGACACCAGGCCCGGTGACCTTTGGGACATGGTTTTACCCCCTATAGGAATGTGCGATCATCATGAAACGTTCAGATCATTACAATTCAATAGATTCTACCTTCTTGTAACGTTTCAGCCTGATTGGACCTTGTTTTCACACAAATGGACCCAGAACGATGTGAAATTGTGCTTCGTGCAACATAATTCTGGGTGCCATTTACAAACCATAAGTGCTAATGACTCCATTCCTTTTTGTGGTTGTAGGGGCTGTTGATTGGAGTACACTAAAACAAACCTGACCTCTCTAGGACATTCAGAAGCCAAGTTAAAAGCCCACAAATGTGTAAATGGACTACTTCTTTAAAGTGACACCAGATCCGGTGACCTTTGGGACATGGTTTGACCCCCTTAGGAAAGTGCTATCATCATGAAACGTTCAGATCACTTACAACTCAATAGATTCCACCTTCCTGCAACGTTTCTGCCTGATTGGACCTTGTTTTCACACAAATGGACCCAGAATGATGTGAAATTGTGCTTCGTGCAACATAATTCTGGGTGCCATTTACAAACCATAAGTGCTAATGACTCCATTCCTTTTTGTGGTTGTAGGGGCTGTTGATTGGAGAACACTAAAACAAACCTGATCTCTCTAGGACATTCAGAAGCCAAGTTATAAGCCCACAAATGTGTAACTGGACTACTTCTTTAAAGTGACACCAGGCCCGGTGACCTTTGGGACATGGTTTTACCCCCTATAGGAATGTGCGATCATCATGAAACGTTCAGATCACTTACAACTCAATAGATTCTACCTTCTTGTAACGTTTCAGCCTGATTGGACCTTGTTTTCACACAAATGAACCCAGAATGATGTGAAATTGTGCTTCGTGCAACATAATTCTGGGTGCCATTTACAAACCATAAGTGCTAATGACTCCATTCCTTTTTGTGGTTGTAGGGGCTGTTGATTGGAGTACACTAAAACAATCCTGACCTCTCTAGGACATTCAGAAGCCAAGTTATAAGCCCACAAAGGTGTAACTGGACTACTTCTTTAAAGTGACACCAGCCCCGGTGACCTTTGGGACATGGTTTTACCCCCTATAGGAATGTGCGATCATCTTGAAACGTTCAGATCACTTACAACTCAATAGATTCTACCTTCTTGTAACGTTTCAGCCTGATTGGACCTTGTTTTCACACAAATGGACCCAGAATGATGTGAAATTGTGCTTCGTGCAACATAATTCTGGGTGCCATTTACAAACCATAAGTGCTAATGACTCCAGTCATTTTTGGGGTAATGGGGGCTGTTAATTGGAGTACTCTAAAACAAACCTGACCACTCTAGGATATTCAGAAGCCAAGTTATAAGCCCACAAATGTGTAACTGGACTACTACTTTAAAGTGACACCAGGCCCGGTGACCTTTGGGACATGGTTTTACCCCCTATAGGAATGTGCGATCATCATGAAACGTTCAGATCACTTACAACTCAATAGATTCTACCTTCTTGTAACGTTTCAGCCTGATTGGACCTTGTTTTCACACAAATGGACCGAGAATAATGTGAAATTGTGCTTCGTGCAACATAATTCTGGGTGCCATTTACAAACCATGAGTGCTAATGACTCCATTCCTTTTTGTGGATGTAGGGGCTGTTGATTGGAGTACTTGAAAACAAACCTGAACTCTCTAGGACATTCAGAAGCCAAGTTATAAGCCCACAAAGGTGTAACTGGACTACTTCTTTAAAGTGACACCAGGCCCGGTGACCTTTGGGACATGGTTTGACCCCCAATAGGAATGTGCGATTCATCATGAAACGTCCAGATCACTTACACTTCAATAGATTCTACCTTCTTGTAACCTTTCAGCCTGATTGGACCTTGTTTTCACACAAATTGACCCAGAATGATGTGAAATTGTGCTTCGTGCAACATAATTCTGGGTGCCATTTAAAAACCATAAGTGCTAATGACTCCAGTCCTTTTTGGGGTAATGGGGGCTGTTAATTGGAGTACTCTAAAACAAACCTGACCTCTCTAGGATGTTCAGAAGCCAAGTTATAAGCCCACAAAGGTGTAACTGGACTACTTCTTTAAAGTGACACCAGGCCCGGTGACCTTTGGGACATGGTTTGACCCCCTATAGGAATGTGCGATCATCATGAAACGTTCAGACCACTTACAACTCAATAGATTCTACCTTCTTGTAACGTTTAAGCCTGATTGGACCTTGTTTTCACACAAATGGACCCAGAATGATGTGAAATTGTGCTTCGTGCAACATAATTCTGCGTGCCATTTACAAACCAAAAGTGCTAATGACTCCATTCCTTTTTGTGGTTGTAGGGGCTGTTGATTGGAGTACACTAAAACAAACCTGATCTCTCTAGGACATTCAGAAGCCAAGTTATAAGCCCACAAATGTGTAACTGGACTACTTCTTTAAAGTGACACCAGGCCCGGTGACCTTTGGGACATGGTTTGACCCCCTATAGGAAAGTGTGATCATCATGAAACGTTCAGATCAGTTACAACTCAATAGATTCTACCTTCTTGTAACGTTTCTGACTGATTGGACCTTGTTTTCACACAAATGGACCCAGAATGATGTGAAATTGTGCTTCGTGCAACATAATTCTGGGTGCCATTTACAAACCATAAGTGCTAATGACTCCATTCCTTTTTGTGGTTGTAGGGGCTGTTGATTGGAGTACACTAAAACAAACCTGATCTCTCTAGGACATTCAGAAGCCAAGTTATAAGCCCACAAATGTGTAACTGGACTACTTCTTTAAAGTGACACCAGGCCCAGTGACCTTTGGGACATGGTTTTACCCCCTATAGGAATGTGCGATCATCTTGAAACGTTCAGATCACTTACAACTCAATAGATTCTACCTTCTTGTAACGTTTCAGCCTGATTGGACCTTGTTTTCACACAAATGGACCCAGAATGATGTGAAATTGTGCTTCGTGCAACATAATTCTGGGTGCCATTTAACACTAGAAGTCCCAGAGAAGGGTCATTTAACATTTTTACCTTTGGAACCCAGAGATGGGTCGAGTGACCCGAAGGATTTTAGCTAACACTGTATAATGAGTTGTGAACAGCCACTTTTGTTTTGTAAATAAGGTTTTCCAGGTCCAGCTGTGAGCAAAGACCAGAAGCGTTTGTGTCCAAGTCAAGAGGACTTAAATTTCAGCATGAGAAATATACAAAAGAACAACTGTTATTAGTTTCCATGCTTTTTATTTTTGTCATAAAAATGATGCAAAAAGTACAAGGAATAAATCAATTTCACACATATTTACACTAAGCTGCAGTGGGGTGCTGCATGTGTGTGTGTGTGTGTGTGTGTGTGTGTGTGTGTGTGTGTGTGTGTGTGTGTGTGTGTGTGTGTGTGTGTGTGTGTGCGTGCGTGCGTGCGTTCATGCGTTTGAGTGAGTGAGTGAGTGCATCAGTCTGCACTGTCGGACCATACCTGGCACTGCCAGGGTATGACTCTGGTACATTTGCCACATGCATATTTGTAGCAGTCAACACATCTCAAAGTTGCACAATTGTTTGTGCAACGATGGTTGACCTGACACTTTGCCCTTTTGCCAGGGCTGGGTGTGGAAGGTTTTAGCTGAAGCAGTTTCTCCTTGCGTGCCTTCTTCTCACTCACATGACCGTCACCCAACTCATTTGCAAGCTCAACCAGGAAGTTCACCCGTCTCTCCTGCACCTCAATGCATGCCTGATAAAGCACATGTGCATTCAGTGCTGCCTTGTCAATCATGTTGTAGAACACGGCGACTGGCCATCTCTGTGTTCCTGCACGCACGCTGTACTCCCGCACCATTTGGTCCATCACATCCACAATGGCCTCAGCTATTGGCTCTCCTGCTGTGGCGTAAGGTTCTATTGGAGTAATATGGAGACATGTCCCATATTACCTTGTTTTCACACAAATGAACCCAGAATGATGTGAAATTGTGCTACGTGCAACATAATTCTTGGTGCCATTTACAAACCATAAGTGCTAATGACTCCATTCCTTTTTGTGGTTGTAGGGGCTGTTTATTGGAGTACACTAAAAAAACCTGATCTTTATAGGACTTTCAGAAGCCAAGTTATAAGCCCACAAAGGTGTAACTGGACTACTTCTTTAAAGTGACACCAGCCCCGGTGACCTTTGGGACATGGTTTTACCCCCTATAGGAATGTGCGATCATCTTGCAACGTTCAGATCACTTACAACTCGATAGATTTTACCTTCTTGTAACGTTTCAGCCTGATTGGACCTTGTTTTCACACAAATGGACCCAGAATGATGTGAAATTGTGCTTCGTGCAACATAATTCTGGGTGCCATTTACAAACCATAAGTGCTAATGACTCCAGTCATTTTTGGGGTAATGGGGGCTGTTAATTGGAGTACTCTAAAACAAACCTGACCACTCTAGGATATTCAGAAGCCAAGTTATAAGCCCACAAATGTGTAACTGGACTACTACTTTAAAGTGACACCACGCCCGGTGACCTTTGGGACATGGTTTTACCCCCTATAGAAATGTGCGATCATCATGAAACGTTCAGATCACTTACAACTCAATAGATTCTACCTTCTTGTAACGTTTCAGCCTGATTGGACCTTGTTTTCACACAAATGGACCGAGAATAATGTGAAATTGTGCTTCGTGCAACATAATTCTGGGTGCCATTTACAAACCATGAGTGCTAATGACTCCATTCCTTTTTGTGGATGTAGGGGCTGTTGATTGGAGTACATTAAAACAAACCTGATCTCTCTAGGACATTCAGAAGCCAAGTTATAAGCCCACAAAGGTGTAACTGGACTACTTCTTTAAAGTGACACCAGGCCCGGTGACCGTTGGGACATGGTTTGACCCCCAATAGGAATGTGCGATCATCATGAAACGTCCAGATCACTTACACTTCAATAGATTCTACCTTCTTGTAACGTTTCAGCCTTATTGGACCTTGTTTTCACACAAATGGACCCAGAATGATGTGAAATTGTGCTTCGTGCAACATTATTCTGGGTGCCATTTAAAAACCATAAGTGCTAATGACTCCAGTCCTTTTTGGGGTAATGGGGGCTGTTAATTGGAGTACTCTAAAACAAACCTGACCTCTCTAGGATGTTCAGAAGCCAAGTTATAAGCCCACAAAGGTGTAACTGGACTACTTCTTTAAAGTGACACCAGGCCCGGTGACCTTTGGGACATGGTTTGACCCCCTATAGGAATGTGCGATCATCATGAAACGTTCAGATCACTTACAACTCAATAGATTCTACCTTCTTGTAACGTTTAAGCCTGATTGGACCTTGTTTTCACACAAATGGACCCAGAATGATGTGAAATTGTGCTTCGTGCAACATAATTCTGCGTGCCATTTACAAACCATAAGTGCTAATGACTCCATTCCTTTTTGTGGTTGTAGGGGCTGTTGAATGGAGTACACTAAAACAAACCTGATCTCTCTAGGACATTCAGAAGCCAAGTTATAAGCCCACAAATGTGTAACTGGACTACTTCTTTAAAGTGACACCAGGCCCGGTGACCTTTGGGACATGGTTTTACCCCCTATAGGAATGTGCGATCATCATGAAACGTTCAGATCACTTACAATTCAATAGATTCTACCTTCTTGTAACGTTTCAGCCTGATTGGACCTTGTTTTCACACAAATGGACCCAGAACGATGTGAAATTGTGCTTCGTGCAACATAATTCTGGGTGCCATTTACAAACCATAAGTGCTAATGACTCCATTCCTTTTTGTGGTTGTAGGGGCTGTTGATTGGAGTACATTAAAACAAACCTGATCTCTCTAGGACACTCAGAAGCCAAGTTATAAGCCCACAAATGTGTAACTGGACTACTTCTTTAAAGTGACACCAGGCCCGGTGACCTTTGGGACATGGTTTTACCCCCTATAGGAATGTGCGATCATCATGAAACGTTCAGATCACTTACAACTCAATAGATTCTACCTTCTTGTAACGTTTCAGCCTGATTGGACCTTGTTTTCACACAAATGAACCCAGAATGATGTGAAATTGTACTTCGTGCAACATAATTCTGGGTGCCATTTAACACTAGAAGTCCCAGAGAAGGGTCATTTAACATTTTTACCTTTGGAACCCAGAGATGGGTCGAGTGACCCGAAGGATTTTAGCTAACACTGTATAATGAGTTGTGAACAGCCACTTTTGTTTTGTAAATAAGGTTTTCCAGGTCCAGCTGTGAGCAAAGACCAGAAGCGTTTGTGTCCAAGTCAAGAGGACTTAAATTTCAGCATGAGAAATATACAAAAGAACAACTGTTATTAGTTTCCATGCTTTTTATTTTTGTCATAAAAATGATCCAAAAAGTACAAGGAATAAATCAATTTCACACATATTTACACTAAGCTGCAGTGGGGTGCTGCATGTGTGTGTGTGTGTGTGTGTGTGTGTGTGTGTGTGCGTGCGTGCGTGCGTGCATGCGTTTGAGTGAGTGAGTGAGTGCATCAGTCTGCACTGTCGGAACATACCTTGCACTGCCAGGGTATGACTCAGGTACATTTGCCACATGCATATTTGTAGCAGTCAACACATCTCAAAGTTGCACAATTGTTTGTGCAACGATGGTTAACCTGACTGCCTTTTTGCCAGGGCTGGGTGTGGAAGGTTTTAGCTGAAGCAGTTTCTCCTTGAGTGCCTTCTTCTCACTCACATGACCGTCACCCAACTCATTTGCAAGCTCAACCAGGAAGTTCACCCGTCTCTCCTGCACCTCAATGCATGCCTGATAAAGCACATGTGCATTCAGTGCTGCCATGTCAATCATGTTGTAGAACACGGCGACTGGCCATCTCTGTGTTCCTGCACGCACGCTGTACTCCCGCACCATTTGGTCCATCACATCCACAATGGCCTCAGCTATTGGCTCTCCTGCTGTGGCGTAAGGTTCTATTGGAGTAATATGGAGACATGTCCCATATTACCTTGTTTTCACACAAATGAACCCAGAATGATGTGAAATTGTGCTACGTGCAACATAATTCTTGGTGCCATTTACAAACCATAAGTGCTAATGACTCCATTCCTTTTTGTGGTTGTAGGGGCTGTTGATTGGAGTACACTAAATCAAACCTGATCTCTCTAGGACATTCAGAAGCCAAGTTATAAGCCCACAAATGTGTAACTGGACTACTTCTTTAAAGTGACACCAGGCCCGGTGACCTTTGGGACATGGTTTTACCCCCTATAGGAATGTGCGATCATCATGAAACGTTCAGATCACTTACAACTCAATAGATTCTACCTTCTTGTAACGTTTCAGCCTGATTGGACCTTGTTTTCACACAAATGAACCCAGAATGATGTGAAAATGTGCTTCGTGCAACATAATTCTGGGTGCCATTTACAAACCATAAGTGCTAATGACTCCATTCCTTTTTGTGAATGTAGGGGCTGTTGATTGGAGTACACTAAAACAAACCTGATCTCTCTAGGACATTCAGAAGCCAAGTTATAAGCCCACAAATGTGTAACTGGACTACTTCTTTAAATTGACACCAGATCCGTTGACCTTTGGGACATGGTTGGACCCCCTTAGGAAAAAGCTATCATCATGAAACGTTCAGATCACTTACAACTCAATAGATTCTACCTTCCTGTAACGTTTCTGCCTGATTGGACCTTGTTTTGATACAAATGAACCCAGAATGATGTGAAATTGTGCTTCGTGCAACATAATTCTGGGTGCCATTTAAAAACCATAAGTGCTAATGACTCCAGTCCTTTTTGGGGTAATGGGTGCTGTTAATTTGAGTACTCTAAAACAAACCTGACCTCTCTAGGATATTCAGAAGCCAAGTTATAAGCCCACAAATGTGTAACTGGACTACTTCTTTAAAGTGAAACCAGGCCCGCTGACCTTTGGGACATGGTTTGACCCCCTATAGGAATGTGCGATCATCATGAAACGTTCAGATCACTTACAACTCAATAGATTCTACCTTCTTGTAACGTTTAAGCCTGATTGGACCTTGTTTTCACACAAATGGACCCAGAATGATGTGAAATTGTGCTTCGTGCAACATAATTCTGGGTGCCATTTACAAACCATAAGTGCTAATGACTCCATTCCTTTTTGTGGTAATGAGGGCTGTTAAATGGAGTACTCTAAAACAAACCTGACCTCTCTAGGATATTCATAAGCCAAGTTAAAAGCCCACAAATGTGTAACTGGACTACTTCTTTAAAGTGACACCAGGCCCGGTGACCTTTGGGACATGGTTTTACCCCCTATAGGAATGTGCGATCATCATGAATTTTTCAGATCACTTACAACTCAATAGATTCTACCTTCTTGTAACGTTTCAGCCTGATTGGACCTTGTTTTCACACAAATGAACCCAGAATGATGTGAAATTGTGCTTCGTGCAACATAATTCTGGGTGCCATTTACAAACCATAAGTGCTAATGACTCCATTCCTTTTTGTGGTTGTAGGGGCTGTTGATTGGAGTACATTAAAACAAACCTGATCTCTCTAGGACATTCAGAAGCCAAGTTATAAGCCCACAAAGGTGTAACTGGACTACTTCTGTAAAGTGACACCAGGCCCGGTGACCTTTGAGACATGGTTTGACCCCTAATAGGAATGTGCGATCATCATGAAACGTTCAGATCACTTACAACTCAATAGATTCTACCTTCTTGTAACGTTTCAGCCTGATTGGACCTTGTTTTCACACAAATGGACCCAGAATGATGTGAAATTGTGCTTCGTGCAACATAATTCTGGGTGCCATTTACAAACCATAAGTGCTAATGACTCCATTCCTTTTTGTGGTTGTAGAGGCTGTTGATTGGAGTACACTAAAACAAACCTGATCTCTCTAGGACATTCAGAAGCCAAGTTAAAAGCCCACAAATGTGTAAATGGACTACTTCTTTAAATTGACACCAGATCCGGTGACCTTTGGGACATGGTTTGACCCCCTTAGGAAAGTGCTATCATCATGAACCATTCAGATCACTTACAACTCAATAGATTCTACCTTCCTGCAACGTTTCTGCCTGATTGGACCTTGTTTTCACACAAATGGACCCAGAATGATGTGAAATTGTGCTTCGTGCAACATAATTCTGGGTGCCATTTACAAACCATAAGTGCTAATGACTCCATTCCTTTTTGTGGTTGTAGGGGCTGTTGATTGGAGTACTCTGAAATAATTCTGATCTCTCTAGGACATTCAGAAGCCAAGTTATAAGCCCACAAATGTGTAACTGGACTACTACTTTAAATTGACACCAGATCCGGTGACCTTTGGGACATGGTTTGACTCCCTTAGGAAAGTGCTATCATCATGAAACGTTCAGATCACTTACAACTCAATAGATTCTACCTTCCTGTAACGTTTCAGCCTGATTAGACCTTGTTTTCACACAAATGAACCCAGAATGATGTGAAATTGTGCTTCGTGCAACATAATTCTGGGTGCCATTTAAAAACCATAAGTGCTAATGACTCCATTCCTTTTTGAGGTTGTAGGGGCTGTTGATTGGAGTACACTAAAACAAACCTGATCTCTCTAGGACATTCAGAAGCCAAGTTATAAGCCCTCAAAGGTGTAACTGGACTACTTCTTTAAAGTGACACCAGGCCCGGTGACCTTCGGGACATGGTTTGACCCCCTATAGGAATGTGCGATCATCATGAAACGTTCAGATCACTTACAACTCAATAGATTCTACCTTCTTGGAACGTTTCAGCCTGATTAGACCTTGTTTTCACACAAATGGACCCAGAATGATGTGAAATTGTGCTTAGTGCCACATAATTCTGGGTGCCATTTACAAACCATAAGTGCTAATGACTCCATTCCTTTTTGTGGTTGTAGGGGCTGTTGATTGGAGTACACTAAAAGAAACCTGATCTATCTAGGACATTCAGAAGCCAAGTTATAAGCCCACACAGGTGTAACTGGACTACTTCTTTAAAGTGACACCAGGCCCGGTGACCTTTGAGACATGGTTTGACCCCCTATAGGAATGTGCGATCATCATGAAACGTTCAGATCACTTACAACTCAATAGATTCTACCTTCTTGGAACGTTTCAGCCTGATTGGACCTTGTTTTCACACAAATGAACCCAGAATGATGTGAACTTGTGCTTCGTGCAACATAATTCTGGGTGCCATTTAAAAACCATAAGTGCTAATGAGTCCAGTCCTTTTTGGGGTAACGGGGGCTGTTAATTGGAGTACTCTAAAACAAACCTGACCTCTCTAGGATATTCAGAAGCCAAGTTATAAGCCCACAAAGGTGTAACTGGACTACTTCTTTAAAGTGACACCAGGCCCGGTGACCTTTGGGACATGGTTTTACCCCCTATAGGAATGTGCGATCATCATGAAACGTTCAGATCACTTACAACTCAATAGATTCTACCTTCTTGTAACGTTTCAGCCTGATTGGACCTTGTTTTCACACAAATGGACCCAGAATGATGTGAAATTGTGCTTCGTGCAACATAATTCTGGGTGCCACTTACAAACCATAAGTGCTAATGACTCCATTCCTTTTTGTGGTTGTAGGGGCTGTTGATTGGAGTACACTAGAACAAACCTGACCTCTCTAGGACATTCAGAAGCTAAGTTATAAGCCCACAAAGGTGTAACTGGACTACTTCTTTAAAGTGACACCAGGCCCGGTGACCTTTGGGACATGGTTTTACCCCCTATAGGAATGTGCGATCATCATGAAACGTTCAGATCAATTACAACTCAATAGATTCTACCTTCTTGTAACGTTTCAGCCTGATTGGACCTTGTTTTCACACAAATGGACCCAGAATGATGTGAAATTGTGCTTCGTGCAACATAATTCTGGGTGCCATTTAAAAACCATAAGTGCTAATGACTCCAGTCCTTTTTGGGGTAACGGGGGCTGTTAATTGGAGTACACTAAAAGAAACCTGATCTATCTAGGACATTCAGAAGCCAAGTTATAAGCCCACACAGGTGTAACTGGACTACTTCTTTAAAGTGACACTAGGCCCGGTGACCTTTGGGACATGGTTTTACCCCCTATAGGAATGTGCGATAATCATGAAACGTTCAGATCACTTACAACTCAATAGATTCTACCTTCTTGTAACGTTTCAGCCTGATTGGACCTTGTTTTCACACAAATGGACCCAGAATGATGTGAAATTGTGCTTCGTGCAACATAATTCTGGGTGCCACTTACAAACCATAAGTGCTAATGACTCCATTCCTTTTTGTGGTTGTAGGGGCTGTTGATTGGAGTACACTAGAACAAACCTGACCTCTCTAGGACATTCAGAAGCTAAGTTATAAGCCCACAAAGGTGTAACTGGACTACTTCTTTAAAGTGACACCAGGCCCGGTGACCTTTGGGACATGGTTTTACCCCCTATAGGAATGTGCGATCATCATGAAACGTTCAGATCACTTACAACTCAATTGATTCTACCGTCTTGTAACGTTTCAGCCTGATTGGGCCTTGTTTTCACACAAATGGACCCAGAATGATGTGAAATTGTGCTTCGTGCAACATAATTCTGGGTGCCATTTACAAACCTTAAGTGCTAATGACTCCATTCCTTTTTGTGGTTGTAGGGGCTGTTGATTGGAGTACATTAAAACAAACCTGATCTCTCTAGGACATTCAGAAGCCAAGTTATAAGCCCACAAATGTGTAACTGGACTACTTCTTTAAAGTGACACTAGGCCCGGTGACCTTTGGGACATGGTTTTACCCCCTATAGGAATGTGCGATAATCATGAAACGTTCAGATCACTTACAACTCAATAGATTCTACCTTCTTGTAACGTTTCAGCCTGATTGGACCTTGTTTTCACACAAATGGACCCAGAATGATGTGAAATTGTGCTTCGTGCAACATAATTCTGGGTGCCATTTAACACTAGAAGTCCCAGAGAAGGGTCATTTAACATTTTTACCTTTGGAACCCAGAGATGGGTCGAGTGACCCGAAGGATTTTAGCTAACACTGTATAATGAGTTGTGAACAGCCACTTTTGTTTTGTAAATAAGGTTTTCCAGGTCCAGCTGTGAGCAAAGACCAGAAGCGTTTGTGTCCAAGTCAAGAGGACTTAAATTTCAGCATGAGAAATATACAAAAGAACAACTGTTATTAGTTTCCATGCTTTTTATTTTTGTCATAAAAATGATCCAAAAAGTACAAGGAATAAATCAATTTCACACATATTTACACTAAGCTGCAGTGGGGTGCTGCATGTGTGTGTGTGTGTGTGTGTGTGTGTGTGTGTGTGTGTGTGTGTGTGTGTGTGTGTGTGTGTGTGTGTGTGTGTGCGCGCGTGCGTGCGTGCGTGCATGCGTTTGAGTGAGTGAGTGAGTGCATCAGTCTGCACTGTCGGAACATACCTGGCACTGCCAGGGTATGACTCTGGTACATTTGCCACATGCATATTTGTAGCAGTCAACACATCTCAAAGTTGCACAATTGTTTGTGCAACGATGGTTGACCTGACACTTTGCCCTTTTGCCAGGGCTGGGTGTGGAAGGTTTTAGCTGAAGCAGTTTCTCCTTGCGTGCCTTCTTCTAACTCACATGACCGTCACCCAACTCATTTGCAAGCTCAACCAGGAAGTTCACCCGTCTCTCCTGCACCTCAATGCATGCCTGATAAAGCACATGTGCATTCAGTGCTGCCATGTCAATCATGTTGTAGAACACGGCGACTGGCCATCTCTGTGTTCCTGCACGCACGCTGTACTCCCGCACCATTTGGTCCATCACATCCACAATGGCCTCAGCTATTGGCTCTCCTGCTGTGGCATAAGGTTCTATTGGAGTAATATGGAGACATGTCCCCACTTGTTTTTTACACCACACTGTGCCATATTTTGAGGTCTCTGTCAGCTCACTCCAAACCGAGTTCTCTTTTTTGATAGAGTCGTCTCCTCATCTGTAAGATAAACAATTTTAAATTAACTTTTTGTTTGGTTCTAAATAAAAAGAGATAGGCAGGAAATGAAAATAAGTAGTTTGAGAAATCTAACCTGAAGACAGCTCAGAGTCCGAATCTGGTTGTCTTCTCCATCTGAGTCACAAGGGTTGGCCTTGCTCACGATCAGTTCCAATGCCTGTTGAGTGGTTAGCCTCCTTTGCATTTTGTTTCTTGTCAACAAAATAGGTGAAGCAGTCACCTATTTATCCTCCACAGCACTAAAGACTGCATGCAAATTTCTGTAGCTGTTGCTCAGGATGGCCCTGCAAAAAAAGCAGCTGGGGGATGGGCAGACACTCTCAGGAGCAGCTTACACTCAGTCATTTTGAACCAACTTATCCCCAACTTTTGAACAAGTTTAAGTTGATTTACAGTTTTTTTTTCAATTAGTTTGGCTCATTTCTCGAAACTGAGATGACATTCTCAGAATTCAAGGTGTATTTGGCAAAATCCTCCATATGGTTTAGCGAAGCACCATGGAACAGCAGCAAAATGCCATATCTCTACCAAAACAGTGAAAACTTCTCTTATGTTTTCATGTCTCATGTTTCTAGTCCCCTCACATTTGGCAAAATGACCTGGATAATGCGGCACAACATCATGTGACTTTTGTGTGAATTCATCTCTCCTCCCCCCTGCTGATTCCTCTGGCAGGGGCCACATTTACAAATGAAGGGATGCTAATTGGAGCTATCAGAGTCATCCGTGTGGACTAAGGGTCTTTTGACCCTGCTTCAGGACTTCAGGGGGGAAAAACCATAAGCTCTAATGACTCCAGTCCTTTTTGGGGTAATGGGGGCTGTTAATTGGAGTACTCTAAAACAAACCTGACCTCTCTAGGATATTCAGAAGCCAAGTTATAAGCCCTCAAAGGTGTAACTGGACTACTTCTTTAAAGTGACACCAGGCCCGGTGACCTTTGGGACATGGTTTGACCCCCTTAGGAAAGTGCTATCATCATGAAACGTTCAGATCACTTACAACTCAATAGATTCTACCTTCCTGTAACGTTTAAGCCTGATTAGACCTTGTTTTCACACAAATGAACCCAGAATGATGTGAAATTGTGCTTCGTGCAACATAATTCTGGGTGCCATTTAAAAACCATAAGTGCTAATGACTCCATTCCTTTTGGAGGTTGTAGGGGCTGTTGATTGGAGTACACTAAAACAAACCTGATCTCTCTAGGACATTCAGAAGCCAAGTTATAAGCCCTCAAAGGTGTAACTGGACTACTTCTTTAAAGTGACACCAGGCCCGGTGACCTTCGGGACATGGTTTGACCCCCTATAGGAATGTGCGATCATCATGAAACGTTCAGATCACTTACAACTCAATATATTCTACCTTCTTGTAACATTTCAGCCTGATTGGACCTTGTTTTCACACAAATGGATCCAGAATGATGTGAAATTGTGCTTCGTGCCACATAATTCTGGGTGCCATTTACAAACCATAAGTGCTAATGACTCCATTCCTTTTTGTGGTTGTAGGGGCTGTTGATTGGAGTACACTAAAACAAACCTGATCTATCTAGGACATTCAGAAGCCAAGTTATAAGCCCACAAATGTGTAACTGGACTACTTCTTTAAAGTGACACCAGGCCCGGTGACCTTTGGGACATGGTTTTACCCCCTATAGGAATGTGCGATCATCATGAAACGTTCAGATCACTTACAACTCAATACATTCTACCTTCTTGTAACGTTTCAGCCTGATTGGACCTTGTTTTCACACAAATGAACCCAGAATGATGTGAAATTGTGCTTCGTGCAACATAATTCTGGGTGCCATTTAACACTAGAAGTCCCAGAGAAGGGTCATTTAACATTTTTACCTTTGGAACCCAGAGATGGGTCGAGTGACCCGAAGGATTTTAGCTAACACTGTATAATGAGTTGTGAACAGCCACTTTTGTTTTGTAAATAAGGTTTTCCAGGTCCAGCTGTGAGCAAAGACCAGAAGCGTTTGTGTCCAAGTCAAGAGGACTTAAATTTCAGCATGAGAAATATACAAAAGAACAACTGTTATTAGTTTCCATGCTTTTTATTTTTGTCATAAAAATGAT
The DNA here is from genome assembly GCF_043380555.1 of Nothobranchius furzeri. Classification (NCBI taxonomy): domain Eukaryota; kingdom Metazoa; phylum Chordata; class Actinopteri; order Cyprinodontiformes; family Nothobranchiidae; genus Nothobranchius; species Nothobranchius furzeri. The sequence goes on along the minus strand of NC_091750.1, from coordinate 74,921,505 downwards.
CCAAAAAGTACAAGGAATAAATCAATTTCACACATATTTACACTAAGCTGCAGTGGGGTGCTGCATGTGTGTGTGTGTGTGTGTGTGTGTGCGCGCGTGCGTGCGTGCGTGCATGCGTTTGAGTGTGTGAGTGAGTGCATCAGTCTGCACTGTCGGAACATACCTGGCACTGCCAGGGTATGACTGTGGTACATTTGCCACATGCATATTTGTAGCAGTCAACACATCTCAAAGTTGCACAATTGTTTGTGCAACGATGGTTGACCTGACACTTTGCCCTTTTGCCAGGGCTGGGTGTGGAAGGTTTTAGCTGAAGCAGTTTCTCCTTGCGTGCCTTCTTCTCACTCACATGACCGTCACCCAACTCATTTGCAAGCTCAACCAGGAAGTTCACCCGTCTCTCCTGCACCTCAATGCATGCCTGATAAAGCACATGTGCATTCAGTGCTGCCATGTCAATCATGTTGTAGAACACGGCGACTGGCCATCTCTGTGTTCCTGCATGCACGCTGTACTCCCGCACCATTTGGTCCATCACATCCACAATGGCCTCAGCTATTGGCTCTCCTGCTGTGGCGTAAGGTTCTATTGGAGTAATATGGAGACATGTCCCCACTTGTTTTTTACTCCACACTGTGCCATATTTTGAGGTCTCTGTCAGCTCACTCCAAACCGAGCTCTCTTTTTTGATAGAGTCGTCTCCTCATCTGCAAGATAAACAATTTTAAATTAACTTTTTGTTTGGTTCTAAATAAAAAGAGATAGGCAGGAAATGAAAATAAGTAGTTTGAGAAATCTAACCTGAAGACAGCTCAGAGTCCGAATCTGGTTGTCTTCTCCATCTGAGTCACAAGGGTTGGCCTTGCTCACGATCTGTTCCAATGCCTGTTGAGTGGTTAGCCTCCTTTGCATTTTGTTTCTTGTCAACAAAATAGGTGAAGCAGTCACCTATTTATCCTCCACAGCACTAAAGACTGCATGCAAATTTCTGTAGCTGTTGCTCAGGATGGCCCTGCAAAAAATGCAGCTGGGGGATGGGCAGACACTCTCAGGAGCAGCTTACACTCAGTCATTTTGAACCAACTTATCCCCAACTTTTGAACAAGTTTAAGTTGATTTACAGATTTTTTTTTTCAATTAGTTTGGCTCATTTCTCGAAACTGAGATGACATTCTCAAAATTCAAGGTGTATTTGGCAAAATCCTCCATATGGTTTAGCGAAGCACCATGGAACAGCAGCAAAATTCCATATCTCTACCAAAAAAGTGAAAACTTCTCTTATGTTTTCATGTCTCATGTTTCTAGTCCCCTCACATTTGGCAAAATGACCTGGATAATGCGGCAAAACATCATGTGACTTTTGTGTGAATTCATCTCTCCTCCCCCCTGCTGATTCCTCTGGCAGGGTCCACATTTACAAATGAAAGGATGCTAATTGGAGCTATCAGAGTCATCCGTGTGGACTAAGGGTCTTTTGACCCTGCTTCAGGACTTCAGGGGGGATGTTGAAATTCTTGGGACTTCTAGTGTTTAAAACCATAAGCTCTAATGACTCCAGTCCTTTTTGGGGTAATGGGGGCTGTTAATTGGAGTACTCTAAAAACAAACCTGACCTATCTAGGATAGATAGATAGATCTAGGAGAAGCCAAGTTATAAGCCCACAAAGGTGTAACTGGACTACTTCTTTAAAGTGACACCAGGCCCGGTGACCTTTGGGACATGGTTTGACCCCCTATAGGAATGTGCGATCATCATGAAACGTTCAGATCACTTACAACTCAATAGATTCTACCTTCTTGTAACGTTTCAGCCTGATTGGACCTTGTTTTCACACAAATGGACCCAGAATGATGTGAAATTGTGCTTCGTGCAACATAATTCTGGGTGCCATTTACAAACCATAAGTGCTAATGACTCCATTCCTTTTTGTGGTTGTAGGGGCTGTTGATTGGAGTACACTTAAACAAACCTGACCTCTCTAGGACATTCAGAAGCCAAGTTTTAAGCCCACAAATGTGTAACTGGACTACTTCTTTAAAGTGACACCAGGCCCGGTGACCTTTGGGACATGGTTTTACCCCCTATAAGAATGTGCGATCATCTTGAAACGTTCAGATCACTTATAACTCAATAGATTCTACCTTCTTGTAACGTTTCAGCCTGATTGGACCTTGTTTTCACACAAATGGACCCAGAATGATGTGAAATTGTGCTTTGTGCAACATAATTCTGGGTGCCATTTACAAACCATAAGCGCTAATGACTCCATTCCTTTTTGTGGTTGTAGGGGCTGTTGATTGGAGTACTCTGAAATAATTCTGATCTCTCTAGGACATTCAGAAGCCAAGTTATAAGCCCACAAATGTGTAACTGGACTACTTCTTTAAATTGACACCAAATCCGGTGACCTTTGGGACATGGTTTGACTCCCTTAGGAAAGTGCTATCATCATGAAACGTTCAGATCACTTACAACTCAATAGATTCTACCTTCCTGTAACGTTTCAGCCTGATTAGACCTTGTTTTCACACAAATGAACCCAGAATGATGTGAAATTGTGCTTCATGCAACATAATTCTGGGTGCCATTTAAAAACCATAAGTGCTAATGACTCCATTCATTTTTGTGGTTGTAGGGGCTGTTGATTGGAGTACACTAAAACAAACCTGATCTATCTAGGACATTCAGAAGCCAAGTTATAAGCCCACAAATGTGTAACTGGACTACTTCTTTAAAGTGACACCAGGCCCGGTGACCTTTGGGACATGGTTTTACCCCCTATAGGAATGTGCGATCATCATGAAACGTTCAGATCACTTACAACTCAATACATTCTACCTTCTTGTAACGTTTCAGCCTGATTGGACCTTGTTTTCACACAAATGGACCCAGAATGATGTGAAATTGTGCTTCGTGCAACATAATTCTGGGTGCCATTTACAAACCATAAGTGCTAATGACTCCATTCCTTTTTGTTCTTGTAGGGGCTGTTGATTGGAAAACATTAAAACAAACCGGATCTCTCTAGGACATTCAGAAGCCAAGTTATAAGCCCACACAGGTGTAACTGGACTACTTCTTTAAAGTGACACCAGGCCCGGTGACCTTTGGGACATGGTTTTACCCCCTATAGGAATGTGCGATCATCATGAAACGTTCAGATAACTTACAACTCAATAGATTCTACCTTCTTGTAACGTTTCAGCCTGATTGGACCTTGTTTTCACACAAATGGACCCAGAATGATGTGAAATTGTGCTTCGTGCAACATAATTCTGGGTGCCACTTACAAACCATAAGTGCTAATGACTCCATTCCTTTATGTGGTTGTAGGGGCTGTTGATTGGAGTACACTAAAACAAACCTGACCTCTCTAGGACATACAGAAGCTAAGTTATAAGCCCACCAAGGTGTAACTGGACTACTTCTTTAAAGTGACACCAGGCCCGGTGACCTTTGGGACATGGTTTTACCCCCTGTAGGAATGTGCGATCATCTTGAAACGTTCAGATCACTTACAACTCAATAGATTCTACCTTCTTGTAACGTTTCAGCCTGATTGGACCTTGTTTTCACACAAATGGACCCAGAATGATGTGAAATTGTGCTTCGTGCAACATAATTCTGGGTGCCATTTACAAACCATAAGTGCTAATGACTCCATTCCTTTTTGTGGTTGTAGGGGCTGTTGATTGGAGTACTCTGAAATAATTCTGATCTCTCTAGGACATTCAGAAGCCAAGTTAAAAGCCCACAAATGTGTAACTGGACTACTTCTTTAAATTGACACCAGATCCGGTGACCTTTGGGACATGGTTTGACTCCCTTAGGAAAGTGCTATCATCATGAAACGTTCAGATCACTTACATCTCAATAGATTCTACCTTCCTGTAACGTTTCAGCCTGATTAGACCTTGTTTTCACACAAATGAACCCAGAATGATGTGAAATTGTGCTTCATGCAACATAATTCTGGGTGCCATTTAAAAACCATAAGTGCCAATGACTCCATTCCTTTTTGAGGTTGTAGGGGCTGTTGATTGGAGTACACTAAAACAAACCTGATCTCTCTAGGACATTCAGAAGCCAAGTTATAAGCCCTCAAAGGTGTAACTGGACTACTTCTTTAAAGTGACACCAGGCCCGGTGACCTTGGGGACATGGTTTGACCCCCTATAGGAATGTGCGATCATCATGAAACGTTCAGATCACTTACAACTCAATAGATTCTACCTTCTTGTAACATTTCAGCCTGATTCTACCTTGTTTTCACACAAATGGACCCAGAATGATGTGAAATTGTGCTTCGTGCCACATAATTCTGGGTGCCATTTACAAACCATAAGTGCTAATGACTCCATTCATTTTTGTGGTTGTAGGGGCTGTTGATTGGAGTACACTAAAACAAACCTGATCTATCTAGGACATTCAGAAGCCAAGTTATAAGCCCACAAATGTGTAACTGGACTACTTCTTTAAAGTGACACCAGGCCCGGTGACCTTTGGGACATGGTTTTACCCCCTATAGGAATGTGCGATCATCATGAAACGTTCAGATCACTTACAACTCAATACATTCTACCTTCTTGTAACGTTTCAGCCTGATTGGACCTTGTTTTCACACAAATGGACCCAGAATGATGTGAAATTGTGCTTCGTGCAACATAATTCTGGGTGCCATTTACAAACCATAAGTGCTAATGACTCGGTTCCTTTTTGTTGTTGTAGGGGCTGTTGATTGGAAAACATTAAAACAAACCGGATCTCTCTAGGACATTCAGAAGCCAAGTTATAAGCCCACACAGGTGTAACTGGACTACTTCTTTAAAGTGACACCAGGCCCGGTGACCTTTGAGACATGGTTTGACCCCCTATAGGAATCTGCGATCATCATGAAACGTTCAGATCACTTACAACTCAATAGATTCTACCTTCTTGTAACGTTTCTGCCTGATTGGACCTTGTTTTCACACAAATGAACCCAGAATGATGTGAAATTGTGCTTCGTGCAACATAATTCTGTGTGCCATTTAAAAACCATAAGTGCTAATGACTCCATTCCTTTTTTGGTTGTATGGGCTGTTAATTGGAGTACACTAAAACAATCCTGACCTCTCTAGGACATTAAGAAGCCAAGTTATAAGCCCACAAAGGTGTAATTGGACTACTTCTTTAAATTGACACCAGATCCGGTGACCTTTGAACATGGTTTGACCCCCTTAGGAAAGTACTATCATCATGAAACGTTCAGATCACTTACAACTCAATAGATTCTACCTTCCTGTAACGTTTCAGCCTGTTTGGACCTTGTTTTCACACAAATGGACCCAGAATGATGTGAAATTGTGCTTCGTGCAACATAATTCTGGGTGCCATTTAAAAACCAAAAGTGCTAATGACTCCATTCCTTTTAGTGGTAATGGGGGCTGTTAATTGGAGTATTCTAAAACAAACCTGACCTCTCTAGGATATTCAGAAGCCAAGTTATAAGCCCACAAAGGTGTAACTGGACTACTTCTTTAAAGTGACACCAGGCCCGGTGACCTTTGGGACATGGTTTGACCCCCTATAGGAATATGCGATCATCATGAACCGTTCAGATCACTTACAACTAAATAGATTCTACCTTCTTGTAACGTTTCAGCCTGATTGGACCTTGTTTTCACACAAATGGACCCAGAATGATGTGAAATATTGCTTCGTGCAACATAATTTTGGGTGCCATTTACAAACCATAAGTGCTAATGACTCCATTCCTTTTTGTGGTTGTAGGGGCTGTTGATTGGAGTATACTAAAACAAACATGATCGCTCTAGGACATTCAGAAGCCAAGTTATAAGCCCACAAATGTGTAACTGGACTACTTCTTTAAATTGACACCAGATCCGGTGACCTTTGGGACATGGTTTGACCCCCTTGGGAAAGTGCTATCATCATGAAACGTTCAGATCACTTACAACTCAATAGATTCTACCTTCCTGTAACATTTCAGCCTGATTGGACCTTGTTTTCACACAAATGAACCAAGAATGATGTGAAATTGTACTTCGTGCAAAATAATTCTGGGTGCAATTTAAAAACCATAAGTGCTAATGACTCCATTCCTTTTTGATGTTGTAGGGGCTGTTGATTGAAGTACATTAAAACTAACCTGATCTCTCTAGGACATTCAGAAGCCAAGTTATAAGCCCACACAGGTGTAACTGGACTACTTCTTTAAATTGACACCAGGCCCGGTGACCTTTGGGACATGGTTTGACCCCCTATAGGAATCTGCGATCATCATGAAACGTTCAGATAACTTACAACTCAATAGATTCTACCTTCTTGTAACGTTTCAGCCTGATTGGACCTTGTTTTCACACAAATGGACCCAGAATGATGTGAAATTGTGCTTCGTGCAACATAATTCTGGGTGCCATTTACAAACCATGAGTGCTAATGACTCCATTCCTTTTTGTGGTTGTAGGGGCTGTTGGTTTGAGTACATTAAAAATAACATGATCTCTCTAGGACATTCAGAAGCCAAGTTATAAGCCCACAAATGTGTAACTGGACTACTTCTTTAAATTGACACCAGATCCGGTGACCTTTGGGACATGGTTTGACCCCCTTAGGAAAGTGCTATCATCATGAAACGTTCAGATCACTTACAACTCAATAGATTCTACCTTCCTGTAACGTTTCAGCCTGACTGGACCTTGTTTTCACACAAATGAACCCAGAATGATGTGAAATTGTGCTTAGTGCAGCATAATTCTGGGTGCCATTTACAAACCTTAAGTGCTAATGACTCCATTCCTTTTTGTGGTTGTAGGGGCTGTTGATTGGAGTACACTAAAATAAACCTGATCTCTCTAGGACATTCAGAAGCCAAGTTATAATCCCACAAATGTGTAACTGGACTACTTCTTTAAATTGACACCAGATCCGGTGACCTTTGGGACATGGTTTGACCCCCTTAGGAAAGTGCTATCATCATGAAACGTTCAGATCACTTACAACTCAATAGATACTACCTTCCTGTAACATTTCAGCCTGATTGGACCTTGTTTTCACACAAATGAACCCAGAATGATGTGAAATTGTGCTTCGTGCAACATAATTTTGGGTGCCATTTACAAACCATAAGTGCTAATGACTCCATTCCTTTTTGTGGTTGTAGGGGCTGTTGATTGGAGTACACTAAAAAAAACCTAACCTCTCTAGGACATTCAGAAGCCAAGTTATAAGCCCACAAAGGTGTAACTGGACTACTTCTTTAAAGTGACACCAGGCCCGGTGACCTTTGGGACATGGTTTTACCCCCTGTAGGAATGTGCGATCATCTTGAAACGTTCAGATCACTTACAACTCAATAGATTCTACCTTCTTGTAGCGTTTCAGCCTGATTGGACCTTGTTTTCACAAAAATGGACCCAGAATGATGTGAAATTGTGCTTCGCGCAACATAATTCTGGGTGCCATTTACAAACCATAAGTGCTAATGACTCCAATCCTTTTTGTGGTTGTAGGGGCTGTTGATTGGAGTACATTAAAACAAACCTGATCTCTCTAGGACATTCAGAAGCCAAGTTATAAGCCCACAAATGTGTAACTGGACTACTTCTTTAAATTGACACCAGATCCGGTGACCTTTGGGACATGGTTTTAACCCCTATAGGAATGTGCGATCATCATGAAACGTTCAGATCACTTACAACTCAATAGATTCTACCTTCCGGTAACGTTTCAGCCTGATTGGACCTTGTTTTCACACAAATGAACCCAGAATGATGTGAAATTGTGCTTAGTGCAGCATAATTCTGGGTGCCATTTACAAACCTTAAGTGCTAATGACTCCATTCCTTTTTGTGGTTGTAGGGGCTGTTGATTGGAGTACACTAAAACAAACCTGATCTCTCTAGGACATTCAGAAGCCAAGTTATAACCCCACAAAGGTGTAACTGGACTACTTCTTTAAAGTGACACCAGGCCCGGTGACCTTTGGGACATGGTTTTACCCCCTATAGGAATGTGCGATCATCTTGAAACGTTCATATCACTTACAACTCAATAGATTCTACCTTCTTGTAACGTTTCAGCCTGATTGGACCTTGTTTTCACACAAATGGACCCAGAATGATGTGAAATTGTGCTTCGTGCAACATAATTCTGGGTGCCATTTACAAACCATAAGTGCTAATGACTCCATTCCTTTTTGTGGTTGTAGGGGCTGTTGGTTGGAGTACATTACAACAAACCTGATCTCTCTAGGACATTCAGAAGCCAAGTTATAAGCCCACAAATGTGTAACTGGACTACTTCTTTAAATTGACACCAGATCTGGTGACCTTTGGGACATGGTTTGACCCCCTTAGGAAAGTGCGATCATCTTGAAATGTTCAGATCACTTTCAACGCAATAGATTCTACCTTCTTGTAGCGTTTCAGCCTAATTGTACCTTGTTTTCACACAAATGGACCCAGAATGATGTGAAATTGTGCTTCGTGCAACATAATTCTGGGTGCCATTTAAAAACCATAAGTGCTAATGACTCCATTCCTTTTTGTGGTTGTAGGGGCTGTTGATTGGAGTATACTAAAACAAACATGATCTCTCTAGGACATTCAGAAGCAAAGTTATAAGCCCACAAATGTGTAACTGGACTACTTCTTTAAATTGACACCAGATCCGGTGACCTTTGGGACATGGTTTGACCCCCTTAGGAAAGTGATATTATCATGAAACGTTCAGATCACTTACAACTCAATAGATTCTACCTTCCTGTAACATTTCAGCCTGATTGGACCTTGTTTTCACACAAATTAACCCAGAATGATGTGAAATTGTACTTCGTGCAAAATAATTCTGGGTGCAATTTAAAAACCATAAGTGCTAATGACTCCATTCCTTTTTGATGTTGTAGGGGCTGTTGATTGGAGTACATTAAAACAAACCTGATCTCTCTAGGACATTCAGAAGCCAAGTTATAAGACCTCAAAGGTGTAACTGGACTACTTCTTTAAAGTGACACCAGGCCCGGTGACCTTTGGGACATAGTTTGACCCCCTATAGGAATCTGCGATCATCATGAAACGTTCAGATCACTTACAACTCAATAGATTCTACCTTCTTGTAACGTTTCAGCCTGATTGGACCTTGTTTTCACACAAATGGACCCAGAATGATGTGAAATTGTGCTTCGTGCAACATAATTCTGGGTGCCATTTACAAACCATAAGTGCTAATGACTCCATTCCTTTTTGTGGTTGTAGGGGCTGTTGGTTTAAGTACATTAAAAATAACCTGATCTCTCTAGGACATTCAGAAGCCAAGTTATAAGCCCACAAATGTGTAACTGGACTACTTCTTTAAATTGACACCAGATCTGGTGACCTTTGGGACATGGTTTGACCCCCTTAGGAAAGTGCTATCATCATGAAACGTTCAGATCACTTACAACTCAATAGATACTACCTTCCTGTAACATTTCAGCCTGATTGGACCTTGTTTTCACACAAATGAACCCAGAATGATGTGAAATTGTGCTTCGTGCAACATAATTTTGAGTGCCATTTACAAACCATAAGTGCTAATGACTCCATTCCTTTTTGTGGTTGTAGGGGCTGTTGATTGGAGTACACTAAAACAAACCTAACCTCTCTAGGACATTCAGAAGCCAAGTTATAAGCCCACAAAGGTGTAACTGGACTACTTCTTTAAAGTGACACCAGGCCCGGTGACCTTTGGGACATGGTTTTACCCCCTGTAGGAATGTGCGATCATCTTGAAACGTTCAGATCACTTACAACTCAATAGATTCTACCTTCCTGTAACATTTCAGCCTGATTGGACCTTGTTTTCACACAAATGAACCCAGAATGATGTGAAATTGTGCTTAGTGCAGCATAATTCTGGGTGCCATTTACAAACCTTAAGTGCTAATGACTCCATTCCTTTTTGTGGTTGTAGGGGCTGTTGATTGGAGTATACTAAAACAAACCTGATCTCTCTAGGACATTCAGAAGCCAAGTTATAAGCCCACAAAGGTGTAACTGGACTACTTTAAATTGACACCAGATCCGGTGACCTTTGGGACATGGTTTGACCCCCTTAGGAAAGTGCTATCATCATGAAACGTTCAGATCACTTACAACTCAATATATTCTACCTTCCTGTAACATTTCAGCCTGATTGGACCTTGTTTTCACACAAATGAACCCAGAATGATGTGAAATTGTGCTTCGGGCAACATAATTCTGGGTGCCATTTAAAAACCATAAGTGCTAATGACTCCATTCCTTTTTGAGTTTGTAGGCGCTGTTGATTGGAGTACACTAAAACAAACCTGATCTCTCTAGGACATTCAGAAGCCAAGTTATAAGCCCTCAAAGGTGTAACTGGTCTACTTCTTTAAATTGACACCAGATCTGGTGACCTTTGGGACATGGTTTGACCCCCTTAGGAAAGTGCTATCATCATGAAACGTTCAGATCACTTACAACTCAATAGATTCTACCTTCCTGTAACGTTTCAGCCTGATTGGACCTTGTTTTCACACAAATGAACCCAGAATGATGTGAAATTGTGCTTCGTGCAACATAATTCTGGGTGCCATTTACAAACCATAAGAGCTAATGATTCCATTCCTTTTTGTGGTTGTAGGGGCTGTTGATTGGAGTACACTAAAACAAACCTGACCTCTCTAGGACATTCAGAAGCCAAGTTATAAGCCCACAAATGTGTAACTGGACTACTTCTTTAAATTGACACCAGATCCGGTGACCTTTGGGACATGGTTTGACCCCCTTAGGAAAGTGCTATCATCATGAAACGTTCAGATCACTTACAACTCAGTAGATTCTACCTTCCTGTAACGTTTTAGCCTGATTGGACCTTGTTTTCACACAAATGAACCCAGAATGATGTGAAATTGTGCTTCGTGCAACATAATTCTGGGTGCCATTTACAAACCATAAGTGCTAATGACTCCATTCCTTTTTGTGGTTGTAGGGGCTGTTGATTGGAGTACACTAAAACAAACCTAACCTCTCTAGGACATTCAGAAGCCAAGTTATAAGCCCACAAAGGTGTAACTGGACTACTTCTCTGAAGTGACACCACGCCCGGTGACCTTTGGGACATGGTTTTACCCCCTATAGGAATGTGCGATCATCTTGAAACGTTCAGATCACTTACAACTCAATAGATTCGACCTTCTTGTAGCGTTTCAGCCCGATTGGACCTTGTTTTCACACAAATGGACCCAGAATGATGTGAAATTTTGCTTCGTGCAACATAATTCTGGGTGCCATTTACAAACCATAAGTGCTAATGACTCCATTCCTTTTTGTGGTTGTAGGGGCTGTTGATTGGAGTACATTAAAACAAACCTGATCTCTCTAGGACATTCAGAAGCCAAGTTATAAGCCCACAAATGTGTAACTGGACTACTTCTTTAAATTGACACCAGATCCGGTGACCTTTGGGACATGGTTTGACCCCCTTAGGAAAGTGCTATCATCTTGAAACGTTCAGATCACTTACAACTCAATAGATTCTACCTTCCTGTAACGTTTCAGCCTGATTGGACCTTGTTTTCACACAAATGAACCCAGAATGATGTGAAATTGTGCTTCGTGCAACATAATTCTGGGTGCCATTTACAAACCATAAGTGCTAATGACTCCATTCCTTTTTGTGGTTGTAGGGGCTGTTGATTGGAGTACACTAAAACAAACCTAACCTCTCTAGGACATTCAGAAGCCAAGTTATAAGCCCACAAAGGTGTAACTGGACTACTTCTTTAAAGTGACACCAGGCCCGGTGACCTTTGGGACATGGTCTTACCCCCTATAGGAATGTGCGATCATCTTGAAACGTTCAGATCACTTACAACTCAATAGATTCTACCTTCTTGTAGCGTTTCAGCCTGATTGGACCTTGTTTTCACACAAATTGACCCAGAATGATGTGAAATTGTGCTTCATGCAACATAATTCTGGGTGCCATTTACAAACCTTAAGTGCTAATGACTCCATTCCTTTTTGTGGTTGTAGGGGCTGTAGTTTGGAGTACACTAAAACAAACCTAACCTCTCTAGGACATTTAGAAGCCAAGTTATAAGCCCACAAATGTGTAACTGGACTACTTCTTTAAATTGACACCAGATCCGGTGACCTTTGGGACATGGTTTGACCCCCTTAGGAAAAGCTATCATCATGAAATGTTCAGATCACTTACAACTCAATAGATTCTACCTTCCTGTAACGTTTCAGCCTGATTGGACCTTGTTTTCACACAAATGAACCCAGAATTATGTGAAATTGTGCTTTGTGCAACATAATTCGAGGTGCCATTTACAAACCATAAGTGCTAATGACTCCATACCTTTTTGTGGTTGTAGGGGCTGTTGGTTGGAGTTCATTAAAACAAACCTGATCTCTCTAGGCCATTCAGAAGCCAAGTTATAAGCCCACAAATGTGTAATGGGACTACTTCTTTAAATTGACACCAGATCCGGTGACCTTTGGGATATGGTTTGACCCCTTTAGGAAAGTGCTATCATCATGAAACGTTCAGATCACTTACAACTCAATAGATTCTACCTTCCTGTAACGTTTCAGCCTGATTGGACCTTGTTTTCACACAAATGAACCCAGAATGATGTGAAATTGTGCTTTGTGCAACATAATTCTGGGTGCCATTTACAAACCATAAGTGCTAATGACTCCATTCCTTTTTGTGGTTGTAGGGGCTGTTGGTTGGAGTACATTAAAACAAACCTGATCTCTCTAGGACATTCAAAAGCCAAGTTATGAGCCCACAAATGTGTAACTGGACTACTTCTTTAAATTGACACCAGATCCGGTGACCTTTGGGACATGGTTTGACCCCCTTAGGAAAGTGCTATCATCATGAAACGTTCAGATCACTTACAACTCAATAGATTCTACCTTCCTGTAACGTTTCAGCCTGATTGGACCTTGTTTTCACACAAATGAACCCAGAATGATGGGAAATTGTTCTTAGTGCAGCATAATTCTGGGAGCCATTTAAGAACCATAAGTGCTAATGACTCCATTCCTTTTTGAGGTTGTAGGGGATGTTGATTCGAGTACACTAAAAACAAACCTGATCTCTCTACGACATTCAGAAGCCAAGTTATAAGCCCACAAATGTGTAACTGGACTACTTCTTTAAATTGACACCAGATCCGGTGACCTTCGGGACATGGTTTGACCCCCTTAGGAAAGTGCTATCATCATGAAACGTTCAGATCACTTACAACTCAATAGATTCTACCTTTCTGTAACGTTTCAGCCTGATTGGACCTTGTTTTCACACAAATGAACCCAAAATGATGTGAAATTGTGCTTCGTGCAACATAATTCTGGGTGCCATTTACAAACCATAAGGCTAATGACTCCATTCCTTTTTGTGGTTGTAGGGGCTGTTGATTGGAGTACACTAAAACAAACCTAACCTCTCTAGGACATTCAGAAGCCAAGTTATAAGCCCACAAAGGTGTAACTGGACTACTTCTTTAAAGTGACACCAGGCCCGGTGACCTTTGGGACATGGTCTTACCCCCTATAGGAATGTGCGATCATCTTGAAACGTTCAGATCACTTACAACTCAATAGATTATACCTTCTTGTAGCGTTTCAGCCTGATTGGACCTTGTTTTCACACAAATGGACCCAGAATGATGTGAAATTTTGACTTCGTGCAACATAATTCTGGGTGCCATTTACAAACCATAAGTGCTAATGACTCCATTCCTTCTGGTGGTTGTAGGGAATGTTGATTGGAGTACATTAAAACAAACCTGATCTCTCTAGGACATTCAGAAGCCAAGTTATAAGCCCACAAATGTGTAACTGGACTACTTCTTTAAATTGACACCAGATCCGGTGACCTTTGGGACATGGTTTGACCCCCTTAGGAAAGCGCTATCATCATGAAACGTTCAGATCACTTACAACTCAATAGATTCTATCTTCCTGTAACGTTTCAGCCTGATTGGACCTTGTTTTCACACAAATGAACCCAGAATGATGTGAAATTGTGCTTCGTGAAACAAAATTCTGGGTGCCATTTAAAAACCATAAGTGCTAATGACTCCATTCCTTTTTGGGGTAATGGGGGCTGTTAATTGGAGTACTCTAAAACAAACCTGACCTCTCTAGGATATTCAAAAGCCAAGTTATAAGCCCACAAAGGTGTAACTGGACTACTTCTTTAAAGTGACACCAGGCTCGGTGACCTTTGGGACATGGTTTGACCCCCTTAGGAAAATGCTATCATCATGAAACGTTCAGATCACTTACAACTCAATAGATTCTACCTTCCTGTAACGTTTCAGCCTGATTGGACCTTGTTTTCTCACAAATGGACCCAGAATTATGTGAAATTGTGCTTCGTGCAACATAATTCTGGGTGCCATTTACAAACCATAAGTGCTAATGACTCCATTCCTTTTTGTGGTTGTAGGGGCTGTTGATTGGAGTACATTAAAACAAACCTGATCTCTCTAGGACATTCAGAAGCCAAGTTATAAGCCCACAAATGTGTAACTGGACTACTTCTTTAAATTGACACCAGATCCGGTGACCTTTGGGACATGGTTTGACCCCCTTAGGAAAGTGCTATCATCATGAAACGTTCAGATCACTTACAACTCAATAGATTCTACCTTCCTGTAAGGTTTCAGCCTGATTGGACCTTGTTTTCACACAAACGAACCCAGAATGATGTGAAATTGTGCTTCGTGCAACATAATTCTGGGTGCCATTTACAAACCATAAGTGCTAATGACTCCATTCCTTTTTGAGGTTGTAGGGGATGTTGATTGGAGTACAGTAAAACAAACCTAACCTCTCTAGGACATTCAGAAGCCAAGTTATAAGCCCACAAAGGTGTAACTGGACTACTTCTTTAAAGTGACACCAGGCCTGGTGACCTTTGGGACATGGTTAGACCCCCTATAGGAATGTGCGATCATCTTGAAACGTTCAGATCACTTACAACTCAATTGATTCTACCTTCTTGTGTAACATTTCAGCCTGATTGGACCTTGTTTTCACACAAATGAACCCAGAATGATGTGAAATTGTGCTTCGTGCAACATAATTCTGGGTGCCATTTAAAAACCATAAGTGCTAATGACTCCATTCCTTTTTGAGGTTGAAGGGGCTGTTGATTGGAGTACACTAAAACAAACCTGATCTCTCTAGGACATTCAGAAGCCAAGTTATAAGCCCTCAAAGGTGTAACTGGACTACTTCTTTAAAGTGACACCAGATCCGGTGACCTTTGGGACATGGTTTGACCCCCTTAGGAAAGTGCTATCATCATGAAACGTTCAGATCACTTACAACTCAATAGATTCTACCTTCCTGTAACGTTTCAGCCTGAATGGACCTTGTTTTCACACAAACGAACCCAGAATGATGTGAAATTGTGCTTTGTGCAACATAATTCTGGGTGCCATTTACAAACCATAAGTGCTAATGACTCCATTCCTTTTTGAGGTTGTAGGGGCTGTTGATTGGAGTACAGTAAAACAAACCTAACCTCTCTAGGACATTCAGAAGCCAAGTTATAAGCCCACAAAGGTGTAACTGGACTACTTCTTTAAATTGACACCAGGCCTGGTGACCTTTGGGACATGGTTTGACCCCCTATAGGAATGTGCGATCATCTTGAAACGTTCAGATCACTTACAACTCAATAGATTCTACCTTCTTGTGTAACGTTTCAGCCTGATTGGACCTTGTTTTCACCCAAATGAACCCAGAATGATGTGAAATTGTGCTTCGTGCAACATAATTCTGGGTGCCATTTAAAAACCATAAGTGCTAATGACTCCATTCCTTTTTGAGGTTGAAGGGGCTGTTGATTGGAGTACACTAAAACAAACCTGATCTCTCTAGGACATTCAGAAGCCAAGTTATAAGCCCTCAAAGGTGTAACTGGACTACTTCTTTAAAGTGACACCAGGCACTGTGACCTTTGGGACATGGTTTGACCCCCTATAGGAATGTGCGATCATCTTGAAACGTTCAGATCACTTACAACTTAATAGATTCTACCTTCTTGTAGCGTTTCAGCCTGATTGGACCTTGTTTTCACACAAATGGACCCAGAATGATGTGAAATTGTGCTTCGTGCAACATAATTCTGGGTGCCATTTACAAACCTTAAGTGCTAATGACTCCATTCCTTTTTGTGGTTGTAGGGGCTGTTGATTGGAGTACACTAAAACAAACCTGATCTCTCTAGGACATTCAGAAGCCAAGTTATAAGCCCACAAATGTATAACTGGACTACTTCTTTAAATTGACACCAGATCCGGTGACCTTTGGGACATGGTTTGACCCCCTTAGGAAAGTGCTATCATCATGAAACGTTCAGATCACTTACAACTCAATAGATTCTACCTTCCTGTAACGTTTCAGCCTGATTGTACCTTGTTTTCACACAAATGAACCCAGAATGATGTGAAATTGTGCTTTGTGCAACATAATTCTGGGTGCCATTTAAAAACCATAAGTGCTAATGACTCCATTCCTTTTTGAGGTTGTAGGGGCTGTTGATTGGAGTACACTAAAACAAACCTGATCTCTCTAGCACATTCAGAAGCCAAGTTATAAGCCCACAAATGTATAACTGGACTACTTCTTTAAAGTGACACCAGGCCCGGTGACCTTTGGGACATGGTTTGACCCCCTTAGGAAAGGGCTATCATCATGAAACGTTCAGATCACTTACAACTCAATAGATTCTACCTTCCTGTAACGTTTCAGCCTGATTGGACCTTGTTTTCACACAAATGAACCCAGAATGATGTGAAATTGTGCTTTGTGCAACATAATTCTGGGTGCCATTTAAAAACCATAAGTGCTAATGACTCCATTCCTTTTTTAGGTTGTAGGGGCTGTTGATTGGAGTACACTAAAACAAACCTGATCTCTCTAGGACATTCAGAAGCCAAGTTATAAGCCCTCAAATGTGTAACTGGACTACTTCTTTAAAGTGACACCAGGCCCGGTGACCTTTGGGACATGGTTTGACCCCCTTAGGAAAGTGCTATCATCATGAAACGTTCAGATCACTTACAACTCAATAGATTCTACCTTCCTGTAACGTTTCAGCCTGATTGTACCTTGTTTTCACACAAATGAACCCAGAATGATGTGAAATTGTACTTCGTGCAACATAATTCTGGGTGCCATTTACAAACCATAAGTGCTTATGACTCCATTCCTTTTTGTGGTTGTAGGGGCTGTTGATTGGAGTACATTAAAACAAACATGATCTCTCTAGGACATTCAGAAGCCAAGTTATAAGCCCACAAATGTGTAACTGGACTACTTCTTTAAATTGACACCAGATCCGGTGACCTTTGGGACATGGTTTGACCCCCTTAGGAAAGGGCTATCATCATGAAACGTTCAGATCACTTACAACTCAATAGATTCTACCTTCATGTAACGTTTCTGCCTGATTGGACCTTGTTTTCACACAAATGAACACAGAATGATGTGAAATTGTGCTTCGTTCAACATAATTCTGGGTGCCATTTAAAAACCATAAGTGCTAATGACTCCATTCCTTTTTGTGGTTGTAGGGGCTGTTGATTGGAGTATACTAAAACAAACCTGATCTCTCTATGACATTAAGAAGCCACGTTATAAGCCCACAAATGTGTAACTGGACTACTTCTTTAAATTGACACCAGATCCGGTGACCTTTGGGACATTGTTTGACCCCCTTAGGAAAGGGCTATCACCATGAAACATTCAGATCACTTACAACTCAACAGATTCTACCTTCCTGTAACGTTTCAGCCTGATTGGACCTTGTTTTCACACAAATGGACCCAGAATGATGTGAAATTGTGCTTCGTGCAAAATAATTCTGGGTGCCATTTAAAAACCATAAGTGCTAATGACTCCATTCCTTTTTGGGGTAATGGGGGCTGTTAATTGGAGTACTCTAAAACAAACCTGACCTCTAAAAGATATTCAGAAGCCAAGTTATAAGCCCACAAATGTGTAACTGGACTACTTCTTTGAAGTGACACCAGGCCCGGTGACCTTTGGGACATGGTTTTACCCCCTATAGGAATGTGCGATCATCTTGAAACGTTCAGATCACTTACAACTCAATAGATTCTACCTTCCTGTAACGTTTCAGCCTGATTGGACCTTGTTTTCACACAAATGAACCCAGCATGATGTGAAATTGTGCTTCGTGCAAAATAATTCTGGGTGCCATTTACAAACCATAAGTGCTAATGACTCCATTCCTTTTTGTGGTTGTAGGGGCTGTTGATTGGAGTACACTGAAACAAACCTAACCTCTCTTGGACATTCAGAAGCCAAGTTATAAGCCCACAAAGGTGTAACTGGTTTACTTCTTTAAAGTGACACCAGGCCCGGTGACCTTTGGGACATGGTCTTACCCCCTATAGGAATGTGCGATCATCTTGAAACGTTCAGATCACTTACAACTCAATAGATTCTACCTTCTTGTAGCGTTTCAGCCTGATTGGACCTTGTTTTCACACAAATTGACCCAGAATGATGTGAAATTGTGCTTCATGCAACATAATTCTGGGTGCCATTTACAAACCATAAGTGCTAATGACTCCATTCCTTTTTGTGGTTGTAGGGGCTGTTGGTTGGAGTACATTAAAACAAACCTGATCTCTCTAGGACATTCAGAAGTCAAGTTATAAGCCCACAAATGTGTAACTGGACTACTTCTTTAAATTGACACCAGATCCGGTGACCTTTGGGACATGGTTTGACCCCCTTAGGAAAGTGCTATCATCATGAAACGTTCAGATCACTTACAACTCAATAGATTCTACCTTCTTGTAACGTTTCAGCCTGATTGGACCTTGTTTTCACACAAATGAACCCAGAATGATGTGAAATTGTGCTTCGTGCAACATAATTCTGGGTGCCATTTAAAAACCATAAGTGCTAATGACTCCATTCCTTTTTGAGGTTGAAGGGGCTGTTGATTGGAGTACACTAAAACAAACCTGATCTCTCTAGGACATTCAGAAGCCAAGTTATAAGCCCTCAAAGGTGTAACTGGACTACTTCTTTAAAGTGACACCAGATCCGGTGACCTTTGGGACATGGTTTGACCCCCTTAGGAAAGTGCTATCATCATGAAACGTTCAGATCACTTACAACTCAATAGATTCTACCTTCCTGTAACGTTTCAGCCTGATTGGACCTTGTTTTCACACAAACGAACCCAGAATGATGTGAAATTGTGCTTCGTGCAACATAATTCTGGGTGCCATTTACAAACCATAAGTGCTAATGACTCCATTCCTTTTTGAGGTTGTAGGGGCTGTTGATTGGAGTACAGTAAAACAAACCTAAACTCTCTAGGACATTCAGAAGCCAAGTTATAAGCCCACAAAGGTGTAACTGGACTACTTCTTTAAAGTGAAACCAGGCCTGGTGACCTTTGGGACATGGTTTGACCCCCTTAGGAAAGTGCTATCATCATGAAACGTTCAGATCACTTACAACTCAATAGATTCTACCTTCCTGTAACGTTTCAGCCTGATTGAATCCTTGTTTTCACACAAATGAACCCAGAATGATGTGAAATTGTGCTTCGTGCAACATAACTCTGGGTGCCATTTAAAAACCATAAGTGCTAATGACTCCATTCCTTTTTGTGGTTGTAGGGGCTGTTGATTGGAGTATACTAAAACAAACCTGATCTCTCTAGGACATTCAGAAGCCAAGTTATAAGCCCACAAATGTGTAACTGGACTACTTCTTTGAAGTGACACCAGGCCCGGTGACCTTTGGGACAGGGTTTTACCCCCTATAGGAATGTGCGATCATCTTGAAACGTTCAGATCACTTACAACTCAATAGATTTGACCTTCTTGTAGCGTTTCAGCCCATTGGACCTTGTTTTCACACAAATGGACCCAGAATGATGTGAAATTTTGCTTCGTGCAACATAATTCTGGGTGCCATTTACAAACCATAAGTGCTAATGACTCCATTCCTTTTTGAGGTTGTAGGGGCTGTTGATTGGAGTACATTAAAACAAACCTGATCTCTCTAGGACATTCAGAAGCCAAGTTATAAGCCCGCAAAGGTGTAACTGGACTACTTCTTTAAAGTGACACCAGGCCTGGTGACCTTTGGGACATGGTTAGACCCCCTATAGGAATGTGCGATCATCTTGAAACGTTCAGATCACTTACAACTCAATAGATTCTACCTTCTTGTGTAACGTTTCAGCCTGATTGGACCTAGTTTTCACACAAATGAACCCAGAATGATGTGAAATTGTGCTTCGTGCAACATAATTCTGGGTGCCATTTACAAACCATAAGTGCTAATGACTCCATTCCTTTTTGAGGTTGAAGGGGCTGTTGATTGGAGTACACTAAAACAAACCTGATCTCTCTAGGACATTCAGAAGCCAAGTTATAAGCCCTCAAAGGTGTAACTGGACTACTTCTTTAAAGTGACACCAGATCCGGTGACCTTTGGGACATGGTTTGACCCCCTTAGGAAAGTGCTATCATCATGAAACGTTCAGATCACTTACAACTCAATAGATTCTACCTTCCTGTAACGTTTCAGCCTGATTGGACCTTGTTTTCACACAAACGAACCCAGAATGATGTGAAATTGTGCTTCGTGCAACATAATTCTGGGTGCCATTTACAAACCATAAGTGCTAATGACTCCATTCCTTTTTGAGGTTGTAGGGGCTGTTGATTGGAGTACAGTAAAACAAACCTAAACTCTCTAGGACATTCAGAAGCCAAGTTATAAGCCCACAAAGGTGTAACTGGACTACTTCTTTAAAGTGAAACCAGGCCTGGTGACCTTTGGGACATGGTTTGACCCCCTTAGGAAAGTGCTATCATCATGAAACGTTCAGATCACTTACAACTCAATAGATTCTACCTTCCTGTAACGTTTCAGCCTGATTGAATCCTTGTTTTCACACAAATGAACCCAGAATGATGTGAAATTGTGCTTCGTGCAACATAACTCTGGGTGCCATTTAAAAACCATAAGTGCTAATGACTCCATTCCTTTTTGTGGTTGTAGGGGCTGTTGATTGGAGTATACTAAAACAAACCTGATCTCTCTAGGACATTCAGAAGCCAAGTTATAAGCCCACAAATGTGTAACTGGACTACTTCTTTGAAGTGACACCAGGCCCGGTGACCTTTGGGACATGGTTTTACCCCCTATAGGAATGTGCCATCATCTTGAAACGTTCAGATCACTTACAACTCAATAGATTTGACCTTCTTGTAGCGTTTCAGCCCATTGGACCTTGTTTTCACACAAATGGACCCGGAATGATGTGAAATGTTGCTTCGTGCAACATAATTCTGGGTGCCATTTACAAACCATAAGTGCTAATGACTCCATTCCTTTTTGTGGTTGTAGGGATTGTTGATTGGAGTACATTAAAACAAACCTGATCTCTCTAGGACATTCAGAAGCCAAGTTATAAGCCCACAAATGTGTAACTGGACTACTTCTTTAAATTGACACCAGATCCGGTGACATTTGGGACATGGTTTGACCCCCTTAGGAAAGTGCTATCATCTTGAAACGTTCAGATCACTTACAACTCAATAGATTCTACCTTCCTGTAACGTTTCAGCCTGATTGGACCTTGTTTTCACACAAATGAACCCAGAATGATGTGAAATTGTGCTTCGTGCAAAATAATTCTGGGTGCCATTTACAAACCATAAGTGCTAATGACTCCATTCCTTTTTGTGGTTGTAGGGGCTGTTGATTGGAGTACACTGAAACAAACCTAACCTCTCTAGGACATTCAGAAGCCAAGTTATAAGCCCACAAAGGTGTAACTGGACTACTTCTTTAAAGTGACACCAGGCCCGGTGACCTTTGGGACATGGTCTTACCCCCTATAGGAATGTGCGATCATCTTGAAACGTTCAGATCACTTACAACTCAATAGATTCTACCTTCTTGTAGCGTTTCAGCCTGATTGGACCTTGTTTTCACACAAATTGACCCAGAATGATGTGAAATTGTGCTTCATGCAACATAATTCTGGGTGCCATTTACAAACCATAAGTGCTAATGACTCCATTCCTTTTTGTGGTTGTAGGGGCTGTTGGTTGGAGTACATTAAAACAAACCTGATCTCTCTAGGACATTCAGAAGTCAAGTTATAAGCCCACAAATGTGTAACTGGACTACTTCTTTAAATTGACACCAGATCCGGTGACCTTTGGGACATGGTTTGACCCCCTTAGGAAAGTGCTATCATCATGAAACGTTCAGATCACTTACAACTCAATAGATTCTACCTTCCTGTAACGTTTCAGCCTGATTGGACCTTGTTTTCACACAAATGAACCCAGAATGATGGGAAATTGTTCTTAGTGCAGCATAATTCTGGGAGCCATTTAAGAACCATAAGTGCTAATGACTCCATTCCTTTTTGAGGTTGTAGGGGATGTTGATTGGACTACATTAAAACAAACCTGATCTCTCTAGGACATTCAGAAGCCAAGTTATAAGCCCACAAATGTGTAACTGGACTACTTCTTTAAATTGACACCAGATCCGGTGACCTTTGGGACATGGTTTGACCCCCTTAGGAAAGTGCTATCATCATGAAACGTTCAGATCACTTACAACTTAATAGATTCTACCTTCCTGTAACGTTTCAGCCTGATTGGACCTTGTTTTCACACAAACGAACCCAGAATGATGTGAAATTGTGCTTCGTGCAACATAATTCTGGGTGCCATTTACAAACCATAAGTGCTAATGACTCCATTCCTTTTTGAGGTTGTAGGGGCTGTTGATTGGAGTACAGTAAAACAAACCTAACCTCTCTAGGACATTCAGAAGCCAAGTTATAAGCCCACAAAGGTGTAACTGGACTACTTCTTTAAAGTGACACCAGGCCTGGTGACCTTTGGGACATGGTTAGACCCCCTATAGGAATGTGCGATCATCTTGAAACGTTCAGATCACTTACAACTCAATAGATTCTACCTTCTTGTGTAACGTTTCAGCCTGATTGGACCTTGTTTTCACACAAATGAACCCAGAATGATGTGAAATTGTGCTTCGTGCAACATGATTCTGGGTGCCATTTAAAAACCATAAGTGCTAATGACTCCATTCCTTTCTGAGGTTGAAGGGGCTGTTGATTGGAGTACACTAAAACAAACCTGATCTCTCTAGGACATTCAGAAGCCAAGTTATAAGCCCTCAAAGGTGTAACTGGACTACTTCTTTAAAGTGACACCAGATCCGGTGACCTTTGGGACATGGTTTGACCCCCTTAGGAAAGTGCTATCATCATGAAACGTTCAGATCACTTACAACTCAATAGATTCCACCTTCCTGTAACGTTTCAGCCTGATTGGACCTTGTTTTCACACAAACGAACCCAGAATGATGTGAAATTGTGCTTCGTGCAACATAATTATGGGTGCCATTTACAAACCATAAGTGCTAATGACTCCATTCCTTTTTGAGGTTGTAGGGGCTGTTGATTGGAGTACAGTAAAACAAACCTAAACTCTCTAGGACATTCAGAAGCCAAGTTATAAGCCCACAAAGGTGTAACTGGACTACTTCTTTAAAGTGAAACCAGGCCTGGTGACCTTTGGGACATGGTTTGACCCCCTTAGGAAAGTGCTATCATCATGAAACGTTCAGATCACTTACAACTTAATAGATTCTACCTTCCTGTAACGTTTCAGCCTGATTGAATCCTTGTTTTCACACAAATGAACCCAGAATGATGTGAAATTGTGCTTCGTGCAACATAACTCTGGGTGCCATTTAAAAACCATAAGTGCTAATGACTCCATTCCTTTTTGTGGTTGTAGGGGCTGTTGATTGGAGTATACTAAAACAAACCTGATCTCTCTAGGACATTCAGAAGCCAAGTTATAAGCCCACAAATGTGTAACTGGACTACTTCTTTGAAGTGACACCAGGCCCGGTGACCTTTGGGACATGGTTTTACCCCCTATAGGAATGTGCGATCATCTTGAAACGTTCAGATCACTTACAACTCAATAGATTTGACCTTCTTGTAGCGTTTCAGCCCATTGGACCTTGTTTTCACACAAATGGACCCAGAATGATGTGAAATTTTGCTTCGTGCAACATAATTCTGGGTGCCATTTACAAACCATAAGTGCTAATGACTCCATTCCTTTTTGAGGTTGTAGGGGCTGTTGATTGGAGTACAGTAAAACAAACCTAACCTCTCTAGGACATTCAGAAGCCAAGTTATAAGCCCACAAAGGTGTAACTGGACTACTTCTTTAAAGTGACACCAGGCCTGGTGACCTTTGGGACATGGTTAGACCCCCTATAGGAATGTGCGATCATCTTGAAACGTTCAGATCACTTACAACTCAATAGATTCTACCTTCTTGTGTAACGTTTCAGCCTGATTGGACCTTGTTTTCACACAAATGAACCCAGAATGATGTGAAATTGTGCTTCGTGCAACATAATTCTGGGTGCCATTTAAAAACCATAAGTGCTAATGACTCCATTCCTTTTTGAGGTTGAAGGGGCTGTTGATTGGAGTACACTAAAACAAACCTGATCTCTCTAGGACATTCAGAAGCCAAGTTATAAGCCCTCAAAGGTGTAACTGGACTACTTCTTTAAAGTGACACCAGATCCGGTGACCTTTGGGACATGGTTTGACCCCCTTAGGAAAGTGCTATCATCATGAAACGTTCAGATCACTTACAACTCAATAGATTCTACCTTCCTGTAACGTTTCAGCCTGATTGAATCCTTGTTTTCACACAAATGAACCCAGAATGATGTGAAATTGTGCTTCGTGCAACATAACTCTGGGTGCCATTTAAAAACCATAAGTGCTAATGACTCCATTCCTTTTTGTGGTTGTAGGGGCTGTTGATTGGAGTATACTAAAACAAACCTGATCTCTCTAGGACATTCAGAAGCCAAGTTATAAGCCCACAAATGTGTAACTGGACTACTTCTTTGAAGTGACACCAGGCCCGGTGACCTTTGGGACATGGTTTTACCCCCTATAGGAATGTGCGATCATCTTGAAACGTTCAGATCACTTACAACTCAATAGATTTGACCTTCTTGTAGCGTTTCAGCCCATTGGACCTTGTTTTCACACAAATGGACCCAGAATGATGTGAAATTTTGCTTCGTGCAACATAATTCTGGGTGCCATTTACAAACCATAAGTGCTAATGACTCCATTCCTTTTTGTGGTTGTAGGGATTGTTGATTGGAGTACATTAAAACAAACCTGATCTCTCTAGGACATTCAGAAGCCAAGTTATAAGCCCACAAATGTGTAACTGGACTACTTCTTTAAATTGACACCAGATCCGGTGACCTTTGGGACATGGTTTGACCCCCTTAGGAAAGTGCTATCATCTTGAAACGTTCAGATCACTTACAACTCAATAGATTCTACCTTCCTGTAACGTTTCAGCCTGATTGGACCTTGTTTTCACACAAATGAACCCAGAATGATGTGAAATTGTGCTTCGTGCAAAATAATTCTGGGTGCCATTTACAAACCATAAGTGCTAATGACTCCATTCCTTTTTGTGGTTGTAGGGGCTGTTGATTGGAGTACACTGAAACAAACCTAACCTCTCTAGGACATTCAGAAGCCAAGTTATAAGCCCACAAAGGTGTAACTGGACTACTTCTTTAAAGTGACACCAGGCTCGGTGACCTTTGGGACATGGTCTTACCCCCTATAGGAATGTGCGATCATCTTGAAACGTTCAGATCACTTACAACTAAATAGATTCTACCTTCTTGTAGCGTTTCAGCCTGATTGGACCTTGTTTTCACACAAATTGACCCAGAATGATGTGAAATTGTGCTTCATGCAACATAATTCTGGGTGCCATTTACAAACCATAAGTGCTAATGACTCCATTCCTTTTTGTGGTTGTAGGGGCTGTTGGTTGGAGTACATTAAAACAAACCTGATCTCTCTAGGACATTCAGAAGTCAAGTTATAAGCCCACAAATGTGTAACTGGACTACTTCTTTAAATTGACACCAGATCCGGTGACCTTTGGGACATGGTTTGACCCCCTTAGGAAAGTGCTATCATCATGAAACGTTCAGATCACTTACAACTCAATAGATTCTACCTTCCTGTAACGTTTCAGCCTGATTGGACCTTGTTTTCACACAAATGAACCCAGAATGATGGGAAATTGTTCTTAGTGCAGCATAATTCTGGGAGCCATTTAAGAACCATAAGTGCTAATGACTCCATTCCTTTTTGAGGTTGTAGGGGATGTTGATTGGACTACATTAAAACAAACCTGATCTCTCTAGGACATTCAGAAGCCAAGTTATAAGCCCACAAATGTGTAACTGGACTACTTCTTTAAATTGACACCAGATCCGGTGACCTTTGGGACATGGTTTGACCCCCTTAGGAAAGTGCTATCATCATGAAACGTTCAGATCACTTACAACTTAATAGATTCTACCTTCCTGTAACGTTTCAGCCTGATTGGACCTTGTTTTCACACAAACGAACCCAGAATGATGTGAAATTGTGCTTCGTGCAACATAATTCTGGGTGCCATTTACAAACCATAAGTGCTAATGACTCCATTCCTTTTTGAGGTTGTAGGGGCTGTTGATTGGAGTACAGTAAAACAAACCTAACCTCTCTAGGACATTCAGAAGCCAAGTTATAAGCCCACAAAGGTGTAACTGGACTACTTCTTTAAAGTGACACCAGGCCTGGTGACCTTTGGGACATGGTTAGACCCCCTATAGGAATGTGCGATCATCTTGAAACGTTCAGATCACTTACAACTCAATATATTCTACCTTCTTGTGTAACGTTTCAGCCTGATTGGACCTTGTTTTCACACAAATGAACCCAGAATGATGTGAAATTGTGCTTCGTGCAACATAATTCTGGGTGCCATTTAAAAACCATAAGTGCTAATGACTCCATTCCTTTTTGAGGTTGAAGGGGCTGTTGATTGGAGTACACTAAAACAAACCTGATCTCTCTAGGACATTCAGAAGCCAAGTTATAAGCCCTCAAAGGTGTAACTGGACTACTTCTTTAAATTGACACGAGATCCGGTGACCTTTGGGACATGGTTTGACCCCCTATAGGAATGTGCGATCATCATGAAACGTTCAGATCACTTACAACTCAATAGATTCTACCTTCTTGTAACGTTTCAGCCTGATTGGACCTTGTTTTCACACAAATGAACCCAGAATGATGTGAAATTGTGCTTCGTGCAACATAATTCTGGGTGCCATTTAAAAACCATAAGTGCTAATGACTCCATTCCTTTTTGTGGTTGTAGGGGCTGTTGATTGGAGTACATTAAAACAAACCTGATCTCTCTAGGACATTCAGAAGCCAAGTTATAAGCCCACAAATGTGTAACTGGACTACTTCTTTAAATTGACACCAGATCCGGTGACCTTTGGGACATGGTTTGACCCCCTTAGGAAAGTGCTATCATCATGAAACGTTCAGATCACTTACAACTCAATAGATTCTACCTTCCTGTAACGTTTCAGCCTGATTGGACCTTGTTTTCACACAAATGAACCCAGAATGATGTGAAATTGTGCTTCTTGCAACATAATTCTGGGTGCCATTTAAAAACCATAAGTGCTAATGACTCCATTCCTTTTTGTGGTTGTAGGGGCTGTTGATTGGAGTACACTAAAACAAACCTGATCTCTCTAGGACATTCAGAAGCCAAGTTATAAGCCCACAAATGTGTAACTGGACTACTTCTTTAAATTGACACCAGATCCGGTGACCTTTGGGACATGGTTTGACCCCCTTAGGAAAGTGCTATCATCATGAAACGTTCAGATCACTTACAACTCAATAGATTCTACCTTCCTGTTACGTTTCAGCCTGATTGGACCTTGTTTTCACACAAATGAACCCAGAATGATGTGAAATTGTGCTTCGTGCAACATAATTCTGGGTGCCATTTAAATACCATAAGTGCTAATGACTCCATTCCTTTTTGTGGTTGTAGGGGCTGTTGATTGGAACACACTAAAACAAACATGATCTCTCTAGGCCATTCAGAAGCCAAGTTATAAGCCCAGAAATGTGTGACTGGACTACTTCTTTAAATTGACACCAGATCCGGTGACCTTTGCGAAATGGTTTGACCCCCTTAGGAAAGTGCTATCATCATGAAACGTTCAGATCACTTACAACTCAATAGATTCTACCTTCCTGTAGCGTTTCTGCCTGATTGGACCTTGTTTTCACACAAATGAACCCAGAATGATGTGAAATTGTGCTTCGTAGAACATAATTCTGGGTGCCATTTAAAAACCATAAGTGCTAATGACTCCATTCCTCTTTGGGGTAATAGGGGCTGTTAATTGGAGTACTCTAAAACAAACCTGACTTCCCTAAGGATATTCAGAAGCCAAGTTATAAGCCCACAAATGTGTAACTGGACTACTTCTTTAAAGTGACACCAGGCCCGGTGACCTTTGGGACATGGTTTGACCCCCTATAGGAATGTGCGATCATCATGAAACTTTCAGATCACTTACAACTTAATAGATTCTACCTTCCTGTAACGTTTCAGCCTGATTGGACCTTGTTTTCACACAAACGAACCCAGAATGATGTGAAATTGTGCTTCGTGCAACATAATTCTGGGTGCCATTTACAAACCATAAGTGCTAATGACTCCATTCCTTTTTGAGGTTGTAGGGGCTGTTGATTGGAGTACAGTAAAACAAACCTAACCTCTCTAGGACATTCAGAAGCCAAGTTATAAGCCCACAAAGGTGTAACTGGACTACTTCTTTAAAGTGACACCAGGCCTGGTGACCTTTGGGACATGGTTAGACCCCCTATAGGAATGTGCGATCATCTTGAAACGTTCAGATCACTTACAACTCAATAGATTCTACCTTCTTGTGTAACGTTTCAGCCTGATTGGACCTTGTTTTCACACAAATGAACCCAGAATGATGTGAAATTGTGCTTCGTGCAACATAATTCTGGGTGCCATTTAAAAACCATAAGTGCTAATGACTCCATTCCTTTTTGAGGTTGAAGGGGCTGTTGATTGGAGTACACTAAAACAAACCTGATCTCTCTAGGACATTCAGAAGCCAAGTTATAAGCCCTCAAAGGTGTAACTGGACTACTTCTTTAAATTGACACGAGATCCGGTGACCTTTGGGACATGGTTTGACCCCCTATAGGAATGTGCGATCATCATGAAACGTTCAGATCACTTACAACTCAATAGATTCTACCTTCTTGTAACGTTTCAGCCTGATTGGACCTTGTTTTCACACAAATGAACCCAGAATGATGTGAAATTGTGCTTCGTGCAACATAATTCTGGGTGCCATTTAAAAACCATAAGTGCTAATGACTCCATTCCTTTTTGTGGTTGTAGGGGCTGTTGATTGGAGTACATTAAAACAAACCTGATCTCTCTAGGACATTCAGAAGCCAAGTTATAAGCCCACAAATGTGTAACTGGACTACTTCTTTAAATTGACACCAGATCCGGTGACCTTTGGGACATGGTTTGACCCCCTTAGGAAAGTGCTATCATCATGAAACGTTCAGATCACTTACAACTCAATAGATTCTACCTTCCTGTTACGTTTCAGCCTGATTGGACCTTGTTTTCACACAAATGAACCCAGAATGATGTGAAATTGTGCTTCGTGCAACATAATTCTGGGTGCCATTTAAATACCATAAGTGCTAATGACTCCATTCCTTTTTGTGGTTGTAGGGGCTGTTGATTGGAACACACTAAAACAAACATGATCTCTCTAGGCCATTCAGAAGCCAAGTTATAAGCCCAGAAATGTGTGACTGGACTACTTCTTTAAATTGACACCAGATCCGGTGACCTTTGCGAAATGGTTTGACCCCCTTAGGAAAGTGCTATCATCATGAAACGTTCAGATCACTTACAACTCAATAGATTCTACCTTCCTGTAGCGTTTCTGCCTGATTGGACCTTGTTTTCACACAAATGAACCCAGAATGATGTGAAATTGTGCTTCGTAGAACATAATTCTGGGTGCCACTTAAAAACCATAAGTGCTAATGACTCCATTCCTCTTTGGGGTAATAGGGGCTGTTAATTGGAGTACTCTAAAACAAACCTGACTTCCCTAAGGATATTCAGAAGCCAAGTTATAAGCCCACAAATGTGTAACTGGACTACTTCTTTAAAGTGACACCAGGCCCGGTGACCTTTGGGACATGGTTTGACCCCCTATAGGAATGTGCGATCATCATGAAACTTTCAGATCACTTACAACTTAATAGATTCTACCTTCCTGTAACGTTTCAGCCTGATTGGACCTTGTTTTCACACAAACGAACCCAGAATGATGTGAAATTGTGCTTCGTGCAACATAATTCTGGGTGCCATTTACAAACCATAAGTGCTAATGACTCCATTCCTTTTTGAGGTTGTAGGGGCTGTTGATTGGAGTACAGTAAAACAAACCTAACCTCTCTAGGACATTCAGAAGCCAAGTTATAAGCCCACAAAGGTGTAACTGGACTACTTCTTTAAAGTGACACCAGGCCTGGTGACCTTTGGGACATGGTTAGACCCCCTATAGGAATGTGCGATCATCTTGAAACGTTCAGATCACTTACAACTCAATAGATTCTACCTTCTTGTGTAACGTTTCAGCCTGATTGGACCTTGTTTTCACACAAATGAACCCAGAATGATGTGAAATTGTGCTTCGTGCAACATAATTCTGGGTGCCATTTAAAAACCATAAGTGCTAATGACTCCATTCCTTTTTGAGGTTGAAGGGGCTGTTGATTGGAGTACACTAAAACAAACCTGATCTCTCTAGGACATTCAGAAGCCAAGTTATAAGCCCTCAAAGGTGTAACTGGACTACTTCTTTAAATTGACACGAGATCCGGTGACCTTTGGGACATGGTTTGACCCCCTATAGGAATGTGCGATCATCATGAAACGTTCAGATCACTTACAACTCAATAGATTCTACCTTCTTGTAACGTTTCAGCCTGATTGGACCTTGTTTTCACACAAATGAACCCAGAATGATGTGAAATTGTGCTTCGTGCAACATAATTCTGGGTGCCATTTAAAAACCATAAGTGCTAATGACTCCATTCCTTTTTGTGGTTGTAGGGGCTGTTGATTGGAGTACATTAAAACAAACCTGATCTCTCTAGGACATTCAGAAGCCAAGTTATAAGCCCACAAATGTGTAACTGGACTACTTCTTTAAATTGACACCAGATCCGGTGACCTTTGGGACATGGTTTGACCCCCTTAGGAAAGTGCTATCATCATGAAACGTTCAGATCACTTACAACTCAATAGATTCTACCTTCCTGTAACGTTTCAGCCTGATTGGACCTTGTTTTCACACAAATGAACCCAGAATGATGTGAAATTGTGCTTCTTGCAACATAATTCTGGGTGCCATTTAAAAACCATAAGTGCTAATGACTCCATTCCTTTTTGTGGTTGTAGGGGCTGTTGATTGGAGTACTCTAAAACAAACCTGACCTCTCTAGGACATTCAGAAGCCAAGTTATAAGCCCACGAATGTGTAACTGGACTACTTCTTTAAAGTGACACCAGGCCCGGTGACCTTTGGGACATGGTTTGACCCCCTATAGGAATATGCGATCATCATGAAATGTTCAGATCACTTACAACTCAATAGATTCTACCTTTTTGTAATGTTTCAGCCTGATTGGACCTTGTTTTCACACAAATGAACCCAGAATGATGTGAAATTGTGCTTCGTGCAACATAATTCTGGGTGCCATTTAAAAACCATAAGTGTTAATGACTCCATTCCTTTTTGTGGTTGTAGGGGCTGTTGATTGGAGTACATTAAAATAAACCTGATCTCTCTAGGACATTCAGAAGCCAAGTTATAAGCCCACAAATGTGTAACTGGACTACTTCTTTAAATTGACACGAGATCCGGTGACCTTTGGGACATGGTTTGACCCCCATAGGAAAGTGCTATCATCATGAAACGTTCAGATCACTTACAACTCAATAGATTCTACCTTCCTGTAACGTTTCAGCCTTATTGGACCTTGTTTTCACACAAATGAACCCAGAATGATGTGAAATTGTGCTTCGTGCAACATAATTCTGGGTGCTATTTAAAAACCATAAGTGCTAATGACTCCATTCCTTTCTGTGGTTGTAGGGGCTGTTGATTGGAGTACACTAAAACAAACCTGGTCCATCTAGGACATTCAGAAGCCAAGTTATAAGCCCACAAAGGTTTAACTGGACTACTTCTTTAAAGTGACACCAGGCCCGGTGACCTTTGGGACACGGTTTGACCCCCTTAGGAAAGTGCTATCATCATGAAACGTTCAGATCACTTACAACTCAATAGATTCTACCTTCCTGTAACGTTTCAGCCTGATTGGACCTTGTTTTCACACAAATGAACCCAGAATGATGGGAAATTGTTCTTAGTGCAGCATAATTCTGGGAGCCATTTAAGAACCATAAGTGCTAATGACTCCATTCCTTTTTGAGGTTGTAGGGGATGTTGATTGGACTACATTAAAACAAACCTGATCTCTCTAGGACATTCAGAAGCCAAGTTATAAGCCCACAAATGTGTAACTGGACTACTTCTTTAAATTGACACCAGATCCGGTGACCTTTGGGACATGGTTTGACCCCCTTAGGAAAGTGCTATCATCATGAAACGTTCAGATCACTTACAACTTAATAGATTCTACCTTCCTGTAACGTTTAAGCCTGATTGGACCTTGTTTTCACACAAACGAACCCAGAATGATGTGAAATTGTGCTTCGTGCAACATAATTCTGGGTGCCATTTACAAACCATAAGTGCTAATGACTCCATTCCTTTTTGAGGTTGTAGGGGCTGTTGATTGGAGTACAGTAAAACAAACCTAACCTCTCTAGGAATTTCAGAAGCCAAGTTATAAGCCCACAAAGGTGTAACTGGACTACTTCTTTAAAGTGACACCAGGCCTGGTGACCTTTGGGACATGGTTAGACCCCCTATAGGAATGTGCGATCATCTTGAAACGTTCAGATCACTTACAACTCAATAGATTCTACCTTCTTGTGTAACGTTTCAGCCTGATTGGACCTTGTTTTCACACAAATGAACCCAGAATGATGTGAAATTGTGCTTCGTGCAACATGATTCTGGGTGCCATTTAAAAACCATAAGTGCTAATGACTCCATTCCTTTCTGAGGTTGAAGGGGCTGTTGATTGGAGTACACTAAAACAAACCTGATCTCTCTAGGACATTCAGAAGCCAAGTTATAAGCCCTCAAAGGTGTAACTGGACTACTTCTTTAAAGTGACACCAGATCCGGTGACCTTTGGGACATGGTTTGACCCCCTTAGGAAAGTGCTATCATCATGAAACGTTCAGATCACTTACAACTCAATAGATTCTACCTTCCTGTAACGTTTCAGCCTGATTGGACCTTGTTTTCACACAAACGAACCCAGAATGATGTGAAATTGTGCTTCGTGCAACATAATTATGGGTGCCATTTACAAACCATAAGTGCTAATGACTCCATTCCTTTTTGAGGTTGTAGGGGCTGTTGATTGGAGTACAGTAAAACAAACCTAAACTCTCTAGGACATTCAGAAGCCAAGTTATAAGCCCACAAAGGTGTAACTGGACTACTTCTTTAAAGTGAAACCAGGCCTGGTGACCTTTGGGACATGGTTTGACCCCCTTAGGAAAGTGCTATCATCATGAAACGTTCAGATCACTTACAACTTAATAGATTCTACCTTCCTGTAACGTTTCAGCCTGATTGAATCCTTGTTTTCACACAAATGAACCCAGAATGATGTGAAATTGTGCTTCGTGCAACATAACTCTGGGTGCCATTTAAAAACCATAAGTGCTAATGACTCCATTCCTTTTTGTGGTTGTAGGGGCTGTTGATTGGAGTATACTAAAACAAACCTGATCTCTCTAGGACATTCAGAAGCCAAGTTATAAGCCCACAAATGTGTAACTGGACTACTTCTTTGAAGTGACACTAGGCCCGGTGACCTTTGGGACATGGTTTTACCCCCTATAGGAATGTGCGATCATCTTGAAACGTTCAGATCACTTACAACTCAATAGATTTGACCTTCTTGTAGCGTTTCAGCCCATTGGACCTTGTTTTCACACAAATGGACCCAGAATGATGTGAAATTTTGCTTCGTGCAACATAATTCTGGGTGCCATTTACAAACCATAAGTGCTAATGACTCCATTCCTTTTTGAGGTTGTAGGGGCTGTTGATTGGAGTACAGTAAAACAAACCTAACCTCTCTAGGACATTCAGAAGCCAAGTTATAAGCCCACAAAGGTGTAACTGGACTACTTCTTTAAAGTGACACCAGGCCTGGTGACCTTTGGGACATGGTTAGACCCCCTATAGGAATGTGCGATCATCTTGAAACGTTCAGATCACTTACAACTCAATAGATTCTACCTTCTTGTGTAACGTTTCAGCCTGATTGGACCTTGTTTTCACACAAATGAACCCAGAATGATGTGAAATTGTGCTTCGTGCAACATAATTCTGGGTGCCATTTAAAAACCATAAGTGCTAATGACTCCATTCCTTTTTGAGGTTGAAGGGGCTGTTGATTGGAGTACACTAAAACAAACCTGATCTCTCTAGGACATTCAGAAGCCAAGTTATAAGCCCTCAAAGGTGTAACTGGACTACTTCTTTAAAGTGACACCAGATCCGGTGACCTTTGGGACATGGTTTGACCCCCTTAGGAAAGTGCTATCATCATGAAACGTTCAGATCACTTACAACTCAATAGATTCTACCTTCCTGTAACGTTTCAGCCTGATTGAATCCTTGTTTTCACACAAATGAACCCAGAATGATGTGAAATTGTGCTTCGTGCAACATAACTCTGGGTGCCATTTAAAAACCATAAGTGCTAATGACTCCATTCCTTTTTGTGGTTGTAGGGGCTGTTGATTGGAGTATACTAAAACAAACCTGATCTCTCTAGGACATTCAGAAGCCAAGTTATAAGCCCACAAATGTGTAACTGGACTACTTCTTTGAAGTGACACCAGGCCCGGTGACCTTTGGGACATGGTTTTACCCCCTATAGGAATGTGCGATCATCTTGAAACGTTCAGATCACTTACAACTCAATAGATTTGACCTTCTTGTAGCGTTTCAGCCCATTGGACCTTGTTTTCACACAAATGGACCCAGAATGATGTGAAATTTTGCTTCGTGCAACATAATTCTGGGTGCCATTTACAAACCATAAGTGCTAATGACTCCATTCCTTTTTGTGGTTGTAGGGATTGTTGATTGGAGTACATTAAAACAAACCTGATCTCTCTAGGACATTCAGAAGCCAAGTTATAAGCCCACAAATGTGTAACTGGACTACTTCTTTAAATTGACACCAGATCCGGTGACCTTTGGGACATGGTTTGACCCCCTTAGGAAAGTGCTATCATCTTGAAACGTTCAGATCACTTACAACTCAATAGATTCTACCTTCCTGTAACGTTTCAGCCTGATTGGACCTTGTTTTCACACAAATGAACCCAGAATGATGTGAAATTGTGCTTCGTGCAAAATAATTCTGGGTGCCATTTACAAACCATAAGTGCTAATGACTCCATTCCTTTTTGTGGTTGTAGGGGCTGTTGATTGGAGTACACTGAAACAAACCTAACCTCTCTAGGACATTCAGAAGCCAAGTTATGAGCCCACAAAGGTGTAACTGGACTACTTCTTTAAAGTGACACCAGGCCCGGTGACCTTTGGGACATGGTCTTACCCCCTATAGGAATGTGCGATCATCTTGAAACGTTCAGATCACTTACACCTCAATAGATTCTACCTTCTTGTAGCGTTTCAGCCTGATTGGACCTTGTTTTCACACAAATTGACCCAGAATGATGTGAAATTGTGCTTCATGCAACATAATTCTGGGTGCCATTTACAAACCATAAGTGCTAATGACTCCATTCCTTTTTGTGGTTGTAGGGGCTGTTGGTTGGAGTACATTAAAACAAACCTGATCTCTCTAGGACATTCAGAAGTCAAGTTATAAGCCCACAAATGTGTAACTGGACTACTTCTTTAAAGTGACACCAGATCCGGTGACCTTTGGGACATGGTTTGACCCCCTTAGGAAAGTGCTATCATCATGAAACGTTCAGATCACTTACAACTCAATAGATTCTACCTTCCTGTAACGTTTCAGCCTGATTGGACCTTGTTTTCACACAAATGAACCCAGAATGATGGGAAATTGTTCTTAGTGCAGCATAATTCTGGGAGCCATTTAAGAACCATAAGTGCTAATGACTCCATTCCTTTTTGAGGTTGTAGGGGATGTTGATTGGACTACATTAAAACAAACCTGATCTCTCTAGGACATTCAGAAGCCAAGTTATAAGCCCACAAATGTGTAACTGGACTACTTCTTTAAATTGACACCAGATCCGGTGACCTTTGGGACATGGTTTGACCCCCTTAGGAAAGTGCTATCATCATGAAACGTTCAGATCACTTACAACTTAATAGATTCTACCTTCCTGTAACGTTTCAGCCTGATTGGACCTTGTTTTCACACAAACGAACCCAGAATGATGTGAAATTGTGCTTCGTGCAACATAATTCTGGGTGCCATTTACAAACCATAAGTGCTAATGACTCCATTCCTTTTTGAGGTTGTAGGGGCTGTTGATTGGAGTACAGTAAAACAAACCTAACCTCTCTAGGACATTCAGAAGCCAAGTTATAAGCCCACAAAGGTGTAACTGGACTACTTCTTTAAAGTGACACCAGGCCTGGTGACCTTTGGGACATGGTTAGACCCCCTATAGGAATGTGCGATCATCTTGAAACGTTCAGATCACTTACAACTCAATATATTCTACCTTCTTGTGTAACGTTTCAGCCTGATTGGACCTTGTTTTCACACAAATGAACCCAGAATGATGTGAAATTGTGCTTCGTGCAACATAATTCTGGGTGCCATTTAAAAACCATAAGTGCTAATGACTCCATTCCTTTTTGAGGTTGAAGGGGCTGTTGATTGGAGTACACTAAAACAAACCTGATCTCTCTAGGACATTCAGAAGCCAAGTTATAAGCCCTCAAAGGTGTAACTGGACTACTTCTTTAAATTGACACGAGATCCGGTGACCTTTGGGACATGGTTTGACCCCCTATAGGAATGTGCGATCATCATGAAACGTTCAGATCACTTACAACTCAATAGATTCTACCTTCTTGTAACGTTTCAGCCTGATTGGACCTTGTTTTCACACAAATGAACCCAGAATGATGTGAAATTGTGCTTCGTGCAACATAATTCTGGGTGCCATTTAAAAACCATAAGTGCTAATGACTCCATTCCTTTTTGTGGTTGTAGGGGCTGTTGATTGGAGTACATTAAAACAAACCTGATCTCTCTAGGACATTCAGAAGCCAAGTTATAAGCCCACAAATGTGTAACTGGACTACTTTAAATTGACACCAGATCCGGTGACCTTTGGGACATGGTTTGACCCCCTTAGGAAAGTGCTATCATCATGAAACGTTCAGATCACTTACAACTCAATAGATTCTACCTTCCTGTAACGTTTCAGCCTGATTGGACCTTGTTTTCACACAAATGAACCCAGAATGATGTGAAATTGTGCTTCTTGCAACATAATTCTGGGTGCCATTTAAAAACCATAAGTGCTAATGACTCCATTCCTTTTTGTGGTTGTAGGGGCTGTTGATTGGAGTACACTAAAACAAACCTGATCTCTCTAGGACATTCAGAAGCCAAGTTATAAGCCCACAAATGTGTAACTGGACTACTTCTTTAAATTGACACCAGATCCGGTGACCTTTGGGACATGGTTTGACCCCCTTAGGAAAGTGCTATCATCATGAAACGTTCAGATCACTTACAACTCAATAGATTCTACCTTCCTGTTACGTTTCAGCCTGATTGGACCTTGTTTTCACACAAATGAACCCAGAATGATGTGAAATTGTGCTTCGTGCAACATAATTCTGGGTGCCATTTAAATACCATAAGTGCTAATGACTCCATTCCTTTTTGTGGTTGTAGGGGCTGTTGATTGGAACACACTAAAACAAACATGATCTCTCTAGGCCATTCAGAAGCCAAGTTATAAGCCCAGAAATGTGTGACTGGACTACTTCTTTAAATTGACACCAGATCCGGTGACCTTTGCGAAATGGTTTGACACCCTTAGGAAAGTGCTATCATCATGAAACGTTCAGATCACTTACAACTCAATAGATTCTACCTTCCTGTAGCGTTTCTGCCTGATTGGACCTTGTTTTCACACAAATGAACCCAGAATGATGTGAAATTGTGCTTCGTAGAACATAATTCTGGGTGCCATTTAAAAACCATAAGTGCTAATGACTCCATTCCTCTTTGGGGTAATAGGGGCTGTTAATTGGAGTACTCTAAAACAAACCTGACTTCCCTAAGGATATTCAGAAGCCAAGTTATAAGCCCACAAATGTGTAACTGGACTACTTCTTTAAAGTGACACCAGGCCCGGTGACCTTTGAGACATGGTTTGACCCCCTATAGGAATGTGCGATCATCATGAAACTTTCAGATCACTTACAACTTAATAGATTCTACCTTCCTGTAACGTTTCAGCCTGATTGGACCTTGTTTTCACACAAACGAACCCAGAATGATGTGAAATTGTGCTTCGTGCAACATAATTCTGGGTGCCATTTACAAACCATAAGTGCTAATGACTCCATTCCTTTTTGAGGTTGTAGGGGCTGTTGATTGGAGTACAGTAAAACAAACCTAACCTCTCTAGGACATTCAGAAGCCAAGTTATAAGCCCACAAAGGTGTAACTGGACTACTTCTTTAAAGTGACACCAGGCCTGGTGACCTTTGGGACATGGTTAGACCCCCTATAGGAATGTGCGATCATCTTGAAACGTTCAGATCACTTACAACTCAATAGATTCTACCTTCTTGTGTAACGTTTCAGCCTGATTGGACCTTGTTTTCACACAAATGAACCCAGAATGATGTGAAATTGTGCTTCGTGCAACATAATTCTGGGTGCCATTTAAAAACCATAAGTGCTAATGACTCCATTCCTTTTTGAGGTTGAAGGGGCTGTTGATTGGAGTACACTAAAACAAACCTGATCTCTCTAGGACATTCAGAAGCCAAGTTATAAGCCCTCAAAGGTGTAACTGGACTACTTCTTTAAATTGACACGAGATCCGGTGACCTTTGGGACATGGTTTGACCCCCTATAGGAATGTGCGATCATCATGAAACGTTCAGATCACTTACAACTCAATAGATTCTACCTTCTTGTAACGTTTCAGCCTGATTGGACCTTGTTTTCACACAAATGAACCCAGAATGATGTGAAATTGTGCTTCGTGCAACATAATTCTGGGTGCCATTTAAAAACCATAAGTGCTAATGACTCCATTCCTTTTTGTGGTTGTAGGGGCTGTTGATTGGAGTACATTAAAACAAACCTGATCTCTCTAGGACATTCAGAAGCCAAGTTATAAGCCCACAAATGTGTAACTGGACTACTTCTTTAAATTGACACCAGATCCGGTGACCTTTGGGACATGGTTTGACCCCCTTAGGAAAGTGCTATCATCATGAAACGTTCAGATCACTTACAACTCAATAGATTCTACCTTCCTGTTACGTTTCAGCGTGATTGGACCTTGTTTTCACACAAATGAACCCAGAATGATGTGAAATTGTGCTTCGCGCAACATAATTCTGGGTGCCATTTAAATACCATAAGTGCTAATGACTCCATTCCTTTTTGTGGTTGTAGGGGCTGTTGATTGGAACACACTAAAACAAACATGATCTCTCTAGGCCATTCAGAAGCCAAGTTATAAGCCCAGAAATGTGTGACTGGACTACTTCTTTAAATTGACACCAGATCCGGTGACCTTTGCGAAATGGTTTGACCCCCTTAGGAAAGTGCTATCATCATGAAACGTTCAGATCACTTACAACTCAATAGATTCTACCTTCCTGTAGCGTTTCTGCCTGATTGGACCTTGTTTTCACACAAATGAACCCAGAATGATGTGAAATTGTGCTTCGTAGAACATAATTCTGGGTGCCATTTAAAAACCATAAGTGCTAATGACTCCATTCCTCTTTGGGGTAATAGGGGCTGTTAATTGGAGTACTCTAAAACAAACCTGACTTCCCTAAGGATATTCAGAAGCCAAGTTATAAGCCCACAAATGTGTAACTGGACTACTTCTTTAAAGTGACACCAGGCCCGGTGACCTTTGGGACATGGTTTGACCCCCTATAGGAATGTGCGATCATCATGAAACTTTCAGATCACTTACAACTTAATAGATTCTACCTTCCTGTAACGTTTCAGCCTGATTGGACCTTGTTTTCACACAAACGAACCCAGAATGATGTGAAATTGTGCTTCGTGCAACATAATTCAGGGTGCCATTTACAAACCATAAGTGCTAATGACTCCATTCCTTTTTGAGGTTGTAGGGGCTGTTGATTGGAGTACAGTAAAACAAACCTAACCTCTCTAGGACATTCAGAAGCCAAGTTATAAGCCCACAAAGGTGTAACTGGACTACTTCTTTAAAGTGACACCAGGCCTGGTGACCTTTGGGACATGGTTAGACCCCCTATAGGAATGTGCGATCATCTTGAAACGTTCAGATCACTTACAACTCAATAGATTCTACCTTCTTGTGTAACGTTTCAGCCTGATTGGACCTTGTTTTCACACAAATGAACCCAGAATGATGTGAAATTGTGCTTCGTGCAACATAATTCTGGGTGCCATTTAAAAACCATAAGTGCTAATGACTCCATTCCTTTTTGAGGTTGAAGGGGCTGTTGATTGGAGTACACTAAAACAAACCTGATCTCTCTAGGACATTCAGAAGCCAAGTTATAAGCCCTCAAAGGTGTAACTGGACTACTTCTTTAAATTGACACGAGATCCGGTGACCTTTGGGACATGGTTTGACCCCCTATAGGAATGTGCGATCATCATGAAACGTTCAGATCACTTACAACTCAATAGATTCTACCTTCTTGTAACGTTTCAGCCTGATTGGACCTTGTTTTCACACAAATGAACCCAGAATGATGTGAAATTGTGCTTCGTGCAACATAATTCTGGGTGCCATTTAAAAACCATAAGTGCTAATGACTCCATTCCTTTTTGTGGTTGTAGGGGCTGTTGATTGGAGTACATTAAAACAAACCTGATCTCTCTAGGACATTCAGAAGCCAAGTTATAAGCCCACAAATGTGTAACTGGACTACTTCTTTAAATTGACACCAGATCCGGTGACCTTTGGGACATGGTTTGACCCCCTTAGGAAAGTGCTATCATCATGAAACGTTCAGATCACTTACAACTCAATAGATTCTACCTTCCTGTAACGTTTCAGCCTGATTGGACCTTGTTTTCACACAAATGAACCCAGAATGATGTGAAATTGTGCTTCTTGCAACATAATTCTGGGTGCCATTTAAAAACCATAAGTGCTAATGACTCCATTCCTTTTTGTGGTTGTAGGGGCTGTTGATTGGAGTACTCTAAAACAAACCTGACCTCTCTAGGACATTCAGAAGCCAAGTTATAAGCCCACGAATGTGTAACTGGACTACTTCTTTAAAGTGACACCAGGCCCGGTGGCCTTTGGGACATGGTTTGACCCCCTATAGGAATATGCGATCATCATGAAATGTTCAGATCACTTACAACTCAATAGATTCTACCTTTTTGTAATGTTTCAGCCTGATTGGACCTTGTTTTCACACAAATGAACCCAGAATGATGTGAAATTGTGCTTCGTGCAACATAATTCTGGGTGCCATTTAAAAACCATAAGTGTTAATGACTCCATTCCTTTTTGTGGTTGTAGGGGCTGTTGATTGGAGTACATTAAAATAAACCTGATCTCTCTAGGACATTCAGAAGCCAAGTTATAAGCCCACAAATGTGTAACTGGACTACTTCTTTAAATTGACACCAGATCCGGTGACCTTTGGGACATGGTTTGACCCCCTTAGGAAAGTGCTATCATCATGAAACGTTCAGATCACTTACAACTCAATAAATTCTATCTTCCTGTAATGTTTCAGCCTGATTGGACCTTGTTTTCACACAAATGAACCCAGAATGATGTGAAATTGTGCTTCATGCAACATAATTCTGGGTGTCATTTAAAAACCATAAGTGCTAATGACTCCATTCCTTTTTGTGGTTGTAGGGGCTGTTGAATGGAGTACACTGAAACAAACCTGATCTCTCTAGGACATTCAGAAGCCAAGTTATAAGCCCACAAAGGTGTAACTGGACTACTTCTTTAAATTGACAACAGTTTCGGTGACCTTTGGGACATGGTTTGACCCCCTTAGGAAAGTGCTATCATCATGAAACGTTCAGATCACTTACAACTCAATAGATTCTACCTTTTTGTAATGTTTCAGCCTGATTGGACCTTGTTTTCACACAAATGAACCCAGAATGATGTGAAATTGTGCTTCGTGCAACATAATTCTGGGTGCCATTTAAAAACCATAAGTGTTAATGACTCCATTCCTTTTTGTGGTTGTAGGGGCTGTTGATTGGAGTACATTAAAATAAACCTGATCTCTCTAGGACATTCAGAAGCCAAGTTATAAGCCCACAAATGTGTAACTGGACTACTTCTTTAAATTGACACGAGATCCGGTGACCTTTGGGACATGGTTTGACCCCCATAGGAAAGTGCTATCATCATGAAACGTTCAGATCACTTACAACTCAATAGATTCTACCTTCCTGTAACGTTTCAGCCTTATTGGACCTTGTTTTCACACAAATGAACCCAGAATGATGTGAAATTGTGCTTCGTGCAACATAATTCTGGGCGCTATTTAAAAACCATAAGTGCTAATGACTCCATTCCTTTCTGTGGTTGTAGGGGCTGTTGATTGGAGTACACTAAAACAAACCTGGTCCATCTAGGACATTCAGAAGCCAAGTTATAAGCCCACAAAGGTTTAACTGGACTACTTCTTTAAAGTGACACCAGGCCCGGTGACCTTTGGGACATGGTTTGACCCCCTATAGGAATGTGCGATCATCATGAAACGTTCAGATCACTTACAACTCAATAGATTCTACCTTCTTGTAACGTTTCAGCCCGATTGGACCTTGTTTCCACACAAATGAACCCAGAATGATG
Source organism: Nothobranchius furzeri (assembly GCF_043380555.1). Lineage (NCBI taxonomy): Eukaryota > Metazoa > Chordata > Actinopteri > Cyprinodontiformes > Nothobranchiidae > Nothobranchius > Nothobranchius furzeri. Next base: position 74,878,162 of record NC_091750.1, on the reverse strand, counting down.
TGAAATTGTGCTTCGTGAAACATAATTCTGGGTGCCATTTAAAAACCATAAGTGTTAATGACTCCATTCCTTTTTGTTGTTGTAGGGGCTGTTGATTGGAGTACATTAAAACAAACCTGATCTCTCTAGGACATTCAGAAGCCAAGTTATAAGCCCACAAATGTGTAACTGGACTACTTCTTTAAATTGACACCAGATCCGGTGACCTTTGGGACATGGTTTGACCCCCTTAGGAAAGTGCTATCATCATGAAACGTTCAGATCACTTACAACTCAATAAATTCTACCTTCCTGTAATGTTTCAGCCTGATTGGACCTTGTTTTCACACAAATGAACCCAGAATGATGTGAAATTGTGCTTCGTGCAACATAATTATGGGTGCCATTTAAAAACCATAAGTGCTAATGACTCCATTCCTTTTTGTGGTTGTAGGGGCTGTTGAATGGAGTACACTGAAACAAACCTGATCTCTCTAGGACATTCAGAAGCCAAGTTATAAGCCCACAAATGTGTAACTGGACTACTTCTTTAAATTGACAACAGTTTCGGTGACCTTTGGGACATGGTTTGACCCCCTTAGGAAAGTGCTATCATCATGAAACGTTCAGATCACTTACAACTCAATAGATTCTACCTTCCTGTAACGTTTCAGCCTGATTTGACCTTGTTTTCACACAAATGAACACAGAATGATGTGAAATTGTGCTTCGTGCAACATAATTCTGGGTGCCATTTAAAAACCATAAGTGCTAATGACTCCATTCCTTTTTGTGGTTGTAGGGGCTGTTGATTGGAGTACACTAAAAAAAACCTGATCTCTCTAGGACATTCAGAAGCCAAGTTATAAGCCCACAAATGTGTAACTGGACTACTTCTTTAAACTGACACCAGATCCGGTGACCTTTGGGACATGGTTTGACCCCCTATAGGAATGTGCGATCATCATGAAACGTTCAGTTCACTTACAACTCAATAGATTCTACCTTCTTGTAACGTTTCAGCCTGATTGGACCTTGTTTTCACACAAATGAACCCAGAATGATGTGAAATTGTGCTTCGTGCAACATAATTCTGGGTGCCATTTAAAAACCATAAGTGCTAATGACTCCATTCCTCTTTGTGTTTGTAGGGGCTGTTGATTGGAGTACATTAAAACAAACCTGATCTCTCTAGGACATTCAGAAGCCAAGTTATAAGCCCACAAATGTGTAACTGGACTACTTCTTTAAATTGACACCAGATCCGGTGACCTTTGGGACATGGTTTGACCCCCTTAGGAAAGTGCTATCATCATGAAACGTTCAGATCACTTACAACTCAATAGATTCTACCTTCCTGTAACGTTTCAGCCTGATTGGACCTTGTTTTCACACAAATGATCCCAGAATGATGTGAAATTGTGCTTCGTGCAACATAATTCTGGGTGCCATTTAAAAACCATAAGTGCTAATGACTCCATTCCTTTTTGTGGTTGTAGGGGCTGTTGATTGGAGTACACTAAAACAAACCTGATCTCTCTAGGACATTCAGAAGCCAAGTTATAAGCCCACAAATGTGTAACTGGACTACTTCTTTAAATTGACACCAGATCCGGTGACCTTTGGGACATGGTTTGACCCGCTTAGGAAAGTGCTATCATCATGAAACGTTCAGATCACTTACAACTCAATAGATTCTACCTTCCTGTTACGTTTCAGCCTGATTGGACCTTGTTTTCACACAAATGAACCCAGAATGATGTGAAATTGTGCTTCGTGCAACATAATTCTGGGTGCCATTTAAAAACCATAAGTGCTAATGACTCCATTCCTTTTTGTGGTTGTAGGGGCTGTTGATTGGAACACACTAAAACAAACCTGATCTCTCTAGGCCATTCAGAAGCCAAGTTATAAGCCCACAAATGTGTGACTGGACTACTTCTTTATATTGACACCAGATCCGGTGACCTTTGCGACATGGTTTGACCCCCTTAGGAAAGTGCTATCATCATGAAACGTTCAGATCACTTACAACTCAATAGATTCTAACTTCCTGTAGTGTTTCAGCCTGATTGGACCTTGTTTTCACACAAATGAACCCAGAATGATGTGAAATTGTGCTTCGTAGAACATAATTCTGGGTGCCATTTAAAAACCATAAGTGCTAATGACTCCATTCCTCTTTGGAGTAATAGGGGCTGTTAATTGGAGTACTCTAAAACAAACCTGACTTCCCTAAGGATATTCAGAAGCCAAGTTATAAGCCCACAAATGTGTAACTGGACTACTTCTTTAAAGTGACACCAGGCCCGGTGACCTTTGGGACATGGTTTGACCCCCTATAGGAATGTGCGATCATCATGAAACTTTCAGATCACTTACAACTCAATAGATTCTACCTTCTTGTAACGTTTCAGCCTGATTGGACCTTGTTTTCACACAAATGGACCCAGAATGATGTGAAATTGTGCTTCGTGCAACATAATTCTGGGTGCCATTTCAAAACCATAAGTGTTAATGACTCCATTCCTTTTTGGGGTAATGGGGGCTGTTAATTGGAGTACTCTAAAACCAAACTGACCTCTCTAGGACATTCAGAAGCCAAGTTATAAGCCCACAAAGGTATAACTGGACTACTTCTTTAACGTGACACCAGGCCCGGTGACCTTTGGGACATGGTTTGGCCCCCTATAGGAATGTGTGATCCTCATGAAACGTTCAGATCACTTACAACTCAATAGATTCTACCTTCTTGTAACGTTTCAGCCTAATTGGACCTTGTTTTCACACAAATGGACCCAGAATGATGTGAAATTTTGCTTCGTGCAACATAATTCTGGGTGCCATTTGCAAACCATAAGTGCTAATGACTCCATTCCTTTTTGTGGTTGTAGGGGTTGTTGATTGGAGTACACTAAAGCAAACCTGATCTCTCTAGGACATTCAGAAGCCAAGTTATAAACCCACAAATGTGTAACTGGACTACTTCTTTAAATTGACACCAGATCCGGTTACATTTGGGACATGGTTTGACCCCCCTTAGGAAAGTGCTATCATCATGAAACGTTCAGATCACTTACAACTCAATAGATTCTACCTTCTTGTAACGTTTCAGCCTGATTGGACCTTGTTTTCACACAACTGGACCCAGAATGATGTGAAATTGTGCTTTGTGCAACATAATTCTGGGTGCCATTTCCAAACCATAAGTGCTAATGACTCCATTCCTTTTTGTGGTTGTAGGGGCTGTTGAAACAAACCTGATCTCTCTAGGACATTCAGAAGCCAAGTTATAAGCCCACAAATGTGTAACTGGACCACTTCTTTAAATTGACACCAGATCCGGTGACCTTTGGGACATGGTTTGACCCCCTTAGGAAAGTGCTATCATCACGAAACGTTCAGATCACTTACAACTCAATAGATTCTACGTTCCTGTAATGTTTCAGCCTGATTGGACCTTGTTTTCACACTAATGAACCCAGAATGATGTGAAATTGTGCTTCGTGCAACATAATTCTGGGTGCCATTTAAAAACCATAAGTGCTAATGACTCCATTCCTTTTTGGGGTAATGGGGGCTGTTAATTGGAGTACTCTAAAACAAACCTGATCTCTCTAGGACATTCAGAAGCCAAGTTATAAGCCCACAAATGTGTAACTGGACTACTTCTTTAAATTGACACCAGATCTGGTGACCTTTGGGACATGGTTTGACCCCCTTAGGAAAGTGCTATCATCATGAAACGTTCAGATCACTTACAACTCAATAGATTCTACCTTCCTGTTACGTTTCAGCCTGGTTGGACCTTGTTTTCACACAAATGAACCCAGAATGATGTGAAATTGTGCTTCGTGCAACATAATTCTGGGTGCCATTTAAAAACCATAAGAGCTAATGACTCCATTCCTTTTTGTGGTTGTAGGGGCTGTTGATTGGAGTACATTAAAACAAACCTGATCTCTCTAGGACATTCAGAAGCCAAGTTATAAGCCCACAAATGTGTAACTGGACTACTTCTTTAAATTGACACCAGATCCGGTGACCTTTGGGACATGGTTTGACCCCCTTAGGAAAGTGCTATCATCATGAAACGTTCAGATCACTTACAACTCAATAGATTCTAACTTCCTGTAACGTTTCAGCCTGATTGGACCTTGTTTTCACACAAATGAACCCAGAATGATGAGAAATTGTGCTTCGTGCATCATAATTCTGGGTGCCATTTAAAAACCATAAGTGCTAATGACTCCATTCCTTTTTGTGGTTGTAGGGGCTGTTGATTGGAGTACACTAAAATGAACCTGATCTCTCTAGGCCATTCAGAAGCCAAGGTATAAGCCCACAAATGTGTGACTGGACTACTTCTTTAAATTGACACCAGATCCGGTGACCTTTGCGACATGGTTTGACCCCCTTAGGAAAGTGCTATCATCATGAAACGTTCAGATCACTTACAACTCAATAGATTCTACCTTCCTGTAGCGTTTCTGCCTGATTGGACCTTGTTTTCACACAAATGAACCCAGAATGATGTGAAATTGTGCTTCGTAGAACATAATTCTGGGTGCCATTTAAAAACCATAAGTGCTAATGACTCCATTCCTCTTTGGGGTAATAGGGGCTGTTAATTGGAGTACTCTAAAACAAACCTGACTTCTCTAAGGATATTCAGAAGCCAAGTTATAAGCCCACAAATGTGTAACTGGACTACTTCTTTAAATTGACACCAGATCCGGTGACCTTTGGGACATGGTTTGACCCCCTTAGGAAAGTGCTATCATCATGAAACGTTCAGATCACTTACAACTCAATAGATTCTACCTTCCTGTTACGTTTCAGCCTGATTGGACCTTGTTTTCACACAAATGAACCCAGAATGATGTGAAATTGTGCTTCGTGCAACATAATTCTGGGTGCCATTTAAAAACCATAAGTGCTAATGACTCCATTCTTTTTTGTGGTTGTAGGGGCTGTTGATTGGAACACACTAAAACAAACCTGATCTCTCTAGGCCATTCAGAAGCCAAGTTATAAGCCCACAAATGTGTAACTGGACTACTTCTTTAAATTGACACCAGATCCGGTGACCTTTGCGACATGGTTTGACCCCCTTAGGAAAGTGCTATCATCATGAAACGTTCAGATCACTTACAACTCAATAGATTCTACCTTCCTGTAACGTTTCAGCCTGATTGGACCTTGTTTTCACACAAATGGACCCAGAATGATGTGAAATTGTGCTTCGTGCAACATAATTCTGGGTGCCATTTCAAAACCATAAGTGCTAATGACTCCATTCCTTTTTGGGGTGATGGGGGCTGTTAATTGGAGTACTCTAAAACAAACCTGATCTCTCTAGGACATTCAGAAGCCAATTTATAAGCCCACAAATGTGTAACTGGACTACTTCTTTAAATTGACACCAGATCCGGTGACCTTTGGGAAATGGTTTGACCCCCTTAGGAAAGTGCTATCATCATGAAACGTTCAGATCACTTACAACTCAATAGATTCTACCTTACTGTTACGTTTCAGCCTGATTGGACCTTGTTTTCACACAAATGAACCCAGAAAGATGTGAAATTGTGTTTCGTGCAACATAATTCTGGGTGCCATTTAAAAACCATAAGTGCTAATGACTCCATTCCTGTTTGTGGTTGTAGGGGCTGTTGATTGGAACACACTAAAACAAACCTGATCTCTCTAGGCCATTCAGAAGCCAAGTTATAAGCCCACAAATGTGTAACTGGACCACTTCTTTAAATTGACACCAGATCCGGTGACCTTTGCGACATGGTTTGACCCCCTTAGGAAAGTGCTATCATCATGAAACGTTCAGATCACTTACAACTCAATAGATTCTACCTTCCTGTAACGTTTCAGCCTTATTGGACCTTGTTTTCACACAAATGGACCCAGAATGATTTTTGAAATTGAGCTTCGTGCAACATAATTCTGGGTGCCATTTCAAAACCATAAGTGCTAATGACTCCATTCCTTTTTGGGGTAATTGGGGCTGTTAATTGGAGTACTCTAAAACCAACCTGACCTCTCTAGGCCATTCAGAATCCAAGTTATAAGCCCACAAAGGTGTAACTGGACTACTTCTTTAAAGTGACACCAGGCCCGGTGACCTTTGGGACATGGTCTGGCCCCCTATAGGAATGTGCGATCATCATGAAACATTCAGATCACTTACAACTCAATAGATTCTACCTTCTTGTAACGTTTCAGCCTATTTGGACCTTGTTTTCACACAAATGGACACAGAATGATGTGAAATTGTGCTTCGTGCAACATAATTCTGGGTGCCATTTACATACCATAAGTGCTAATGACTCCGTTCCTTTTTGTGGTTGTAGGGGCTGTTGATTGGAGTACACTAAAACAAACCTGATCTCTCTAGGACATTCAGAAGCCAAGTTATAAACCCACAAATGTGTAACTGGACTACTTCTTTAAATTGACACCAGATCCGTTTACCTTTGGGACATGGTTTGACCCCCCTTAGGAAAGTGCTATCATCATGAAATGTTCAGATCACTTACAACTCAATAGATTCTACCTTCTTGTAACGTTTCAGCCTGATTGGACCTTGTTTTCACACAACTGGACCCAAAATGATGTGAAATTGTGCTTTGTGCAACATAATTCTGGGTGCCATTTCCAAACCATAAGTGCTAATGACTCCATTCCTTTTTGTGGTTGTAGGGGCTGTTGAAACAAACCTGATCTCTCTAGGACATTCAGAAGCCAAGTTATAAGCCCACAAATGTGTAACTGGACCACTTCTTTAAATTGACACCAGATCCGGTGACCTTTGGGACATGGTTTGACCCCCTTAGGAAAGTGCTATCATCACGAAACGTTCAGATCACTTACAACTCAATAGATTCTACCTTCCTGTAACGTTTCAGCCTGATTGGACTTTGTTTTCACACAAATGAACCCAGAATGATGTGAAATTGTGCTTCGTGCAACATAATTCTGGGTACCATTTAAAAACCATAAGTGCTAATGACTCCATTCCTTTTTGGGGTAATGGGGGCTGTTAATTGGAGTACTCTAAAACAAACCTGACCTCTCTGGGATATTCAGAAGCCAAGTTATAAGCCCACAAAGGTGTAACTGGACTACTTCTTTAAAGTGACACCAGGCCCGGTGACCTTTGGGACATGATTTGACCCCCTATAGGAATGTGCGATCATCATGAAACGTTCAGATCACTTACAACTCAATAGATTCTACCTTCTTGTAACGTTTCAGCCTGATCGGACCTTGTTTTCACACAAATGAACCCAGAATGATGTGAAATTGTGCTTCGTGCAACATAATTCTGGGTGCCATTTAAAAACCATAAGTGTTAATGACTCCATTCCTTTTTGTGGTTGTAGGGGCTGTTGATTGGAGTACATGAAAACAAACCTGATCTCTCTAGGACATTCAGAAGCGAAGTTATAAGCCCACAAATGTGTAACTGGACTACTTCTTTAAATTGACACGAGATCCGGTGACCTTTGGGACATGGTTTGACCCCCTTAGGAAAGTGCTATCATCATGAAACGTTCATATCACTTACAACTCAATAGATTGTACCTTCCTGTAACGTTTCAGCCTTATTGGACCTTGTTTTCACACAAATGAACCCAGAATGATGTGAAATTGTGCTTCGTGCAACATAATTCTGGGTGCCATTTAAAAACCATAAGTGCTAATGACTCCATTCCTTTTTGTGGTTGTAGGGGCTGTTGATTGGAGTACACTAAAACAAACCTGATCCATCTAGGACATTCAGAAGCCAAGTTATAAGCCCACAAAGGTGTAACTGGAATACTTCTTTAAAGTGACACCAGGCCCGGTGACCTTTGGGACAGGGTTTGACCCCCTATAGGTATATGCGATCATCATGAAATGTTCAGATCACTTACAACTCAATAGATTCTACCTTCTTGTAACGTTTCAGCCTGATTGGACCTTGTTTTCACACAAATGAACCCAGAATGATGTGAAATTGTGCTTCGTGCAACATAATTCTGGGTGCCATTTAAAAACCATAAGTGTTAATGACTCCATTCCTTTTTGTGGTTGTAGGGGCTGTTGATTGGAGTACATTAAAACAAACCTGATCTCTCTAGGACATTCAGAAGCCAAGTTATAAGCCCATAAATGTGTAACTGGACCACTTCTTTAAATTGACACCAGATCCGGTGACCTTTGGGACATGGTTTGACCCCCTTAGGAAAGTGCTATCATCACGAAACGTTCAGATCACTTACAACTCAATAGATTCTACCTTCCTGTAACGTTTCAGCCAGATTGGACTTTGTTTTCACACAAATGAACCCAGAATGATGTGAAATTGTGCTTCGTGCAACATAATTCTGGGTACCATATAAAAACCATAAGTGCTAATGACTCCATTCCTTTTTGGGGTAATGGGGGCTGTTAATTGGAGTACTCTAAAACAAACCTGACCTCTCTGGGATATTCAGAAGCCAAGTTATAAGCCCACAAAGGTGTAACTGGACTACTTCTTTAAAGTGACACCAGGCCCGGTGACCTTTGGGACATGATTTGACCCCCTATAGGAATGTGCGATCATCATGAAACGTTCAGATCACTTACAACTCAATAGATTCTACCTTCTTGTAACGTTTCAGCCTGATCGGACCTTGTTTTCACACAAATGAACCCAGAATGATGTGAAATTGTGCTTCGTGCAACATAATTCTGGGTGCCATTTAAAAACCATAAGTGTTAATGACTCCATTCCTTTTTGTGGTTGTAGGGGCTGTTGATTGGAGTACATGAAAACAAACCTGATCTCTCTAGGATATTCAGAAGCCAAGTTATAAGCCCACAAATGTGTAACTGGACTACTTCTTTAAATTGACACGAGATCCGGTGACCTTTGGGACATGGTTTGACCCCCTTAGGAAAGTGCTATCATCATGAAACGTTCAGATCACTTACAACTCAATAGATTGTACCTTCCTGTAACGTTTCAGCCTTATTGGACCTTGTTTTCACACAAATGAACCCAGAATGATGTGAAATTGTGCTTCGTGCAACATAATTCTGGGTGATATTTAAAAACCATAAGTGCTAATGACTCCATTCCTTTTTGTGGTTGTAGGGGCTGTTGATTGGAGTACACTAAAACAAACCTGATCCATCTAGGACATTCAGAAGCCAAGTTATAAGCCCACAAAGGTGTAACTGGACTACTTCTTTAAAGTGACACCAGGCCCGGTGACCTTTGGGACAGGGTTTGACCCCCTATAGGTATATGCGATCATCATGAAATGTTCAGATCACTTACAACTCAATAGATTCTACCTTCTTGTAACGTTTCAGCCTGATTGGACCTTGTTTTCACACAAATGAACCCAGAATGATGTGAAATTGTGCTTCGTGCAACATAATTCTGGGTGCCATTTAAAAACCATAAGTGTTAATGACTCCATTCCTTTTTGTGGGTGTAGGGGCTGTTGATTGGAGTACATTAAAACAAACCTGATCTCTCTAGGACATTCAGAAGCCAAGTTATAAGCCCACAAATGTGTAACTGGACTACTTCTTTAAATTGACACCAGATCCGGTGACCTTTGGGACATGGTTTGACCCCCTTAGGAAAGTGCTATCATCATGAAACGTTCAGATCACTTACAACTCAATAGATTCTACCTTCCTGTAACGTTTCAGCCTGATTGGACCTTGTTTTCACACAAATGAACCCAGAATGATGTGAAATTGTGCTTCGTGCAACATAATTCTGGGTGCCATTTAAAAACCATAAGTCCTAATGACTCCATTCCTTTTTGTGGTTGTAGGTGCTGTGTATTGGAGTACACTAAAACAAACCTGATCTCTCTAGGACATTCAGAAGCCAAGTTATAAGCCCACAAAGGTGTAACTGGACTACTTCTTTAAAGTGACACCAGGCCCGGTGACCTTTGGGACATGGTTTGACCCCCTATAGGAATGTGCGATCATCATGAAACGTTCAGATCACTTACAACTCAATAGATTCTACCTTCTTGTAACGTTTCAGCCTGATTGGACCTTGTTTTCACACAAATGAACCCAGAATGATGTGAAATTGTGCTTCGTGCAACATAATTCTGGGTGCCATTTAAAAACCATAAGTGCTAATGACTCCATTCCTTTTTGTGGTTGTAGGGGCTGTTGATTGGAGTACATTAAAACAAACCTGATCTCTCTAGGACATTCAGAAGCCAAGTTATAAGCCCACAAATGTGTAACTGGACTACTTCTTTAAATTGACACCAGATCCGGTGACCTTTGGGACATGGTTTGACCCCCTTAGGAAAGTGCTATCATCATGAAACGTTCAGATCACTTACAACTCAATAGATTCTACCTTCTTGTAACATTTCAGCCTGATTGGACCTTGTTTTCACACAAATGAACCCAGAATGATGTGAAATTGTGCTTCGTGCAACATAATTCTGGGTGCCATTTAAAAACCATAAGTGTTAATTACTCCATTCCTTTTTGTGGTTGTAGGGGCTGTTGATTGGAGTACATGAAAACAAACCTGATCTCTCTAGGACATTCAGAAGCCAAGTTATAAGCCCACAAATGTGTAACTGGACTACTTTAAATTGACACGAGATCCGGTGACCTTTGGGACATGGTTTGACCCCCTTAGGAAAGTGCTATCATCATGAAACGTTCAGATCACTTACAACTCAATAGATTGTACCTTCCTGTAACGTTTCAGCCTTATTGGACCTTGTTTTCACACAAATGGACCCAGAATGATGTGAAATTGTGCTTCGTGCAACATAATTCTGGGTGCCATTTAAAAACCATAAGTGTTAATTACTCCATTCCTTTTTGTGGTTGTAGGGGCTGTTGATTGGAGTACATGAAAACAAACCTGATCTCTCTAGGACATTCAGAAGCAAAGTTATAAGCCCACAAATGTGTAACTGGACTACTTTAAATTGACACGAGATCCGGTGACCTTTGGGACATGGTTTGACCCCCTTAGGAAAGTGCTATCATCATGAAACGTTCAGATCACTTACAACTCAATAGATTGTACCTTCCTGTAACGTTTCAGCCTTATTGGACCTTGTTTTCACACAAATGAACCCAGAATGATGTGAAATTGTGCTTCGTGCAACATAATTCTGGGTGCCATTTAAAAACCATAAGTGCTAATGACTCCATTCCTTTTTGTGGTTGTAGGGGCTGTTGATTGGAGTACACTAAAACAAACCTGATCCATCTAGGACATTCAGAAGCCAAGTTATAAGCCCACAAAGGTGTAACTGGACTACTTCTTTAAATTGACACCAGATCCGGTAACCTTTGGGACATGGTTTGACCCCCTTAGGAAAGTGCTATCATCATGAAACGTTCAGATCACTTACATCTCAATAGATTCTACCTTCCTGTTACGTTTCAGCCTGATTGGACCTTGTTTTCACACAAATGAATCCAGAATGAAGTGAAATTGTGCTTCGTGCAACATAATTCTGGGTGCCATTTAAAAACCATAAGTGCTAATGACTCCATTCCTTTTTGTGTTTGTAGGGGCTGTTGATTGGAACACACTAAAACAAACCTGATCTCTCTAGGCCATTCAGAAGCCAAGTTATAAGCCCACTAATGTGTAACTGGACTACTTCTTTAAATTGACACCAGATCCAGTGACCTTTGGGACATGGTTTGACCCCCTTAGGAAAGTGCTATCTTCATGAAACGTTCAAATCACTTACAACTCAATAGATTCTACCTTTCTGTAACGTTTCAGTGTGAATGGACCTTGTTTTCACACAAATGAACCCAGAATGATGTGAAATTGTGCTTCGTGCAACATATTTCTGGGTGCCATTTAAAAACCATAAGTGCTAATGACTCCATTCCTTTTTGTGGCTGTAGGGGCTGTTGACTGGAGTACACTAAAACAAACCTGATCTCTCTAGGACATTCAGAAGCCAAGTTATAAGCCCACAAATGTGTAACTGGACTACTTCTTTAAATTGACACCAGATCCGGTGACCTTTGGGACATGGTTTGACCCCCTTAGGAAAGTGCTATCATCATGAAACGTTCAGATCACTTACATCTCAATAGATTCTACCTTCCTGTTACGTTTCAGCCTGATTGGACCTTGTTTTCACACAAATGAATCCAGAATGAAGTGAAATTGTGCTTTGTGCAACATAATTCTGGGTGCCATTTAAAAACCATAAGTGCTAATGACTCCATTCCTTTTTGTGTTTGTAGGGGCTGTTGATTGGCACACACCAAAACAAACCTGATCTCTCTAGGCCATTCAGAAGCCAAGTTATAAGCCCACAAATGTGTAACTGGACTACTTCTTTAAATTGACACCAGATCCGGTGACCTTTGCGACATGGTTTGACCCCCTTAGGAAAGTGCTATCATCATGAAACGTTCAGATCACTTACAACTCAATAGATTCTACCTTCTTGTAACGTTTCAGCCTGATTGGACCTTGTTTTCACACAAATGGACCCAGAATGATGTGAAATTGTGCTTCGTGCAACATAATTCTGGGTGCCATTTACAAACCATAAGTGTTAATGACTCCATTCCTTTTTGTGGTTGTAGGGGCTGTTGATTGGAGTACACTAAAACAAACCTGATCTCTCTAGGACATTCAGAAGCCAAGTTATAAGCCCACTAATGTGTAACTGGACTACTTCTTTAAATTGACACCAGATCCAGTGACCTTTGGGACATGGTTTGACCCCCTTAGGAAAGTGCTATCTTCATGAAACGTTCAGATCACTTACAACTCAATAGATTCTACCTTTCTGTAACGTTTCAGTGTGACTGGACCTTGTTTTCACACAAATGAACCCAGAATGATGTGAAATTGTGCTTCGTGCAACATAATTCTGGGTGCCATTTACAAACCATAATTGCAAATGACTCCATTCATTTTTGTGGTTGTAGGGGCTGTTGATTGGAGTACACTAAAACAAACCTGATCTCTCTAGGACATTCAGAAGCCAAGTTATAAGCCCACAAAGGTGTAACTGGACTACTTCTTTAAAGTGACACCAGGCCCGGTGACCTTTGGGACATGGTTTGACCCCCCTATAGGAATGAGCGATCATCATGAAACGTTCAGATCACTTACAACTCAATAGATTCTACCTTCTTGTAACGTTTCAGCCTGATTGGACCTTGTTTTCACACAAATGGACCCAGAATGATGTGAAATTGTGCTTCGTGCAACATAATTCTGGGTGCCATTTAAAAACCATATGTTAATGACTCCATTCCTTTTTGGGGTAATGGGGGCTGTTAATTGGAGTACTCTAAAACAAACCTGACCTCTCTAAGATATTCCTAAGCCAAGTTATAAGCCCTCAAAGGTGTAACTGGACTACTTCTTTAAAGTGACACCAGGCCTGGTGACCTTTGGGACATGGTTTGACCCCCTATAGGAATGTGCGATCATCATGAAACGTTCAGATCACTTACAACTCAATAGATTCTACCTTCTTGTAACGTTTCAGCCTGATTGGACCTTGTTTTCACACAAATTGACCCAGAATGATGTGAAATTGTGCTTCGTGCAACATAATTCTGGGTGCCATTTACAAACCATAAGTGCTAATGACTCCATTCCTTTTTGTGGTAATAGGGGCTGTTGATTGGAGTACACTAAAACAAACCTGACCTCTCTAGGACATTCAGAAGCCAAGTTATAAGCCCACAAATGTGTAACTGGACTACTTCTTTAAAGTGACACCAGGCCCGGTGACCTTTGGGACATGGTTTGACCCCCTATAGGAATGTGTGATCATCATGAAACGTTCAGATCACTTACAACTCAGTAGATTCTACCTTCTTGTAACGTTTCAGCCTGATTGGACCTTGTTTTCACACAAATGGACCCAGAATGATGTGAAATTGTGCTTCGTGCAACACAATTCTGGGTGCCATTTACAAACCATAAGTGCTAATGACTCCATTCCTTTTTGTGGTTGTAGGGGCTGTTGATTGGAGTTAATTAAAATAAACCTGATCTCTCTAGGCCATTCAGAAGCCAAGTTATAAGCCCACAAATGTGTAACTGGACTACTTCTTTAAATTGACACCAGATCCGGTGACCTTTGCGACATGGTTTGACCCCCTTAGGAAAGTGCTATCATCATGAAACGTTCAGATCACTTACAACTCAATAGATTCTACCTTCTTGTAACGTTTCAGCCTGATTGGACCTTGTTTTCACACAAATGGACCCAGAATGATGTGAAATTGTGCTTCGTGCAACATAATTCTGGGTGCCATTTACAAACCATAAGTGTTAATGACTCCATTCCTTTTTGTGGTTGTAGGGGCTGTTGATTGGAGTACACTAAAACAAACCTGATCTCTCTAGGACATTCAGAAGCCAAGTTATAAGCCCACTAATGTGTAACTGGACTACTTCTTTAAATTGACACCAGATCCAGTGACCTTTGGGACATGGTTTGACCCCCTTAGGAAAGTGCTATCTTCATGAAACGTTCAGATCACTTACAACTCAATAGATTCTACCTTTCTGTAACGTTTCAGTGTGACTGGACCTTGTTTTCACACAAATGAACCCAGAATGATGTGAAATTGTGCTTCGTGCAACATAATTCTGGGTGCCATTTACAAACCATAATTGCAAATGACTCCATTCATTTTTGTGGTTGTAGGGGCTGTTGATTGGAGTACACTAAAACAAACCTGATCTCTCTAGGACATTCAGAAGCCAAGTTATAAGCCCACAAAGGTGTAACTGGACTACTTCTTTAAAGTGACACCAGGCCCGGTGACCTTTGGGACATGGTTTGACCCCCCTATAGGAATGAGCGATCATCATGAAACGTTCAGATCACTTACAACTCAATAGATTCTACCTTCTTGTAACGTTTCAGCCTGATTGGACCTTGTTTTCACACAAATGGACCCAGAATGATGTGAAATTGTGCTTCGTGCAACATAATTCTGGGTGCCATTTAAAAACCATATGTTAATGACTCCATTCCTTTTTGGGGTAATGGGGGCTGTTAATTGGAGTACTCTAAAACAAACCTGACCTCTCTAAGATATTCCTAAGCCAAGTTATAAGCCCTCAAAGGTGTAACTGGACTACTTCTTTAAAGTGACACCAGGCCTGGTGACCTTTGGGACATGGTTTGACCCCCTATAGGAATGTGCGATCATCATGAAACGTTCAGATCACTTACAACTCAATAGATTCTACCTTCTTGTAACGTTTCAGCCTGATTGGACCTTGTTTTCACACAAATTGACCCAGAATGATGTGAAATTGTGCTTCGTGCAACATAATTCTGGGTGCCATTTACAAACCATAAGTGCTAATGACTCCATTCCTTTTTGTGGTAATAGGGGCTGTTGATTGGAGTACACTAAAACAAACCTGACCTCTCTAGGACATTCAGAAGCCAAGTTATAAGCCCACAAATGTGTAACTGGACTACTTCTTTAAAGTGACACCAGGCCCGGTGACCTTTGGGACATGGTTTGACCCCCTATAGGAATGTGTGATCATCATGAAACGTTCAGATCACTTACAACTCAGTAGATTCTACCTTCTTGTAACGTTTCAGCCTGATTGGACCTTGTTTTCACACAAATGGACCCAGAATGATGTGAAATTGTGCTTCGTGCAACACAATTCTGGGTGCCATTTACAAACCATAAGTGCTAATGACTCCATTCCTTTTTGTGGTTGTAGGGGCTGTTGATTGGAGTTAATTAAAATAAACCTGATCTCTCTAGGCCATTCAGAAGCCAAGTTATAAGCCCACAAATGTGTAACTGGACTACTTCTTTAAATTGACACCAGATCCGGTGACCTTTGGGACATGGTTTGACCCCCTTAGGAAAGTGCTATCATCATGAAACGTTCAGATCACTTACAACTCAATAGATTCTACCTTCCTGTAACGTTTCAGCCTAAATGGACCTTGTTTTTACACAAATGAACCCAGAATGATGTGAAATTGTGCTTCGTGCAACATATTTCTGGGTGCCATTTAAAAACCATAGTTGCTAATGACTCCATTCCTTTTTGTGGTTGTAGGGGCTGTTGATTGGAGTACACTAAAACAAACCTGATCTCTCTAGGACATTCAGAAGCCAAGTTATAAGCTCACAAAGGTGTAACTTGACTACTTCTTTAAAGTGACACCAGGCCCGGTGACCTTTGGGACATGGTTTGAACCCCTATAGGAATGAGCGATCATCAAGAAACGTTCAGATCACTTACAACTCAATAGATTCTACCTTCTTGTAACGTTTCAGCCTGATTGGACCTTGTTTTCACACAAATGGACCCAGAATGATGTGAAATTGTGCTTCGTGCAACACAATTCTGGGTGCCATTTACAAACCATAAGTGCTAATGACTCCATTCCTTTTTGTGGTTGTAGGGGCTGTTGATTGGAGTACATTAAAACAAACCTGATCTCTCTAGGCCATTCAGAAGCCAATTTATAAGCCCACAAATGTGTAACTGGACTACTTCTTTAAATTGACACCAGATCCGGTGACCTTTGGGACATGGTTTGACCCCCTTAGGAAAGTGCTATCATCATGAAACGTTCAGATCACTTACAACTCAATAGATTCTACCTTCCTGAAACGTTTCAGCCTAAATGGACCTTGTTTTTACACAAATGAACCCAGAATGATGTGAAATTGTGCTTCGTGCAACATATGTCTGGGTGCCATTTAAAAACCATAAGTGCTAATGACTCCATTCCTTTTTGTGGTTGTAGGGGCTGTTGATTGGAGTACACTAAAACAAACCTGATCTCTCTAGTACATTCAGAAGCCAAATTATAAGCCCACAAAGGTGTAACTTGACTACTTCTTTAAAGTGACACCAGTTCCGGTGACCTTTGGGACATGGTTTGAACCCCTATAGGAATGAGCGATCATCAAGAAACGTTCAGATCACTTACAACTCAATAGATTCTACCTTCTTGTAACGTTTCAGCCTGATTGGACCTTGTTTTCACACAAATGAACCCAGAATGATGTGAAATTGTGCTTCGTGCAACATAATTCTGGGTGCCATTTAAAAACCATAACTGTTAATGACTCTATTCCTTTTTGGGGTAATGGGGGCTGTTAATTGGAGTACTCTAAAACAAACCTGACCTCTCTAGGATATTCCAAAGCCAAGTTATAAGCCCTCAAAGGTGTAACTGGACTTCTTCTTTAAATTGACACCAGGCCCGGTGACCTTTGGGACATGGTTTGATACCCTATAGGAATGTGCGATCATCATGAAACGTTCAGATCACTTCCAACTCAATAGATTCTACCTTCTTGTAATGTTTCAGCCTGATTGGACCTTGTTTTCAAACAAATGGACCCAGAATGATGTGAAATTGTGCTTCGTGCAACATAATTCTGGGTGCCATTTAAAAACCATAAGTGCTAATGACTCCATTCCTTTTTGTGGTTGTAGGGGCTGTTGAAACAAACCTGATCTCTCTAGGACATTCAGAAGCCAAGTTATAAGCCCACAAATGTGTAACTGGACCTCTTCTTTAATTTGACACCAGATCCGGTGACCTTTGGGACATGGTTTGACTCCCTTAGGAAAGTGCTATCATCACGAAACGTTCAGATCACTTACAACTCAATAGATTCTACCTTCCTGTAACGTTTCAGCCTGATTGGACCTTGTTTTCACACAAATGAACCCAGAATGATGTGAAATTGTGCTTCGTGCAACATAATTCTGGGTGCCATTTAAAAACCATAAGTGCTAATGACTCCATTCCTTTTTGGGGTAATGGGGGCTGTTAATTGGAGTACTCTAAAACAAACCTGACCTCTCTAGGATATTCAGAAGCCAAGTTATAAGCCCACAAAGGTGTAACTGGACTACTTCTTTAAAGTGACACCAGGCCCGGTGACCTTTGGGACATGGTTTGACCCCCTATAGGAATGTGCGATCATCATGAAACGTTCAGATCACTTACAACTCAATAGATTCTACCTTCTTGTAACGTTTCAGCCTGATTGGACCTTGTTTTCACACAAATGAACCCAGAATGATGTGAAATTGTGCTTCGTGCAACATAATTCTGGGTGCCATTTAAAAACCTGTGCTAATGACTCCATTCCTTTTTGTGGTTGTAGGGGCTGTTGATTGGAGTACATTAAAACAAACCTGATCTCTCTAGGACATTCAGAAGCCAAGTTATAAGCCCACAAATGTGTAACTGGACTACTTCTTTAAAGTGACACCAGGCCCGGTGACCTTTGGGACATGGTTTGACCCCCTATAGGAATGTGCGATCATCATGAAACTTTCAGATCACTTACAACTCAATAGATTCTACTTTCTTGTAACGTTTCAGCCTGATTGGACCTTGTTTTACAAATGGACCCAGAATGATGTGAAATTGTGCTTCGTGCAACATAATTCTGGGTGCCATTTCAAAACCATAAGTGCTAATGACTCCATTCCTTTTTGGGGTAATGGGGGCTGTTAATTGGAGTACTCTAAAACCAACCTGACCTCTCTAGGACATTCAGAAGCCAAGTTATAAGCCCACAAAGGTGTAACTGGACTACTTCTTTAAAGTGACACCAGGCCCGGTGACCTTTGGGACATGGTTTGGCCCCCTATAGGAATGTGCGATCATCATGAAACGTTCAGATCACTTACAACTCAATAGATTCTACCTTCTTGTAACGTTTCAGCCTAATTGGACCTTGTTTTCACACAAATGGACCCAGAATGATGTGAAATTGTGCTTCGTGCAACATAATTCTGGGTGCCATTTACAAATCATAAGTGCTAATGACTCCATTCCTTTTTGTGGTTGTAGGGGCTGTTGAAACAAACCTGATCTCTCTAGGACATTCAGAAGCCAAGTTATGAGCCCACAAATGTGTAACTGGACCACTTCTTTAAATTGACACCAGATCCAGTGACCTTTGTGACATGGTTTGACCCCCTTAGGAAAGTGCTATCATCACGAAACGTTCAGATCACTTACAACTTAATAGATTCTACCTTCCTGTAACGTTTCAGCCTGATTGGACTTTGTTTTCACACAAATGAACCCAGAATGATGTGAAATTGTGCTTCGTGCAACATAATTCTGGGTACCCTTTAAAAACCATAAGTGCTAATGACTCCATTCCTTTTTGGGGTAATGGGGGCTGTTAATTGGAGTACTCTAAAACAAACCTGACCTCTCTAGGATATTCAGAAGCCAAGTTATAAGCCCACAAAGGTGTAACTGGACTACTTCTTTAAAGTGACACCAGGCCCGGTGACCTTTGGGACATGGTTTGACCCCCTATAGGAATGTGCGATCATCATGAAACGTTCAGATCACTTACAACTCAATAGATTCTACCTTCTTGTAACGTTTCAGCCTGATTGGACCTTGTTTTCACACAAATGAACCCAGAATGATGTGAAATTGTGCTTCGTGCAACATAATTCTGGGTGCCATTTAAAAACCATAAGTGTTAATGACTCCATTCCTTTTTGTGGTTGTAGGGGCTGTTGATTGGAGTACATGAAAACAAACCTGATCTCTCTAGGACATTCAGAAGCCAAGTTATAAGCCCACAAATGTGTAACTGGACTACTTTAAATTGACACGAGATCCGGTGACCTTTAGGACATGGTTTGACCCCCTTAGGAAAGTGCTATCATCATGAAACGTTCAGATCACTTACAACTCAATAGATTGTACCTTCCTGTAACGTTTCAGCCTTATTGGACCTTGTTTTCACACAAATGAACCCAGAATGATGTGAAATTGTGCTTCGTGCAACATAATTCTGGGTGCCATTTAAAAACCATAAGTGCTAATGACTCCATTCCTTTTTGTGGTTGTAGGGGCTGTTGATTGGAGTACACTAAAACAAACCTGATCCATCTAGGACATTCAGAAGCCAAGTTATAAGCCCACAAAGGTGTAACTGGACTACTTCTTTAAAGTGACACCAGGCCCGGTGACCTTTGGGACATGGTTTGACCCCCTATAGGTATATGCGATCATCATGAAATGTTCAGATCACTTACAACTCAATAGATTCTACCTTCTTGTAACGTTTCAGCCTGATTGGACCTTGTTTTCACACAAATGAACCCAGAATGATGTGAAATTGTGCTTCGTGCAACATAATTCTGGGTGCCATTTAAAAACCATAAGTGTTAATGACTCCATTCCTTTTTGTGGTTGTAGGGGCTGTTGATTGGAGTACATTAAAACAAACCTGATCTCTCTAGGACATTCAGAAGCCAAGTTATAAGCCCACAAATGTGTAACTGGACTACTTCTTTAAATTGACACCAGATCCGGTGACGTTTGGGACATGGTTTGACCCCCTTAGGAAAGTGCTATCATCATGAAACGTTCAGATCACTTACAACTCAATAGATTCTACCTTCCTGTAACGTTTCAGCCTGATTGGACCTTGTTTTCACACAAATGAACCCAGAATGATGTGAAATTGTGCTTCGTGCAACATAATTCTGGGTGCCATTTAAAAACCATAAGTGCTAATGACTCCATTCCTTTTTGTGGTTGTAGGGGCTGTGTATTGGAGTACACTAAAACAAACCTGATCTCTCTAGGACATTCAGAAGCCAAGTTATAAGCCCACAAAGGTGTAACTGGACTACTTCTTTAAAGTGACACCAGGCCCGGTGACCTTTGGGACATGGTTTGACCCCCTATAGGAATGTGCGATCATCATGAAACGTTCAGATCACTTACAACTCAATAGATTCTACCTTCTTGTAACGTTTCAGCCTGATTGGACCTTGTTTTCACACAAATGAACCCAGAATGATGTGAAATTGTGCTTCGTGCAACATAATTCTGGGTGCCATTTAAAAACCATAAGTGCTAATGACTCCATTCCTTTTTGTGGTTGTAGGGGCTGTTGATTGGAGTACATTAAAACAAACCTGATCTCTCTGGGACATTCAGAAGCCAAGTTATAAGCCCACAAATGTGTAACTGGACTACTTCTTTAAATTGACACCAGATCCCGTGACCTTTGCGACATGGTTTGACCCCCTTAGGAAAGTGCTATCATCATGAAACGTTCAGATCACTTACAACTCAATAGATTCTACCTTCCTGTAACGTTTCAGCCTGATTGGACCTTGTTTTCACACAAATGAACCCAGAATGATGTGAAATTGTGCTTCGTGCAACATAATTATGGGTGCCATTTCAAAACCATAAGTGCTAATGACTACATTCCTTTTTGTGGTTGTAGGGGCTGTTGATTGGAGTACACTAAAACAAACCTGATCTCTCTAGGACATTCAGAAGCCAAGTTATAAGCCCACAAATGTGTAACTGGACTACTTCTTTAAATTGACAACAGATCCGGTGACCTTTGGGACATGTTTTGACCCCCTTAGGAAAGTGCTATCATCATGAAACGTTCAGATCACTTACAACTAAATAGATTCTACCTTCCTGTTACGTTTCAGCCAGATTGGACCTTGTTTTCACATAAATGAACCCAAAATGATATGAAATTGTGCTTCGTGCAACATAATTCTGGGTGCCATTTAAAAACCATAAGTGCTAATGACTCCATTCCTTTTTGTGGTTGTAGGGGCTGTTGATTGGAACACACTAAAACAAACCTG
This sequence comes from Nothobranchius furzeri, assembly GCF_043380555.1. Lineage (NCBI taxonomy): Eukaryota > Metazoa > Chordata > Actinopteri > Cyprinodontiformes > Nothobranchiidae > Nothobranchius > Nothobranchius furzeri. The sequence goes on along the minus strand of NC_091750.1, from coordinate 74,856,510 downwards.
ATGTCTCTAGGCCATTCAGAAGCCAAGTTATAAGCCCACAAATGTGTAACTGGACTACTTCTTTAAATTGACACCAGATCCGGTGACCTTTGCGACATGGTTTGACCCCCTTAGGAAAGTGCTATCATCATGAAACGTTGAGATCACTTACAACTCAATAGATTCTACCTTCCTGTAACGTTTCTGCCTGATTGGACCTTGTTTTCACACAAATGAACCCAGAATGATGTGAAATTGTGCTTCGTGCAACATAATTCTGGGTGCCATTTAAAAACCATAAGTGCTAATGACTCCATTCCTCTTTGGGGTAATAGGGGCTGTTAATTGGAGTACTCTAAAACAAGCCTGACCTCTCTAGGATATTCAGAAGCCAAGTTATAAGCCCACAAATGTGTAACTGGACTACTTCTTTAAAGTGAAACCAGGCCCGGTGACCTTTGGGACATGGTTTGACCCCCTATAGGAATGTGCGATCATCATGAAACTTTCAGATCACTTACAACTCAATAGATTCTACCTTCTTGTAACGTTTCAGCCTGATTGGACCTTGTTTTCACACAAATGGACCCAGAATGATGTGAAATTGTGCTTCGTGCAACATAATTCTGGGTGCCATTTAAAAACCATATGTTAATGACTCCATTCCTTTTTGGGGTAATGGGGGCTGTTAATTGGAGTACTCTAAAACAAACCTGACCTCTCTAGGATATTCCAAAGCCAAGTTATAAGCCCTCAAAGGTGTAACTGGACTACTTCTTTAAAGTGACACCAGGCCCGGTGACCTTTGGGACATGGTTTGACCCCCTTAGGAAAGTGCTATCATCATGAAACGTTCAGATCACTTACAACTCAATAGATTCTACCTTCCTGTAACGTTTCAGCCTAAATGGACCTTGTTTTTACACAAATGAACCCAGAATGATGTGAAATTGTGCTTCGTGCAACATATTTCTGGGTGCCATTTAAAAACCATAAGTGCTAATGACTCCATTCCTTTTTGTGGTTGTAGGGGCTGTTGATTGGAGTACACTAAAACAAACCTGATCCATCTAGGACATTCAGAAGCCAAGTTATAAGCCCACAAAGGTGTAACTGGACTACTTCTTTAAAGTGACACCAGGCCCGGTGACCTTTGGGACATGGTTTGACCCCCTATAGGTATATGCGATCATCATGAAATGTTCAGATCACTTACAACTCAATAGATTCTACCTTCTTGTAACGTTTCAGCCTGATTGGACCTTGTTTTCACACAAATGAACCCAGAATGATGTGAAATTGTGCTTCGTGCAACATAATTCTGGGTGCCATTTAAAAACCATAAGTGTTAATGACTCCATTCCTTTTTGTGGTTGTAGGGGCTGTTGATTGGAGTACATTAAAACAAACCTGATCTCTCTAGGACATTCAGAAGCCAAGTTATAAGCCCACAAATGTGTAACTGGACTACTTCTTTAAATTGACACCAGATCCGGTGACGTTTGGGACATGGTTTGACCCCCTTAGGAAAGTGCTATCATCATGAAACGTTCAGATCACTTACAACTCAATAGATTCTACCTTCCTGTAACGTTTCAGCCTGATTGGACCTTGTTTTCACACAAATGAACCCAGAATGATGTGAAATTGTGCTTCGTGCAACATAATTCTGGGTGCCATTTAAAAACCATAAGTGCTAATGACTCCATTCCTTTTTGTGGTTGTAGGGGCTGTGTATTGGAGTACACTAAAACAAACCTGATCTCTCTAGGACATTCAGAAGCCAAGTTATAAGCCCACAAAGGTGTAACTGGACTACTTCTTTAAAGTGACACCAGGCCCGGTGACCTTTGGGACATGGTTTGACCCCCTATAGGAATGTGCGATCATCATGAAACGTTCAGATCACTTACAACTCAATAGATTCTACCTTCTTGTAACGTTTCAGCCTGATTGGACCTTGTTTTCACACAAATGAACCCAGAATGATGTGAAATTGTGCTTCGTGCAACATAATTCTGGGTGCCATTTAAAAACCATAAGTGCTAATGACTCCATTCCTTTTTGTGGTTGTAGGGGCTGTTGATTGGAGTACATTAAAACAAACCTGATCTCTCTGGGACATTCAGAAGCCAAGTTATAAGCCCACAAATGTGTAACTGGACTACTTCTTTAAATTGACACCAGATCCCGTGACCTTTGCGACATGGTTTGACCCCCTTAGGAAAGTGCTATCATCATGAAACGTTCAGATCACTTACAACTCAATAGATTCTACCTTCCTGTAACGTTTCAGCCTGATTGGACCTTGTTTTCACACAAATGAACCCAGAATGATGTGAAATTGTGCTTCGTGCAACATAATTCTGGGTGCCATTTCAAAACCATAAGTGCTAATGACTACATTCCTTTTTGTGGTTGTAGGGGCTGTTGATTGGAGTACACTAAAACAAACCTGATCTCTCTAGGACATTCAGAAGCCAAGTTATAAGCCCACAAATGTGTAACTGGACTACTTCTTTAAATTGACAACAGATCCGGTGACCTTTGGGACATGTTTTGACCCCCTTAGGAAAGTGCTATCATCATGAAACGTTCAGATCACTTACAACTAAATAGATTCTACCTTCCTGTTACGTTTCAGCCTGATTGGACCTTGTTTTCACATAAATGAACCCAAAATGATATGAAATTGTGCTTCGTGCAACATAATTCTGGGTGCCATTTAAAAACCATAAGTGCTAATGACTCCATTCCTTTTTGTGGTTGTAGGGGCTGTTGATTGGAACACACTAAAACAAACCTGATGTCTCTAGGCCATTCAGAAGCCAAGTTATAAGCCCACAAATGTGTAACTGGACTACTTCTTTAAATTGACACCAGATCCGGTGACCTTTGCGACATGGTTTGACCCCCTTAGGAAAGTGCTATCATCATGAAACGTTGAGATCACTTACAACTCAATAGATTCTACCTTCCTGTAACGTTTCTGCCTGATTGGACCTTGTTTTCACACAAATGAACCCAGAATGATGTGAAATTGTGCTTCGTGCAACATAATTCTGGGTGCCATTTAAAAACCATAAGTGCTAATGACTCCATTCCTCTTTGGGGTAATAGGGGCTGTTAATTGGAGTACTCTAAAACAAGCCTGACCTCTCTAGGATATTCAGAAGCCAAGTTATAAGCCCACAAATGTGTAACTGGACTACTTCTTTAAAGTGAAACCAGGCCCGGTGACCTTTGGGACATGGTTTGACCCCCTATAGGAATGTGCGATCATCATGAAACTTTCAGATCACTTACAACTCAATAGATTCTACCTTCTTGTAACGTTTCAGCCTGATTGGACCTTGTTTTCACACAAATGGACCCAGAATGATGTGAAATTGTGCTTCGTGCAACATAATTCTGGGTGCCATTTCAAAACCATAAGTGCTAATGACTCCATTCCTTTTTGGGGTAATGGGGGCTGTTAATTGGAGTACTCTAAAACCAACCTGACCTCTCTAGGATATTCAGAAGCCAAGTTATAAGCCCACAAAGGTGTAACTGGACTACTTCTTTAAAGTGACACCAGGCCCGGTGACCTTTGGGACATGGTTTGACCCCCTATAGGAATGTGCGATCATCATGAAACGTTCAGATCACTTACAACTCAATAGATTCTACCTTCTTGTAACATTTCAGCCTGATTGGACCTTGTTTTCACACAAATGAACCCAGAATGATGTGAAATTGTGCTTCGTGCAACATAATTCTGGGTGCCATTTAAAAACCATAAGTGTTAATTACTCCATTCCTTTTTGTGGTTGTAGGGGCTGTTGATTGGAGTACATGAAAACAAACCTGATCTCTCTAGGACATTCAGAAGCCAAGTTATAAGCCCACAAATGTGTAACTGGACTACTTTAAATTGACACGAGATCCGGTGACCTTTGGGACATGGTTTGACCCCCTTAGGAAAGTGCTATCATCATGAAACGTTCAGATCACTTACAACTCAATAGATTGTACCTTCCTGTAACGTTTCAGCCTTATTGGACCTTGTTTTCACACAAATGAACCCAGAATGATGTGAAATTGTTCTTCGTGCAACATAATTCTGGGTGCCATTTAAAAACCATAAGTGCTAATGACTCCATTCCTTTTTGTGGTTGTAGGGGCTGTTGATTGGAGTACACTAAAACAAACCTGATCCATCTAGGACATTCAGAAGCCAAGTTATAAGCCCACAAAGGTGTAACTGGACTACTTCTTTAAATTGACACCAGATCCAGTAACCTTTGGGACATGGTTTGACCCCCTTAGGAAAGTGCTATCATCATGAAACGTTCAGATCACTTACAACTCAATAGATTCTACCTTCCTGTAACGTTTCTGCCTGATTGGACCTTGTTTTCACACAAATGAACCCAGAATGATGTGAAATTGTGCTTCGTGCAACATATTTCTGGGTGCCATTTAAAAACCATAAGTGCTAATGACTCCATTCCCTTTTGTGGTTGTAGGGGCTGTTGACTGGAGTACACTAAAACAAACCTGATCTCTCTAGGACATTCAGAAGCCAAGTTATAAGCCCACAAATGTGTAACTGGACTACTTCTTTAAATTGAAACCAGATCCGTTGACCTTTGGGACATGGTTTGACCCCCTTAGGAAAGTGCTATCATCATGAAACGTTCAGATCACTTACATCTCAATAGATTCTACCTTCCTGTTTCGTTTCAGCCTGATTGGACCTTGTTTTCACACAAATGAATCCAGAATGAAGTGAAATTGTGCTTCGTGCAACATAATTCTGGGTGCCATTTAAAAACCATAAGTGCTAATGACTCCATTCCTTTTTGTGTTTGTAGGGGCTGTTGATTGGAACACACTAAAACAAACCTGATCTCTCTAGGCCATTCAGAAGCCAAGTTATAAGCCCACAAATGTGTAACTGGACTACTTCTTTAAATTGACACCAGATCCGGTGACCTTTGCGACATGGTTTGACCCCCTTAGGAAAGTGCTATCATCATGAAACGTTCAGATCACTTACAACTCAATAGATTCTACCTTCCTGTAATGTTTCTGCCTGATTGGACCTTGTTTTCACACAAATGAACCCAGAATGATGTGAAATTGTGCTTTGTGCAACATAATTCTGGGTGCCATTTAAAAACCATAAGTGCTAATGACTCCATTCCTCTTTGGGGTAATAGGGGCTGTTAATTGGATTACTCTAAAACAAACCTGACCTCTCTAGGATATTCAGAAGCCAAGTTATAAGCCCACAAATGTGTAACTGGACTACTTCTTTAAAGTGACACCAGGCCCGGTGACCTTTGGGACATGGTTTGACCCCCTATAGGAATGTGCGATCATCATGAAACGTTCAGATCACTTACAACTCAATAGATTCTACCTTCCTGTAATGTTTCTGCCTGATTGGACCTTGTTTCCACACAAATGAACCCAGAATGATGTGAAATTGTGCTTCGTGCAACATAATTCTGGGTGCCATTTAAAAACCATAAGTGCTAATGACTCCATTCCTCTTTGGGGTAATAGGGGCTGTTAATTGGATTACTCTAAAACAAACCTGACCTCTCTAGGATATTCAGAAGCCAAGTTATAAGCCCACAAATATGTAACTGGACTACTTCTTTAAATTGACACCAGATCCAGTGACCTTTGGGACATGGTTTGACCCCCTTAGGAAAGGGCTATCTACATGAAACGTTCAGATCACTTACAACTCAATAGATTCTACCTTTCTGTAACGTTTCAGTGTGATTGGACCTTGTTTTCACACAAATGAACCCAGAATGATGTGAAATTGTGCTTCGTGCAACATAATTCTGGGTGCCATTTACAAACCATATGTTAATGACTCCATTCCTTTTTGGGGTAATGGGGGCTGTTAATTGGAGTACTCTAAAACAAACCTGACCTCTCTAGGATATTCCAAAGCCAAGTTATAAGCCCTCAAAGGTGTAACTGGACTACTTCTTTAAAGTGACACCAGGCCCGGTGACCTTTGGGACATGGTTTGACCCCCTATAGGAATGTGCTATCATCATGAAACGTTCAGATCACTTACAACTCAATAGATTCTACCTTCCTGTAACGTTTCAGCCTGATTGGACCTTGTTTTCACACAAATGAACCCAGAATGATGTGAAATTGTGCTTCGTGCAACATAATTCTGGGTGCCATTTAAAAACCATAAGTGTTAATTACTCCATTCCTTTTTGTGGTTGTAGGGGCTGTTGATTGGAGTACATGAAAACAAACCTGATCTCTCTAGGACATTCAGAAGCCAAGTTATAAGCCCACAAATGTGTAACTGGACTACTTTAAATTGACACGAGATCCGGTGACCTTTGGGACATGGTTTGACCCCCTTAGGAAAGTGCTATCATCATGAAACGTTCAGATCACTTACAACTCAATAGATTGTACCTTCCTGTAACGTTTCAGCCTTATTGGACCTTGTTTTCACACAAATGAACCCAGAATGATGTGAAATTGTTCTTCGTGCAACATAATTCTGGGTGCCATTTAAAAACCATAAGTGCTAATGACTCCATTCCTTTTTGTGGTTGTAGGGGCTGTTGATTGGAGTACACTAAAACAAACCTGATCCATCTAGGACATTCAGAAGCCAAGTTATAAGCCCACAAAGGTGTAACTGGACTACTTCTTTAAATTGACACCAGATCCGGTAACCTTTGGGACATGGTTTGACCCCCTTAGGAAAGTGCTATCATCATGAAACGTTCAGATCACTTACAACTCAATAGATTCTACCTTCCTGTAACGTTTCTGCCTGATTGGACCTTGTTTTCACACAAATGAACCCAGAATGATGTGAAATTGTGCTTCGTGCAACATATTTCTGGGTGCCATTTAAAAACCATAAGTGCTAATGACTCCATTCCTTTTTGTGGTTGTAGGGGCTGTTGACTGGAGTACACTAAAACAAACCTGATCTCTCTAGGACATTCAGAAGCCAAGTTATAAGCCCACAAATGTGTAACTGGACTACTTCTTTAAATTGACACCAGATCCGTTGACCTCTGGGACATGGTTTGACCCCCTTAGGAAAGTGCTATCATCATGAAACGTTCAGATCACTTACATCTCAATAGATTCTACCTTCCTGTTTCGTTTCAGCCTGATTGGACCTTGTTTTCACACAAATGAATCCAGAATGAAGTGAAATTGTGCTTCGTGCAACATAATTCTGGGTGCCATTTAAAAACCATAAGTGCTAATGACTCCATTCCTTTTTGTGTTTGTAGGGGCTGTTGATTGGAACACACTAAATTAAACCTGATCTCTCTAGGCCATTCAGAAGCCAAGTTATAAGCCCACAAAGGTGTAACTGGACTACTTCTTTAAATTGACACCAGATCCGGTGACCTTTGCGACATGGTTTGACCCCCTTAGGAAAGTGCTATCATCATGAAACGTTCAGATCACTTACAACTCAATAGATTCTACCTTCCTGTAATGTTTCTGCCTGATTGGACCTTGTTTTCACACAAATGAACCCAGAATGATGTGAAATTGTGCTTCGTGCAACATAATTCTGGGTGCCATTTAAAAACCATAAGTGTTAATTACTCCATTCCTTTTTGTGGTTGTAGGGGCTGTTGATTGGAGTACATGAAAACAAACCTGATCTCTCTAGGACATTCAGAAGCCAAGTTATAAGCCCACAAATGTGTAACTGGACTACTTTAAATTGACACGAGATCCGGTGACCTTTGGGACATGGTTTGACCCCCTTAGGAAAGTGCTATCATCATGAAACGTTCAGATCACTTACAACTCAATAGATTGTACCTTCCTGTAACGTTTCAGCCTTATTGGACCTTGTTTTCACACAAATGAACCCAGAATGATGTGAAATTGTTCTTCGTGCAACATAATTCTGGGTGCCATTTAAAAACCATAAGTGCTAATGACTCCATTCCTTTTTGTGGTTGTAGGGGCTGTTGATTGGAGTACACTAAAACAAACCTGATCCATCTAGGACATTCAGAAGCCAAGTTATAAGCCCACAAAGGTGTAACTGGACTACTTCTTTAAATTGACACCAGATCCAGTAACGTTTGGGACATGGTTTGACCCCCTTAGGAAAGTGCTATCATCATGAAACGTTCAGATCACTTACAACTCAATAGATTCTACCTTCCTGTAACGTTTCTGCCTGATTGGACCTTGTTTTCACACAAATGAACCCAGAATGATGTGAAATTGTGCTTCGTGCAACATATTTCTGGGTGCCATTTAAAAACCATAAGTGCTAATGACTCCATTCCCTTTTGTGGTTGTAGGGGCTGTTGACTGGAGTACACTAAAACAAACCTGATCTCTCTAGGACATTCAGAAGCCAAGTTATAAGCCCACAAATGTGTAACTGGACTACTTCTTTAAATTGACACCAGATCCGTTGACCTTTGGGACATGGTTTGACCCCCTTAGGAAAGTGCTATCATCATGAAACGTTCAGATCACTTACATCTCAATAGATTCTACCTTCCTGTTTCGTTTCAGCCTGATTGGACCTTGTTTTCACACAAATGAATCCAGAATGAAGTGAAATTGTGCTTCGTGCAACATAATTCTGGGTGCCATTTAAAAACCATAAGTGCTAATGACTCCATTCCTTTTTGTGTTTGTAGGGGCTGTTGATTGGAACACACTAAAACAAACCTGATCTCTCTAGGCCATTCAGAAGCCAAGTTATAAGCCCACAAATGTGTAACTGGACTACTTCTTTAAATTGACACCAGATCCGGTGACCTTTGCGACATGGTTTGACCCCCTTAGGAAAGTGCTATCATCATGAAACGTTCAGATCACTTACAACTCAATAGATTCTACCTTCCTGTAATGTTTCTGCCTGATTGGACCTTGTTTTCACACAAATGAACCCAGAATGATGTGAAATTGTGCTTTGTGCAACATAATTCTGGGTGCCATTTAAAAACCATAAGTGCTAATGACTCCATTCCTCTTTGGGGTAATAGGGGCTGTTAATTGGATTACTCTAAAACAAACCTGACCTCTCTAGGATATTCAGAAGCCAAGTTATAAGCCCACAAATGTGTAACTGGACTACTTCTTTAAAGTGACACCAGGCCCCGTGACCTTTGGGACATGGTTTGACCCCCTATAGGAATGTGCGATCATCATGAAACGTTCAGATCACTTACAACTCAATAGATTCTACCTTCCTGTAATGTTTCTGCCTGATTGGACCTTGTTTCCACACAAATGAACCCAGAATGATGTGAAATTGTGCTTCGTGCAACATAATTCTGGGTGCCATTTAAAAACCATAAGTGCTAATGACTCCATTCCTCTTTGGGGTAATAGGGGCTGTTAATTGGATTACTCTAAAACAAACCTGACCTCTCTAGGATATTCAGAAGCCAAGTTATAAGCCCACAAATATGTAACTGGACTACTTCTTTAAATTGACACCAGATCCAGTGACCTTTGGGACATGGTTTGACCCCCTTAGGAAAGGGCTATCTACATGAAACGTTCAGATCACTTACAACTCAATAGATTCTACCTTTCTGTAACGTTTCAGTGTGATTGGACCTTGTTTTCACACAAATGAACCCAGAATGATGTGAAATTGTGCTTCGTGCAACATAATTCTGGGTGCCATTTACAAACCATATGTTAATGACTCCATTCCTTTTTGGGGTAATGGGGGCTGTTAATTGGAGTACTCTAAAACAAACCTGACCTCTCTAGGATATTCCAAAGCCAAGTTATAAGCCCTCAAAGGTGTAACTGGACTACTTCTTTAAAGTGACACCAGGCCCGGTGACCTTTGGGACATGGTTTGACCCCCTATAGGAATGTGCTATCATCATGAAACGTTCAGATCACTTACAACTCAATAGATTCTACCTTCCTGTAACGTTTCAGCCTGATTGGACCTTGTTTTCACACAAATGAACCCAGAATGATGTGAAATTGTGCTTCGTGCAACATAATTCTGGGTGCCATTTAAAAACCATAAGTGTTAATTACTCCATTCCTTTTTGTGGTTGTAGGGGCTGTTGATTGGAGTACATGAAAACAAACCTGATCTCTCTAGGACATTCAGAAGCCAAGTTATAAGCCCACAAATGTGTAACTGGACTACTTTAAATTGACACGAGATCCGGTGACCTTTGGGACATGGTTTGACCCCCTTAGGAAAGTGCTATCATCATGAAACGTTCAGATCACTTACAACTCAATAGATTGTACCTTCCTGTAACGTTTCAGCCTTATTGGACCTTGTTTTCACACAAATGAACCCAGAATGATGTGAAATTGTTCTTCGTGCAACATAATTCTGGGTGCCATTTAAAAACCATAAGTGCTAATGACTCCATTCCTTTTTGTGGTTGTAGCGGCTGTTGATTGGAGTACACTAAAACAAACCTGATCCATCTAGGACATTCAGAAGCCAAGTTATAAGCCCACAAAGGTGTAACTGGACTACTTCTTTAAATTGACACCAGATCCGGTAACCTTTGGGACATGGTTTGACCCCCTTAGGAAAGTGCTATCATCATGAAACGTTCAGATCACTTACAACTCAATAGATTCTACCTTCCTGTAACGTTTCTGCCTGATTGGACCTTGTTTTCACACAAATGAACCCAGAATGATGTGAAATTGTGCTTCGTGCAACATATTTCTGGGTGCCATTTAAAAACCATAAGTGCTAATGACTCCATTCCTTTTTGTGGTTGTAGGGGCTGTTGACTGGAGTACACTAAAACAAACCTGATCTCTCTAGGACATTCAGAAGCCAAGTTATAAGCCCACAAATGTGTAACTGGACTACTTCTTTAAATTGACACCAGATCCGTTGACCTCTGGGACATGGTTTGACCCCCTTAGGAAAGTGCTATCATCATGAAACGTTCAGATCACTTACATCTCAATAGATTCTACCTTCCTGTTTCGTTTCAGCCTGATTGGACCTTGTTTTCACACAAATGAATCCAGAATGAAGTGAAATTGTGCTTCGTGCAACATAATTCTGGGTGCCATTTAAAAACCATAAGTGCTAATGACTCCATTCCTTTTTGTGTTTGTAGGGGCTGTTGATTGGAACACACTAAATTAAACCTGATCTCTCTAGGCCATTCAGAAGCCAAGTTATAAGCCCACAAATGTGTAACTGGACTACTTCTTTAAATTGACACCAGATCCGGTGACCTTTGCGACATGGTTTGACCCCCTTAGGAAAGTGCTATCATCATGAAACGTTCAGATCACTTACAACTCAATAGATTCTACCTTCCTGTAATGTTTCTGCCTGATTGGACCTTGTTTTCACACAAATGAACCCAGAATGATGTGAAATTGTGCTTCGTGCAACATAATTCTGGGTGCCATTTAAAAACCATAAGTGCTAATGACTCCATTCCTCTTTGGGGTAATAGGGGCTGTTAATTGGATTACTCTAAAACAAACCTGACCTCTCTAGGATATTCAGAAGCCAAGTTATAAGCCCACAAAGGTGTAACTGGACTACTTCTTTAAATTGACACCAGATCCGGTAACCTTTGGGACATGGTTTGACCCCCTTAGGAAAGTGCTATCATCATGAAACGTTCAGATCACTTACAACTCAATAGATTCTACCTTCCTGTAACGTTTCTGCCTGATTGGACCTTGTTTTCACACAAATGAACCCAGAATGATGTGAAATTGTGCTTCGTGCAACATATTTCTGGGTGCCATTTAAAAACCATAAGTGCTAATGACTCCATTCCTTTTTGTGGTTGTAGGGGCTGTTGACTGGAGTACACTAAAACAAACCTGATCTCTCTAGGACATTCAGAAGCCAAGTTATAAGCCCACAAATGTGTAACTGGACTACTTCTTTAAATTGACACCAGATCCGTTGACCTCTGGGACATGGTTTGACCCCCTTAGGAAAGTGCTATCATCATGAAACGTTCAGATCACTTACATCTCAATAGATTCTACCTTCCTGTTTCGTTTCAGCCTGATTGGACCTTGTTTTCACACAAATGAATCCAGAATGAAGTGAAATTGTGCTTCGTGCAACATAATTCTGGGTGCCATTTAAAAACCATAAGTGCTAATGACTCCATTCCTTTTTGTGTTTGTAGGGGCTGTTGATTGGAACACACTAAAACAAACCTGATCTCTCTAGGCCATTCAGAAGCCAAGTTATAAGCCCACAAATGTGTAACTGGACTACTTCTTTAAATTGACACCAGATCCGGTGACCTTTGCGACATGGTTTGACCCCCTTAGGAAAGTGCTATCATCATGAAACGTTCAGATCACTTACAACTCAATAGATTCTACCTTCCTGTAATGTTTCTGCCTGATTGGACCTTGTTTTCACACAAATGAACCCAGAATGATGTGAAATTGTGCTTCGTGCAACATAATTCTGGGTGCCATTTAAAAACCATAAGTGCTAATGACTCCATTCCTCTTTGGGGTAATAGGGGCTGTTAATTGGATTACTCTAAAACAAACCTGACCTCTCTAGGATATTCAGAAGCCAAGTTATAAGCCCACAAATGTGTAACTGGACTACTTCTTTAAAGTGACACCAGGCCCGGTGACCTTTGGGACATGGTTTGACCCCCTATAGGAATGTGCGATCATCATGAAACGTTCAGATCACTTACAACTCACTAGATTCTACCTTCCTGTAATGTTTCTGCCTGATTGGACCTTGTTTTCACACAAATGAACCCAGAATGATGTGAAATTGTGCTTCGTGCAACATAATTCTGGGTGCCATTTAAAAATCATAAGTGCTAATCACTCCATTCCTCTTTGGGGTAATAGGGGCTGTTAATTGGATTACTCTAAAACAAACCTGACCTCTCTAGGATATTCAGAAGCCAAGTTATAAGCCCACAAATGTGTAACTGGACTACTTCTTTAAATTGACACCAGATCCAGTGACCTTTGGGACATGGTTTGACCCCCTTAGGAAAGGGCTATCTACATGAAACGTTCAGATCACTTACAACTCAATAGATTCTACCTTTCTGTAACGTTTCAGTGTGATTGGACCTTGTTTTCACACAAATGAACCCAGAATGATGTGAAATTGTGCTTCGTGCAACATAATTCTGGGTGCCATTTACAAACCATATGTTAATGACTCCATTCCTTTTTGGGGTAATGGGGGCTGTTAATTGGAGTACTCTAAAACAAACCTGACCTCTCTAGGATATTCCAAAGCCAAGTTATAAGCCCTCAAAGGTGTAACTGGACTACTTCTTTAAAGTGACACCAGGCCCGGTGACCTTTGGGACATGGTTTGACCCCCTATAGGAATGTGCTATCATCATGAAACGTTCAGATCACTTACAATTCAATAGATTCTACCTTCCTGTAACGTTTCAGCCTGATTGGACCTTGTTTTCACACAAATGAACCCAGAATGATGTGAAATTGTGCTTCGTGCAACATAATTCTGGGTGCCATTTAAAAACCATAAGTGTTAATTACTCCATTCCTTTTTGTGGTTGTAGGGGCTGTTGATTGGAGTACATGAAAACAAACCTGATCTCTCTAGGACATTCAGAAGCCAAGTTATAAGCCCACAAATGTGTAACTGGACTACTTTAAATTGACACGAGATCCGGTGACCTTTGGGACATGGTTTGACCCCCTTAGGAAAGTGCTATCATCATGAAACGTTCAGATCACTTACAACTCAATAGATTGTACCTTCCTGTAACGTTTCAGCCTTATTGGACCTTGTTTTCACACAAATGAACCCAGAATGATGTGAAATTGTTCTTCGTGCAACATAATTCTGGGTGCCATTTAAAAACCATAAGTGCTAATGACTCCATTCCTTTTTGTGGTTGTAGGGGCTGTTGATTGGAGTACACTAAAACAAACCTGATCCATCTAGGACATTCAGAAGCCAAGTTATAAGCCCACAAAGGTGTAACTGGACTACTTCTTTAAATTGACACCAGATCCGGTAACCTTTGGGACATGGTTTGACCCCCTTAGGAAAGTGCTATCATCATGAAACGTTCAGATCACTTACAACTCAATAGATTCTACCTTCCTGTAACGTTTCTGCCTGATTGGACCTTGTTTTCACACAAATGAACCCAGAATGATGTGAAATTGTGCTTCGTGCAACATATTTCTGGGTGCCATTTAAAAACCATAAGTGCTAATGACTCCATTCCTTTTTGTGGTTGTAGGGGCTGTTGACTGGAGTACACTAAAACAAACCTGATCTCTCTAGGACATTCAGAAGCCAAGTTATAAGCCCACAAATGTGTAACTGGACTACTTCTTTAAATTGACACCAGATCCGTTGACCTCTGGGACATGGTTTGACCCCCTTAGGAAAGTGCTATCATCATGAAACGTTCAGATCACTTACATCTCAATAGATTCTACCTTCCTGTTTCGTTTCAGCCTGATTGGACCTTGTTTTCACACAAATGAATCCAGAATGAAGTGAAATTGTGCTTCGTGCAACATAATTCTGGGTGCCATTTAAAAACCATAAGTGCTAATGACTCCATTCCTTTTTGTGTTTGTAGGGGCTGTTGATTGGAACACACTAAAACAAACCTGATCTCTCTAGGCCATTCAGAAGCCAAGTTATAAGCCCACAAATGTGTAACTGGACTACTTCTTTAAATTGACACCAGATCCGGTGACCTTTGCGACATGGTTTGACCCCCTTAGGAAAGTGCTATCATCATGAAACGTTCAGATCACTTACAACTCAATAGATTCTACCTTCCTGTAATGTTTCTGCCTGATTGGACCTTGTTTTCACACAAATGAACCCAGAATGATGTGAAATTGTGCTTCGTGCAACATAATTCTGGGTGCCATTTAAAAACCATAAGTGCTAATGACTCCATTCCTCTTTGGGGTAATAGGGGCTGTTAATTGGATTACTCTAAAACAAACCTGACCTCTCTAGGATATTCAGAAGCCAAGTTATAAGCCCACAAATGTGTAACTGGACTACTTCTTTAAAGTGACACCAGGCCCGGTGACCTTTGGGACATGGTTTGACCCCCTATAGGAATGTGCGATCATCATGAAACGTTCAGATCACTTACAACTCACTAGATTCTACCTTCCTGTAATGTTTCTGCCTGATTGGACCTTGTTTTCACACAAATGAACCCAGAATGATGTGAAATTGTGCTTCGTGCAACATAATTCTGGGTGCCATTTAAAAATCATAAGTGCTAATCACTCCATTCCTCTTTGGGGTAATAGGGGCTGTTAATTGGATTACTCTAAAACAAACCTGACCTCTCTAGGATATTCAGAAGCCAAGTTATAAGCCCACAAATGTGTAACTGGACTACTTCTTTAAATTGACACCAGATCCAGTGACCTTTGGGACATGGTTTGACCCCCTTAGGAAAGGGCTATCTACATGAAACGTTCAGATCACTTACAACTCAATAGATTCTACCTTTCTGTAACGTTTCAGTGTGATTGGACCTTGTTTTCACACAAATGAACCCAGAATGATGTGAAATTGTGCTTCGTGCAACATAATTCTGGGTGCCATTTACAAACCATATGTTAATGACTCCATTCCTTTTTGGGGTAATGGGGGCTGTTAATTGGAGTACTCTAAAACAAACCTGACCTCTCTAGGATATTCCAAAGCCAAGTTATAAGCCCTCAAAGGTGTAACTGGACTACTTCTTTAAAGTGACACCAGGCCCGGTGACCTTTGGGACATGGTTTGACCCCCTATAGGAATGTGCTATCATCATGAAACGTTCAGATCACTTACAATTCAATAGATTCTACCTTCCTGTAACGTTTCAGCCTGATTGGACCTTGTTTTCACACAAATGAACCCAGAATGATGTGAAATTGTGCTTCGTGCAACATAATTCTGGGTGCCATTTAAAAACCATAAGTGTTAATTACTCCATTCCTTTTTGTGGTTGTAGGGGCTGTTGATTGGAGTACATGAAAACAAACCTGATCTCTCTAGGACATTCAGAAGCCAAGTTATAAGCCCACAAATGTGTAACTGGACTACTTTAAATTGACACGAGATCCGGTGACCTTTGGGACATGGTTTGACCCCCTTAGGAAAGTGCTATCATCATGAAACGTTCAGATCACTTACAACTCAATAGATTGTACCTTCCTGTAACGTTTCAGCCTTATTGGACCTTGTTTTCACACAAATGAACCCAGAATGATGTGAAATTGTTCTTCGTGCAACATAATTCTGGGTGCCATTTAAAAACCATAAGTGCTAATGACTCCATTCCTTTTTGTGGTTGTAGGGGCTGTTGATTGGAGTACACTAAAACAAACCTGATCCATCTAGGACATTCAGAAGCCAAGTTATAAGCCCACAAAGGTGTAACTGGACTACTTCTTTAAATTGACACCAGATCCGGTAACCTTTGGGACATGGTTTGACCCCCTTAGGAAAGTGCTATCATCATGAAACGTTCAGATCACTTACAACTCAATAGATTCTACCTTCCTGTAACGTTTATGCCTGATTGGACCTTGTTTTCACACAAATGAACCCAGAATGATGTGAAATTGTGCTTCGTGCAACATATTTCTGGGTGCCATTTAAAAACCATAAGTGCTAATGACTCCATTCCTTTTTGTGGTTGTAGGGGCTGTTGACTGGAGTACACTAAAACAAACCTGATCTCTCTAGGACATTCAGAAGCCAAGTTATAAGCCCACAAATGTGTAACTGGACTACTTCTTTAAATTGACACCAGATCCGTTGACCTCTGGGACATGGTTTGACCCCCTTAGGAAAGTGCTATCATCATGAAACGTTCAGATCACTTACATCTCAATAGATTCTACCTTCCTGTTTCGTTTCAGCCTGATTGGACCTTGTTTTCACACAAATGAATCCAGAATGAAGTGAAATTGTGCTTCGTGCAACATAATTCTGGGTGCCATTTAAAAACCATAAGTGCTAATGACTCCATTCCTTTTTGTGTTTGTAGGGGCTGTTGATTGGAACACACTAAAACAAACCTGATCTCTCTAGGCCATTCAGAAGCCAAGTTATAAGCCCACAAATGTGTAACTGGACTACTTCTTTAAATTGACACCAGATCCGGTGACCTTTGCGACATGGTTTGACCCCCTTAGGAAAGTGCTATCATCATGAAACGTTCAGATCACTTACAACTCAATAGATTCTACCTTCCTGTAATGTTTCTGCCTGATTGGACCTTGTTTTCACACAAATGAACCCAGAATGATGTGAAATTGTGCTTCGTGCAACATAATTCTGGGTGCCATTTAAAAACCATAAGTGCTAATGACTCCATTCCTCTTTGGGGTAATAGGGGCTGTTAATTGGATTACTCTAAAACAAACCTGACCTCTCTAGGATATTCAGAAGCCAAGTTATAAGCCCACAAATGTGTAACTGGACTACTTCTTTAAATTGACACCAGATCCGGTAACCTTTGGGACATGGTTTGACCCCCTTAGGAAAGTGCTATCATCATGAAACGTTCAGATCACTTACAACTCAATAGATTCTACCTTCCTGTAACGTTTCTGCCTGATTGGACCTTGTTTTCACACAAATGAACCCAGAATGATGTGAAATTGTGCTTCGTGCAACATATTTCTGGGTGCCATTTAAAAACCATAAGTGCTAATGACTCCATTCCTTTTTGTGTTTGTAGGGGCTGTTGATTGGAACACACTAAAACAAACCTGATCTCTCTAGGCCATTCAGAAGCCAAGTTATAAGCCCACAAATGTGTAACTGGACTACTTCTTTAAATTGACACCAGATCCGGTGACCTTTGCGACATGGTTTGACCCCCTTAGGAAAGTGCTATCATCATGAAACGTTCAGATCACTTACAACTCAATAGATTCTACCTTCCTGTAATGTTTCTGCCTGATTGGACCTTGTTTTCACACAAATGAACCCAGAATGATGTGAAATTGTGCTTCGTGCAACATAATTCTGGGTGCCATTTAAAAACCATAAGTGCTATTGACTCCATTCCTCTTTGGGGTAATAGGGGCTGTTAATTGGATTACTCTAAAACAAACCTGACCTCTCTAGGATATTCAGAAGCCAAGTTATAAGCCCACAAATGTGTAACTGGACTACTTCTTTAAAGTGACACCAGGCCCGGTGACCTTTGGGACATGGTTTGACCCCCTATAGGAATGTGCGATCATCATGAAACGTTCAGATCACTTACAACTCAATAGATTCTACCTTCCTGTAATGTTTCTGCCTGATTGGACCTTGTTTTCACACAAATGAACCCAGAATGATGTGAAATTGTGCTTCGTGCAACATAATTCTGGGTGCCATTTAAAAACCATAAGTGCTAATGACTCCATTCCTCTTTGGGGTAATAGGGGCTGTTAATTGGATTACTCTAAAACAAACCTGACCTCTCTAGGATATTCAGAAGCCAAGTTATAAGCCCACAAATGTGTAACTGGACTACTTCTTTAAATTGACACCAGATCCAGTGACCTTTGGGACATGGTTTGACCCCCCTATAGGAATGAGCGATCATCATGAAACGTTCAGATCACTTACAACTCAATAGATTCTACCTTCTTGTAACGTTTCAGCCTGATTGGACCTTGTTTTCACACAAATGGACCCAGAATGATGTGAAATTGTGCTTCGTGCAACATAATTCTGGGTGCCATTTAAAAACCATATGTTAATGACTCCATTCCTTTTTGGGGTAATGGGGGCTGTTAATTGGAGTACTCTAAAACAAACCTGACCTCTCTAGGATATTCCAAAGCCAAGTTATAAGCCCTCAAAGGTGTAACTGGACTACTTCTTTAAAGTGACACCAGGCCCGGTGACCTTTGGGACATGGTTTGACCCCCTATAGGAATGTGCGATCATCATGAAACGTTCAGATCACTTACAACTCAATAGATTCTACCTTCTTGTAACGTTTCAGCCTGATTGGACCTTGTTTTCACACAAATTGACCCAGAATGATGTGAAATTGTGCTTCGTGCAACATAATTCTGGGTGCCATTTACAAACCATAAGTGCTAATGACTCCATTCCTTTTTGTGGTTGTAGGGGCTGTTGATTGGAGTACATTAAAACAAACCTGATCTCTCTAGGCCATTCAGAAGCCAAGTTATAAGCCCACAAATGTGTAACTGGACTACTTCTTTAAATTGACACCAGATCCGGTGACCTTTGGGACATGATTTGACCCCCTTAGGAAAGTGCTATCATCATGAAACGTTCAGATCACTTACAACTCAATAGATTCTACCTTCCTGTAACGTTTCAGCCTAAATGGACCTTGTTTTTTCACAAATAAACCAAGAATGATGTGAAATTGTGCTTCGTGCAACATATTTCTGGGTGCCATTTAAAAACCATAAGTGCTAATGACTCCATTCCTTTTTGTGGTTGTAGGGGCTGTTGATTGGAGTACACTAAAACAAACCTGATCTCTCTAGGACATTCAGAAGCCAAGTTATAAGCTCACAAAGGTGTAACTTGACTACTTCTTTAAAGTGACACCAGGCCCGTTGACCTTTGGGACATGGTTTGAACCCCTATAGGAATGAGCGATCATCAAGAAACGTTCAGATCACTTACAACTCAATAGATTCTACCTTCTAGTAACGTTTCAGCCTGATTGGACCTTGTTTTCACACAAATGGACCCAGAATGATGTGAAATTGTGCTTCGTGCAACACAATTCTGGGTGCCATTTACAAACCATAAGTGCTAATGACTCCATTCCTTTTTGTGGTTGTAGGGGCTGCTGATTGGAGTACATTAAAACAAACCTGATCTCTCTAGGCCATTCAGAAGCCAAGTTATAAGCCCACAAATGTGTAACTGGACTACTTCTTTAAATTGACACCAGATCCGGTGACCTTTGGGACATGGTTTGACCCCCTTAGGAAAGTGCTATCATCATGAAACGTTCAGATCACTTACAACTCAATAGATTCTACCTTCCTGTAACGTTTCAGCCTAAATGGACCTTGTTTTTACACAAATGAACCCAGAATGATGTGAAATTGTGCTTCGTGCAACATATGTCTGGGTGCCATTTAAAAACCATAAGTGCTAATGACTCCATTCCTTTTTGTGGTTGTAGGGGCTGTTGATTGGAGTACACTAAAACAAACCTGATCTCTCTAGGACATTCAGAAGCCAAGTTATAAGCCCACAAAGGTGTAACTTGACTACTTCTTTAAAGTGACACCAGTTCCGGTGACCTTTGGGACATGGTTTGAACCCCTATAGGAATGAGCGATCATCAAGAAACGTTCAGATCACTTACAACTCAATAGATTCTACCTTCTTGTAACGTTTCAGCCTGATTGGACCTTGTTTTCACACAAATGGACACAGAATGATGTGAAATTGTGCTTTGTGCAACATAATTCTGGGTGCCATTTAAAAACCATAACTGTTAATGACTCTATTCCTTTTTGGGGTAATGGGGGCTGTTAATTGGAGTACTCTAAAACAAACCTGACCTCTCTAGGATATTCCAAAGCCAAGTTATAAGCCCTCAAAGGTGTAACTGGACTACTTCTTTAAATTGACACCAGGCCCGGTGACCTTTGGGACATGGTTTGATACCCTATAGGAATGTGCGATCATCATGAAACGTTCAGATCACTTACAACTCAATAGATTCTACCTTCTTGTAACGTTTCAGCCTGATTGGACCTTGTTTTCAAACAAATGGACCCAGAATGATGTGAAATTGTGCTTCGTGCAACATAATTCTGGGTGCCATTTACAAACAGTAAGTGCTAATGACTCCATTCCTTTTTGTGGTTGTAGGGGCTGTTGAAACAAACCTGA
The DNA here is from genome assembly GCF_043380555.1 of Nothobranchius furzeri. Lineage (NCBI taxonomy): Eukaryota > Metazoa > Chordata > Actinopteri > Cyprinodontiformes > Nothobranchiidae > Nothobranchius > Nothobranchius furzeri. The sequence continues at coordinate 74,835,653 of NC_091750.1, read as the reverse complement.
TCTCTCTAGGACATTCTGAAGCCAAGTTAAAAGCCCACAAATGTGTAACTGGACCACTTCTTTAAATTGACACCAGATCCGGTGACCTTTGGGACATGGTTTGACTCCCTTAGGAAAGTGCTATCATCACGAAACGTTCAGATCACTTACAACTCAATAGATTCTACCATCCTGTAACGTTTCAGCCTGATTGGACCTTGTTTTCACACAAATGAACCCAGAATGATGTGAAATTGTGCTTCGTGCAACATAATTCTGGGTGCCATTTAAAAACCATAAGTGCTAATGACTCCATTCCTTTTAGTGGTTGTAGGGGCTGTTGATTGGAGTACACTAAAACAAACCTGATCTCTCTAGGACATTCAGAAGCCAAGTTATAAGCCCACAAATGTGTAACTGGACTACTTCTTTAAAATGACACCAGATCCGGTTACCTTTGGGACATGGTTTGACCCCCTTAGGAAAGCGCTATCATCATGAAACGTTCAGATCACTTACAACTCAATAGATTCTACCTTCCTGTAACTTTTCAGCCTAAATGGACCTTGTTTTTTCACAAATAAACCAAGAATGATGTGAAATTGTGCTTCGTGCAACATATTTCTGGGTGCCATTTAAAAACCATAAGTGCTAATGACTCCATTCCTTTTTGTGGTTGTAGGGGCTGTTGATTGGAGTACACTAAAACAAACCTGATCTCTCTAGGCCATTCAGAAGCCAAGTTATAAGCCCACAAATGTGTAACTGGACTACTTCTTTAAAATGACACCAGATCCGGTTACCTTTGGGACATGGTTTGACCCCCTTAGGAAAGCGCTATCATCATGAAACGTTCAGATCACTTACAACTCAATAGATTCTATCTTCCTGTAACGTTTCAGCCTGATTGGACCTTGTTTTCACACAGATGAACCCAGAATGATGTGAAATTGTGCTTCGTGAAACAAAATTCTGGGTGCCATTTAAAAACCATAAGTGCTAATGACTCCATTCCTTTTTGGGGTAATGGGGGCTGTTAATTGGAGTACTCTAAAACAAACCTGACCTCTCTAGGATATTCAAAAGCCAAGTTATAAGCCCACAAAGGTGTAACTGGACTACTTCTTTAAAGTGACACCAGGCTCGGTGACCTTTGGGACATGGTTTGACCCCCTATAGGAATGTGCGATCATCATGAAACGTTCAGATCACTTACAACTCAATAGATTCTACCTTCTTGTAACCTTTCAGCCTGATTGGACCTTGTTTTCACACAAATGGACCCAGAATGATGTGAAATTGTGCTTCGTGCAACATAATTCTGGGTGCCATTTACAAACCATAAGCGCTAATGACTCCATTCCTTTTTGAGGTTGTAGGGGCTGTTGATTGGAGTACACTAAAACAAACCTGACCTCTCTAGGAAATTCAGAAGCCAAGTTATAAGCCCACAAAGGTGTAACTGGACTACTTCTTTAAAGTGACACCAGGCCCGGTGACCTTTGGGACATGGTTTGACCCCCTATGGGAATGTGCGATCATCATGAAACGTTCATATCACTTACAACTCAATAGATTCTACCTTCCTGTAACGTTTCAGCCTGATTGGACCTTGTTTTCACACAAATGGACCAAGAATGATGTGAAATTGTGCTTCGTGCAAAATAATCCTGGGTGCCATTTAAAAACCATAAGTGCTAATGACTCCATTCCTTTTTGTGGTTGTAGGGGCTGTTGATTGGAGTACATGAAAACAAACCTGATCTCTCTAGGACATTCAGAAGCCAAGTTATAAGCCCACAAATGTGTAACTGGACTACTTCTTTAAATTGGCACCAGGCCCGGTGACCTTTGGGACATGGTTTGACCCCCTATAGGAATGTGCGATCATCATGAAACGTTCAGATCCCTTACAACTCAATAGATTCTACCTTCTTGTAACGTTTCAGCCTGATTGGACCTTGTTTTCACACAAATGGACCCAGAATGATGTGAAATTGTGCTTCGTGCAACACAATTCTGGGTGCCATTTACAAACCATAAGTGCTAATGACTCCATTCCTTTTTGTGGTTGTAGGGGCTGTTGATTGGAGCACACTAAAACAAACCTGATCTCTCTAGGACATTCAGAAGCCACGTTATAAGCCCACAAATGTGTAACTGGACTACTTCTTTAAATTGACACCACATCCAGTGACCTTTGGGACATGGTTTGACCCCCTTAGGAAAGTGCTATCATCATGAAACGTTCAGATCACTTACAACTCAATAGATTCAACCTCCCTGTAACGTTTTAGCCTGATTGGACCTTGTTTTCACACAAATGAACCCAGAATGATGTGAAATTGTGCTTTGTGCAACATAATTCTTGGTGCCATTTAAAAACCATAAGTGATAATGACTCCATTCCTTTTTGGGGTAATGGGGGCTATTAATTGGAGTACTCTAAAACAAACGTGACCTCTCTAGGATATTCAGAAGCCAAGTTATAAGCCCACAAAGGTGTAACTGGACTACTTCTTTAAAGTGACACCAGGCCCGGTGACCTTTGGGACATGGTTTGACCCCCTATAGGAATGTGCGATCATCATGAAACGTTCAGATCTTTTACAACTCAATAGATTCTACCTTCTTGTAACGTTTCAGCCTGATTGGACCTTGTTTTCACACAAATGGACCCAGAATGATGTGAAATTGTGCTTCGTGCAACATAATTCTGGGTGCCATTTACAAACCATAAGTGTTAATGACTCCATTCCTTTTTTTGGTTGTAGGGGCTGTTGATTGGAGTACACTAAAACAAACCTGATCTCTCTAGGACATTCAGAAGCCAAGTTATAAGCCCACTAATGTGTAACTGGACTACTTCTTTAAATTGACACCAGATCCAGTGACCTTTGGGACATGGTTTGACCCCCTTAGGAAAGTGCTATCTTCATGAAACGTTCAGATCACTTACAACTCAATAGATTCTACCTTTCTGTAACGTTTCAGTGTGATTGGACCTTGTTTTCACACAAATTAACCCAGAATGATGTGAAATTGTGCTTCGTGCAACATAATTCTGGGTGCCATTTAAAAACCATAAGTGCTAATGACTCCATTCCTTTTAGTGGTTGTAGGGGCTGTTGATTGGAGTACACTAAAACAAACCTGATCTCTCTAGGACATTCAGAAGCCAAGTTATAAGCCCACAAATGTGTAACTGGACTACTTCTTTAAAATGACACCAGATCCGGTTACCTTTGGGACATGGTTTGACCCCCTTAGGAAAGCGCTATCATCATGAAACGTTCAGATCACTTACAACTCAATAGATTCTACCTTCCTGTAACTTTTCAGCCTAAATGGACCTTGTTTTTTCACAAATAAACCAAGAATGATGTGAAATTGTGCTTCGTGCAACATATTTCTGGGTGCCATTTAAAAACCATAAGTGCTAATGACTCCATTCCTTTTTGTGGTTGTAGGGGCTGTTGATTGGAGTACACTAAAACAAACCTGATCTCTCTAGGCCATTCAGAAGCCAAGTTATAAGCCCACAAATGTGTAACTGGACTACTTCTTTAAAATGACACCAGATCCGGTTACCTTTGGGACATGGTTTGACCCCCTTAGGAAAGCGCTATCATCATGAAACGTTCAGATCACTTACAACTCAATAGATTCTATCTTCCTGTAACGTTTCAGCCTGATTGGACCTTGTTTTCACACAGATGAACCCAGAATGATGTGAAATTGTGCTTCGTGAAACAAAATTCTGGGTGCCATTTAAAAACCATAAGTGCTAATGACTCCATTCCTTTTTGGGGTAATGGGGGCTGTTAATTGGAGTACTCTAAAACAAACCTGACCTCTCTAGGATATTCAAAAGCCAAGTTATAAGCCCACAAAGGTGTAACTGGACTACTTCTTTAAAGTGACACCAGGCTCGGTGACCTTTGGGACATGGTTTGACCCCCTATAGGAATGTGCGATCATCATGAAACGTTCAGATCACTTACAACTCAATAGATTCTACCTTCTTGTAACCTTTCAGCCTGATTGGACCTTGTTTTCACACAAATGGACCCAGAATGATGTGAAATTGTGCTTCGTGCAACATAATTCTGGGTGCCATTTACAAACCATAAGCGCTAATGACTCCATTCCTTTTTGAGGTTGTAGGGGCTGTTGATTGGAGTACACTAAAACAAACCTGACCTCTCTAGGAAATTCAGAAGCCAAGTTATAAGCCCACAAAGGTGTAACTGGACTACTTCTTTAAAGTGACACCAGGCCCGGTGACCTTTGGGACATGGTTTGACCCCCTATGGGAATGTGCGATCATCATGAAACGTTCATATCACTTACAACTCAATAGATTCTACCTTCCTGTAACGTTTCAGCCTGATTGGACCTTGTTTTCACACAAATGGACCAAGAATGATGTGAAATTGTGCTTCGTGCAAAATAATCCTGGGTGCCATTTAAAAACCATAAGTGCTAATGACTCCATTCCTTTTTGTGGTTGTAGGGGCTGTTGATTGGAGTACATGAAAACAAACCTGATCTCTCTAGGACATTCAGAAGCCAAGTTATAAGCCCACAAATGTGTAACTGGACTACTTCTTTAAATTGGCACCAGGCCCGGTGACCTTTGGGACATGGTTTGACCCCCTATAGGAATGTGCGATCATCATGAAACGTTCAGATCCCTTACAACTCAATAGATTCTACCTTCTTGTAACGTTTCAGCCTGATTGGACCTTGTTTTCACACAAATGGACCCAGAATGATGTGAAATTGTGCTTCGTGCAACACAATTCTGGGTGCCATTTACAAACCATAAGTGCTAATGACTCCATTCCTTTTTGTGGTTGTAGGGGCTGTTGATTGGAGCACACTAAAACAAACCTGATCTCTCTAGGACATTCAGAAGCCACGTTATAAGCCCACAAATGTGTAACTGGACTACTTCTTTAAATTGACACCACATCCAGTGACCTTTGGGACATGGTTTGACCCCCTTAGGAAAGTGCTATCATCATGAAACGTTCAGATCACTTACAACTCAATAGATTCAACCTCCCTGTAACGTTTTAGCCTGATTGGACCTTGTTTTCACACAAATGAACCCAGAATGATGTGAAATTGTGCTTTGTGCAACATAATTCTTGGTGCCATTTAAAAACCATAAGTGATAATGACTCCATTCCTTTTTGGGGTAATGGGGGCTATTAATTGGAGTACTCTAAAACAAACGTGACCTCTCTAGGATATTCAGAAGCCAAGTTATAAGCCCACAAAGGTGTAACTGGACTACTTCTTTAAAGTGACACCAGGCCCGGTGACCTTTGGGACATGGTTTGACCCCCTATAGGAATGTGCGATCATCATGAAACGTTCAGATCTTTTACAACTCAATAGATTCTACCTTCTTGTAACGTTTCAGCCTGATTGGACCTTGTTTTCACACAAATGGACCCAGAATGATGTGAAATTGTGCTTCGTGCAACATAATTCTGGGTGCCATTTACAAACCATAAGTGTTAATGACTCCATTCCTTTTTTTGGTTGTAGGGGCTGTTGATTGGAGTACACTAAAACAAACCTGATCTCTCTAGGACATTCAGAAGCCAAGTTATAAGCCCACTAATGTGTAACTGGACTACTTCTTTAAATTGACACCAGATCCAGTGACCTTTGGGACATGGTTTGACCCCCTTAGGAAAGTGCTATCTTCATGAAACGTTCAGATCACTTACAACTCAATAGATTCTACCTTTCTGTAACGTTTCAGTGTGATTGGACCTTGTTTTCACACAAATTAACCCAGAATGATGTGAAATTGTGCTTCGTGCAACATAATTCTGGGTGCCATTTACAAACCATAATTGCTAATGACTCCATTCATTTTTGTGGTTGTAGGGGCTGTTGATTGGAGTACACTAAAACAAACCTGATCTCTCTAGGACATTCAGAAGCCAAGTTATAAGCCCACAAAGGTGTAACTGGACTACTTCTTTAAAGTGACACCAGGCCCGGTGACCTTTGGGACATGGTTTGACCCCTCTATAGGAATGAGCGATCATCATGAAACGTTCAGATCACTTACAACTCAATAGATTCTACCTTCTTGTAACGTTTCAGCCTGATTGGACCTTGTTTTCACACAAATGGACCCAGAATGATGTGAAATTGTGCTTCGTGCAACATAATTCTGGGTGCCATTTAAAAACCATATGTTAATGACTCCATTCCTTTTTGGGGTAATGGGGGCTGTTAATTGGAGTACTCTAAAACAAACCTGACCTCTCTAGGATATTCCAAAGCCAAGTTATAAGCCCTCAAAGGTGTAACTGGACTACTTCTTTAAAGTGACACCAGGCCCGGTGACCTTTGGGACATGGTTTGACCCCCTTAGGAAAGTGCTATCATCATGAAACGTTCAGATCACTTACAACTCAATAGATTCTACCTTCCTGTAACGTTTCAGCCTAAATGGACCTTGTTTTTACACAAATGAACCCAGAATGATGTGAAATTGTGCTTCGTGCAACATATTTCTGGGTGCCATTTAAAAACCATAAGTGCTAATGACTCCATTCCTTTTTGTGGTTGTAGGGGCTGTTGATTGGAGTACACTAAAACAAACCTAATCTCTCTAGGACATTCAGAAGCCAATTTATAAGCTCACGAAGGTGTAACTTGACTACTTCTTTAAAGTGACACCAGGCCCGGTGACCTTTGGGACATGGTTTGAACCCCTATAGGAATGAGCGATCATCAAGAAACGTTCAGATCACTTACAACTCAATAGATTCTACCTTCTTGTAACGTTTCAGCCTGATTGGACCTTGTTTTCACACAAATGGACCCAGAATGATGTGAAATTGTGCTTCTTGCAACACAATTCTGGGTGCCATTTACAAACCATAAGTGCTAATGACTCCATTCCTTTTTGTGGTTGTAGGGGCTGTTGATTGGAGTACATTAAAACAAACCTGATCTCTCTAGGCCATTCAGAAGCCAAGTTATAAGCCCACAAAAGTGTAACTGGACTACTTCTTTAAATTAACACCAGATCCGGTGACCTTTGGGACATGGTTTGACCCCCTTAGGAAAGTGCTATCATCATGAAACGTTCAGATCACTTACAACTCAATAGATTCTACCTTCCTGTAACGTTTCAGCCTAAATGGACCTTGTTTTTACACAAATGAACCCAGAATGATGTGAAATTGTGCTTCGTGCAACATATGTCTGGGTGTCATTTAAAAACCATAAGTGCTAATGACTCCATTCCTTTTTGTGGTTGTAGGGGCTGTTGATTGGAGTACACTAAAACAAACCTGATCTCTCTAGGACATTCAGAAGCCAAGTTATAAGCCCACAAAGGTGTAACTTGACTACTTCTTTAAAGTGACACCAGTTCCGGTGACCTTTGGGACATGGTTTGAACCCCTATAGGAATGAGCGATCATCAAGAAACGTTCAGATCACTTACAACTCAATAGATTCTACCTTCTTGTAACGTTTCAGCCTGATTGGACCTTGTTTTCACACAAATGGACCCAGAATGATGTGAAATTGTGCTTCGTGCAAGATAATTCTGGGTGCCATTTAAAAACCATAACTGTTAATGACTCTATTCCTTTTTGGGGTCATGGGGGCTGTTAATTGGAGTACTCTAAAACAAACCTGACCTCTCTAGGATATTCCAAAGCCAAGTTATAAGCCCTCAAAGGTGTAACTGGACTACTTCTTTAAATTGACACCAGGCCCGGTGACCTTTGGGACATGGTTTGATACCCTATAGGAATGTGCGATCATCATGAAACGTTCAGATCACTTACAACTCAATAGATTCTACCTTCTTGTAACGTTTCAGCCTGATTGGACCTTGTTTTCAAACAAATGGACCCAGAATGATGTGAAATTGTGCTTCGTGCAACATAATTCTGGGTGCCATTTAAAAACCTGTGCTAATGACTCCATTCCTTTTTGTGGTTGTAGGGGCTGTTGATTGGAGTACACTAAAACAAACCTGATCTCTCTAGGACATTCAGAAGCCAAGTTAGAAGCCCACAAAGGTGTAACTGGACTACTTCTTTAAAGTGACACCAGGCCCGGTGACCTTTGGGACATGGTTTGACCCCCTATAGGAATGTGCGATCATCATGAAACGTTCAGATCACTTACAACTCAATAGATTCTACCTTCTTGTAACGTTTCAGCCTGATTGCACCTTGTTTTCACACAAATGAACCCAGAATGATGTGAAATTGTGCTTCGTGCAACATAATTCTGGGTGCCATTTAAAAACCATAAGTGCTAATGACTCCATTCCTTTTTGTGGTTGTAGGGGCTGTTGATTGAAGCACACGAAAACAAACCTGATCTCTCTAGGACATTCAGAAGCCAAGTTATAAGCCCACAAATGTGTAACTGGACTACTTTAAATTGACACCAGATCCGGTGACCTTTGGGACATGGTTTGACCCCCTTAGGAAAGTGCTATCATCATGAAACGTTCAGATCACTTACAACTCAATAGATTCTACCTTCCTGTAACGTTTCTGCCTGATTGGACCTTGTTTTCAAACAAATGAACCCAGAATGATGTGAAATTGTGCTTCTTGCAACATAATTCTGGGTGCCATTTAAAAATCATAAGTGCTAATGACTCCATTCCTTTTTGTGGTTGTAGGGGCTGTTGATTGGAGTACACTAAAACAAACCTGATCTCTCTAGGACATTCAGAAGCTAAGTTATAAACCCACAAAAGTGTAACTGGACTACTTCTTTAAATTGACACCAGATCCGGTTACCTTTGGGACATGGTTTGACCCCCTTAGGAAAGTGCTATCATCATGAAACGTTCAGATCACTTACAACTCAATAGATTCTACCTTCTTGTAACGTTTCAGCCTGATTGGACCTTGTTTTCACACAAATGGACCCAGAATGATGTGAAATTGTGCTTTGTGCCACATAATTCTGGGTGCCATTTCGAAACCATAAGTGCTAATGACTCCATTCCTTTTTGTGGTTGTAGGGGCTGTTGAAACAAACCTGATCTCTCTAGGACATTCAGAAGCCAAGTTATAAGCCCACAAATGTGTAACTGGACCACTTCTTTAAATTGACACCAGATCCGGTGACCTTTGGGACATGGTTTGACCCCCTTAGGAAAGTGCTATCATCATGAAACGTTCAGATCACTTACAACTCAATAGATTCTACCTTCTTGTAACGTTTCAGCCTGATTGGACCTTGTTTTCACACAAATGAACCCAGAATGAAGTGAAATTGTGCTTCGTGCAACATAATTCTGGGTGCCATTTAAAAACCATAAGTGCTAATGACTCCATTCCTTTTTGGGGTAATGGGGGCTGTTAATTGGAGTACTCTAAAACAAACCTGACCTCTTTAGGATATTCAGAAGCCAAGTTATAAGCCCACAAAGGTGTACCTGGACTACTTCTTTAAAGTGACACCAGGCCAGGTGACCTTTGGGACATGGTTTGACCCCCTAGAGGAATGTGCGATCATCATGAAACGTTCAGATCACTTACAACTCAATAGATTCTACCTTCTTGTAACGTTTCAGCCTGATTGGACCTTGTTTTCACACAAATGAACCCAGAATGATGTGAAATTGTGCTTCGTGCAACATAATTCTGGGTGCCATTTAAAAACCATAAGTGTTAATGACTCCATTCCTTTTTGTGGTTGTAGGGGCTGTTGATTGGAGTACATTAAAACAAACATGATCTCTCTAGGACATTCAGAAGCCAAGTTATAAGCCCACAAATGTGTAACTGGACTACTTCTTTAAATTGACACCAGATCCGGTGACCTTTGGGACATGGTTTGACCCCCTTAGGAAAGTGCTATCATCATGAAACGTTCAGATCACTTACAACTCAATAGATTCTACCTTCCTGTAACGTTTCAGCCTGATTGGACCTTGTTTTCACACAAATGAACCCAGAATGATGTGAAATTGTGCTTCGTGCAACATAATTCTGGGTGCCATTTAAAAACCATAAGTGCTAATGACTCCATTCCTTTTTGTGGTTGTAGGGGCTGTTGATTGGAGTACACTAAAACAAACCTGATCTCTCTAGGACATTCAGAAGCCAAGTTATAAGCCCACAAAGGTGTAACTGGACTACTTCTTTAAAGTGACACCAGGCCCGGTGACCTTTGGGACATGGTTTGACCCCCTTAGGAAAGTGCTATCATCATGAAACGTTCAGATCACTTACAACTCAATAGATTCTACCTTCCTGTAACGTTTCAGCCTGATTGGACCTTGTTTTCACACAAATGAACCCAGAATGATGTGAAATTGTGCTTCGTGCAACATAATTCTGGGTGCCATTTAAAAACCATAAGTGCTAATGACTCCATTCCTTTTTGTGGTTGTAGGGGCTGTTGATTGGAGTACACTAAAACAAACCTGATCTCTCTAGGACATTCAGAAGCCAAGTTATAAGCCCTCAAAGGTGTAACTGGACTACTTCTTTAAAGTGACACCAGGCCCGGTGACCTTTGGGACATGGTTTGATACCCTATAGGAATGTGCGATCATCATGAAGCGTTCAGATCACTTACAACTCAATAGATTCTACCTTCTTGTAACGTTTCAGCCTGATTGGACCTTGTTTTCAAACAAATGGACCCAGAATGATGTGAAATTGTGCTTCGTGCAACATAATTCTGGGTGCCATTTAAAAACCTGTGCTAATGACTCCATTCCTTTTTGTGGTTGTAGGGGCTGTTGATTGGAGTACACTAAAACAAACCTGATCTCTCTAGGACATTCAGAAGCCAAGTTAGAAGCCCACAAAGGTGTAACTGGACTACTTCTTTAAAGTGACACCAGGCCCGGTGACCTTTGGGACATGGTTTGACCCCCTATAGGAATGTGCGATCATCATGAAACGTTCAGATCACTTACAACTCAATAGATTCTACATTCTTGTAACGTTTCAGCCTGATTGCACCTTGTTTTCACACAAATGAACCCAGAATGATGTTAAATTGTGCTTCGTGCAACATAATTCTGGGTGCCATTTAAAAACCATAAGTGCTAATGACTCCATTCCTTTTTGTGGTTGTAGGGGCTGTTGATTGAAGCACACTAAAACAAACCTGATCTCTCTAGGACATTCAGAAGCCAAGTTATAAGCCCACAAATGTGTAACTGGACTACTTTAAATTGACACCAGATCCGGTGACCTTTGGGACATGGTTTGACCCCCTTAGGAAAGTGCTATCATCATGAAACGTTCAGATCACTTACAACTCAATAGATTCTACCTTCCTGTAACGTTTCTGCCTTATTGGACCTTGTTTTCACACAAATGAACCCAGAATGATGTGAAATAGTGCTTCTTGCAACATAATTCTGGGTGCCATTTAAAAATCATAAGTGCTAATGACTCCATTCCTTTTTGTGGTTGTAGGGGCTGTTGATTGGAGTACACTAAAACAAACCTGATCTCTCTAGGACATTCAGAAGCTAAGTTATAAACCCACAAAAGTGTAACTGGACTACTTCTTTAAATTGACACCAGATCCGGTTACCTTTGGGACATGGTTTGACCCCCTTAGGAAAGTGCTATCATCATGAAACGTTCAGATCACTTACAACTCAATAGATTCTACCTTCTTGTAACGTTTCAGCCTGATTGGACCTTGTTTTCACACAAATGGACCCAGAATGATGTGAAATTGTGCTTTGTGCCACATAATTCTGGGTGCCATTTCGAAACCATAAGTGCTAATGACTCCATTCCTTTTTGTGGTTGTAGGGGCTGTTGAAACAAACCTGATCTCTCTAGGACATTCAGAAGCCAAGTTATAAGCCCACAAATGTGTAACTGGACCACTTCTTTAAATTGACACCAGATCCGGTGACCTTTGGGACATGGTTTGACCCCCTTAGGAAAGTGCTATCATCATGAAACGTTCAGATCACTTACAACTCAATAGATTCTACCTTCTTGTAACGTTTCAGCCTGATTGGACCTTGTTTTCACACAAATGAACCCAGAATGAAGTGAAATTGTGCTTCGTGCAACATAATTCTGGGTGCCATTTAAAAACCATAAGTGCTAATGACTCCATTCCTTTTTGGGGTAATGGGGGCTGTTAATTGGAGTACTCTAAAACAAACCTGACCTCTTTAGGATATTCAGAAGCCAAGTTATAAGCCCACAAAGGTGTACCTGGACTACTTCTTTAAAGTGACACCAGGCCAGGTGACCTTTGGGACATGGTTTGACCCCCTATAGGAATGTGCGATCATCATGAAACGTTCAGATCACTTACAACTCAATAGATTCTACCTTCTTGTAACGTTTCAGCCTGATTGGACCTTGTTTTCACACAAATGAACCCAGAATGATGTGAAATTGTGCTTCGTGCAACATAATTCTGGGTGCCATTTAAAAACCATAAGTGTTAATGACTCCATTCCTTTTTGTGGTTGTAGGGGCTGTTGATTGGAGTACATTAAAACAAACATGATCTCTCTAGGACATTCAGAAGCCAAGTTATAAGCCCACAAATGTGTAACTGGACTACTTCTTTAAATTGACACCAGATCCGGTGACCTTTGGGACATGGTTTGACCCCCTTAGGAAAGTGCTATCATCATGAAACGTTCAGATCACTTACAACTCAATAGATTCTACCTTCCTGTAACGTTTCAGCCTGATTGGACCTTGTTTTCACACAAATGAACCCAGAATGATGTGAAATTGTGCTTCGTGCAACATAATTCTGGGTGCCATTTAAAAACCATAAGTGCTAATGACTCCATTCCTTTTTGTGGTTGTAGGGGCTGTTGAAACAAACCTGATCTCTCTAGGACATTCAGAAGCCAAGTTATAAGCCCACAAATGTGTAACTGGACCACTTCTTTAAATTGACACCAGATCCGGTGACCTTTGGGACATGGTTTGACCCCCTTAGGAAAGTGCTATCATCATGAAACGTTCAGATCACTTACAACTCAATAGATTCTACCTTCTTGTAACGTTTCAGCCTGATTGGACCTTGTTTTCACACAAATGAACCCAGAATGAAGTGAAATTGTGCTTCGTGCAACATAATTCTGGGTGCCATTTAAAAACCATAAGTGCTAATGACTCCATTCCTTTTTGGGGTAATGGGGGCTGTTAATTGGAGTACTCTAAAACAAACCTGACCTCTTTAGGATATTCAGAAGCCAAGTTATAAGCCCACAAAGGTGTACCTGGACTACTTCTTTAAAGTGACACCAGGCCAGGTGACCTTTGGGACATGGTTTGACCCCCTATAGGAATGTGCGATCATCATGAAACGTTCAGATCACTTACAACTCAATAGATTCTACCTTCTTGTAACGTTTCAGCCTGATTGGACCTTGTTTTCACACAAATGAACCCAGAATGATGTGAAATTGTGCTTCGTGCAACATAATTCTGGGTGCCATTTAAAAACCATAAGTGTTAATGACTCCATTCCTTTTTGTGGTTGTAGGGGCTGTTGATTGGAGTACATTAAAACAAACATGATCTCTCTAGGACATTCAGAAGCCAAGTTATAAGCCCACAAATGTGTAACTGGACTACTTCTTTAAATTGACACCAGATCCGGTGACCTTTGGGACATGGTTTGACCCCCTTAGGAAAGTGCTATCATCATGAAACGTTCAGATCACTTACAACTCAATAGATTCTACCTTCCTGTAACGTTTCAGCCTGATTGGACCTTGTTTTCACACAAATGAACCCAGAATGATGTAAAATTGTGCTTCGTGCAACATAATTCTGGGTGCCATTTAAAAACCATAAGTGCTAATGACTCCATTCCTTTTTGTGGTTGTAGGGGCTGTTGATTGGAGTACACTAAAACAAACCTGATCTCTCTAGGACATTCAGAAGCCAAGTTATAAGCCCACAAAGGTGTAACTGGACTACTTCTTTAAAGTGACACCAGGCCCGGTGACCTTTGGGACATGGTTTGACCCCCTTAGGAAAGTGCTATCATCATGAAACGTTCAGATCACTTACAACTCAATAGATTCTACCTTCCTGTAACGTTTCAGCCTGATTGGACCTTGTTTTCACACAAATGAACCCAGAATGATGTGAAATTGTGCTTCGTGCAACATAATTCTGGGTGCCATTTAAAAACCATAAGTGCTAATGACTCCATTCCTTTTTGTGGTTGTAGGGGCTGTTGATTGGAGTACACTAAAACAAACCTGATCTCTCTAGGACATTCAGAAGCCAAGTTATAAGCCCACAAAGGTGTAACTGGACTACTTCTTTAAAGTGACACCAGGCCCGGTGACCTTTGGTACATGGTTTGACCCCCTTAGGAAAGTGCTATCATCATGAAACGTTCAGATCACTTACAACTCAATAGATTCTACCTTCCTGTAACGTTTCAGCCTGATTGGACCTTGTTTTCACACAAATGAACCCAGAATGATGTGAAATTGTGCTTTGTGCAACATAATTCTGGGTGCCATTTAAAAACCATAACTGCTAATGACTCCATTCCTTTTGGGGTAATGGGGGCTCTTAATTGGAGTACTCTAAAAAAAACCTGACCTCTCTAGGATATTCCAAAGCCAAGTTATAAGCCCACAAAGGTGTAACTGGACTACTTTAAAGTGACACCAGGCCCGGTGACCTTTGGGACATGGTTTGACCCCCTATAGGAATGTGCGATCATCATGAAACGTTCAGATCACTTACAACTCAATAGATTCTACCTTCTTGTAACGTTTCAGCCTGATTGGACCTTGTTTTCACACAAATGGACCCAGAATGATGTGAAATTGTGCTTCGTTCAACATAATTCTGGGTGCCATTTACAAACCATAAGTGCTAATGACTCCATTCCTTTTTGTGGTTGTAGGGGCTGTTGATTGGAGTACACTAAAACAAACCTGATCTCTCTAGGACATTCAGAAACCAAGTTATAAGCCCACAAATGTGTAACTGGACTACTTCTTTAAAGTGACACCAGGCCCGGTGACCTTTGGGACATGGTTTGACCCCCTATAGGAATGTGCGATCATCATGAAACGTTCAGATCACTTACAAATCAATAGATTCTACCTTCATGTAACGTTTCAGCCTGATTGGACCTTGTTTTCACACAAATGGACCCAGAATGATGTGAAATTGTGCTTCGTGCAACATAATTCTGGGTGCCATTTACAAACCATAATTGCTAATGACTCCATTCCTTTTTGTGGTTGTAGGGGCTGTTGATTGGAGTACACTAAAACAAACCTGATCTCTCTAGGACATTCAGAAGCCAAGTTATAAACCCACAAATGTGTAACTGGACTACTTCTTTAAATTGACACCAGATCCGGTTACCTTTGGGACATGGTTTGACCCCCTTAGGAAAGTGCTATCATCATGAAACGTTCAGATCACTTACACCTCAATAGATTCTACCTTCTTGTAACGTTTCAGCCTGATTGGACCTTGTTTTCACACAAATGGACCCAGAATGATGTGAAATTGTGCTTTGTGCAACATAATTCTGGGTGCCATTTCCAAACCATAAGTGCTAATGACTCCATTCCTTTTTGTGGTTGTAGGGGCTGTTGAAACAAACCTGATCTCTCTAGGACATTCAGAAGCCAAGTTATAAGCCCACAAATGTGAAACTGGACCACTTCTTTAAATTGACACCAGATCCGGTGACCTTTGGGACATGGTTTGACCCCCTTAGGAAAGTGCTATCATCACGGAACGTTCAAATCACTTACAACTCAATAGAGTCTACCTTCCTGTAACGTTTCAGCCTGATTGGACCTTGTTTTCACACAAATGAACCCAGAATGATGTGAAATTGTGCTTCGTGCAACATAATTCTGGGTGCCATTTAAAAACCATAAGTGCTAATGACTCCATTCCTTTTTGGGGTAATGGGGGCTGTTAATTGGAGTACTCTAAAACAAACCTGACCTCTTTAGGATATTCAGAAGCCAAGTTATAAGCCCACAAAGGTGTACCTGGACTACTTCTTTAAAGTGACACCAGGCCAGGTGACCTTTGGGACATGGTTTGACCCCCTATAGGAATGTGCGATCATCATGAAACGTTCAGATCACTTACAACTCAATAGATTCTACCTTCTTGTAACGTTTCAGCCTGATTGGACCTTGTTTTCACACAAATGAACCCAGAATGATGTGAAATTGTGCTTCGTGCAACATAATTCTGGGTGCCATTTAAAAACCATAAGTGTTAATGACTCCATTCCTTTTTGTGGTTGTAGGGGCTGTTGATTGGAGTACATTAAAACAAACATGATCTCTCTAGGACATTCAGAAGCCAAGTTATAAGCCCACAAATGTGTAACTGGACTACTTCTTTAAATTGACACCAGATCCGGTGACCTTTGGGACATGGTTTGACCCCCTTAGGAAAGTGCTATCATCATGAAAAGTTCAGATCACTTACAACTCAATAGATTCTACCTTCCTGTAACGTTTCAGCCTGATTGGACCTTGTTTTCACACAAATGAACCCAGAATGATGTGAAATTGTGCTTCGTGCAACATAATTCTGGGTGCCATTTAAAAACCATAAGTGCTAATGACTCCATTCCTTTTTGTGGTTGTAGGGGCTGTTGATTGGAGTACACTAAAACAAACCTGATCTCTCTAGGACATTCAGAAGCCAAGTTATAAGCCCACAAAGGTGTAACTGGACTACTTCTTTAAAGTGACACCAGGCCCGGTGACCTTTGGGACATGGTTTGACCCCCTTAGGAAAGTGCTATCATCATGAAACGTTCAGATCACTTACAACTCAATAGATTCTACCTTCCTGTAACGTTTCAGCCTGATTGGACCTTGTTTTCACACAAATGAACCCAGAATGATGTGAAATTGGGCTTTGTGCAACATAATTCTGGGTGCCATTTAAAAACCATAACTGCTAATGACTCCATTCCTTTTGGGGTAATGGGGGCTCTTAATTGGAGTACTCTAAAAAAAACCTGACCTCTCTAGGATATTCCAAAGCCAAGTTATAAGCCCACAAAGGTGTAACTGGACTACTTTAAAGTGACACCAGGCCCGGTGACCTTTGGGACATGGTTTGACCCCCTATAGGAATGTGCGATCATCATGAAACGTTCAGATCACTTACACCTCAATAGATTCTACCTTCTTGTAACGTTTCAGCCTGATTGGACCTTGTTTTCACACAAATGGACCCAGAATGATGTGAAATTGTGCTTCGTTCAACATAATTCTGGGTGCCATTTACAAACCATAAGTGCTAATGACTCCATTCCTTTTTGTGGTTGTAGGGGCTGTTGAAACAAACCTGATCTCTCTAGGACATTCAGAAGCCAAGTTATAAGCCCACAAATGTGAAACTGGACCACTTCTTTAAATTGACACCAGATCCGGTGACCTTTGGGACATGGTTTGACCCCCTTAGGAAAGTGCTATCATCACGGAACGTTCAAATCACTTACAACTCAATAGATTCTACCTTCCTGTAACGTTTCAGCCTGATTGGACCTTGTTTTCACACAAATGAACCCAGAATGATGTGAAATTGTGCTTCGTGCAACATAATTCTGGGTGCCATTTAAAAACCATAAGTGCTAATGACTCCATTCCTTTTTGGGGTAATGGGGGCTGTTAATTGGAGTACTCTAAAACAAACCTGACCTCTTTAGGATATTCAGAAGCCAAGTTATAAGCCCACAAAGGTGTACCTGGACTACTTCTTTAAAGTGACACCAGGCCAGGTGACCTTTGGGACATGGTTTGACCCCCTATAGGAATGTGCGATCATCATGAAACGTTCAGATCACTTACAACTCAATAGATTCTACCTTCTTGTAACGTTTCAGCCTGATTGGACCTTGTTTTCACACAAATGAACCCAGAATGATGTGAAATTGTGCTTCGTGCAACATAATTCTGGGTGCCATTTATAAACCATAAGTGTTAATGACTCCATTCCTTTTTGTGGTTGTAGGGGCTGTTGATTGGAGTACATTAAAACAAACATGATCTCTCTAGGACATTCAGAAGCCAAGTTATAAGCCCACAAATGTGTAACTGGACTACTTCTTTAAATTGACACCAGATCCGGTGACCTTTGGGACATGGTTTGACCCCCTTAGGAAAGTGCTATCATCATGAAAAGTTCAGATCACTTACAACTCAATAGATTCTACCTTCCTGTAACGTTTCAGCCTGATTGGACCTTGTTTTCACACAAATGAACCCAGAATGATGTGAAATTGTGCTTCGTGCAACATAATTCTGGGTGCCATTTAAAAACCATAAGTGCTAATGACTCCATTCCTTTTTGTGGTTGTAGGGGCTGTTGATTGGAGTACACTAAAACAAACCTGATCTCTCTAGGACATTCAGAAGCCAAGTTATAAGCCCACAAAGGTGTAACTGGACTACTTCTTTAAAGTGACACCAGGCCCGGTGACCTTTGGGACATGGTTTGACCCCCTTAGGAAAGTGCTATCATCATGAAACGTTCAGATCACTTACAACTCAATAGATTCTACCTTCCTGTAACGTTTCAGCCTGATTGGACCTTGTTTTCACACAAATGAACCCAGAATGATGTGAAATTGTGCTTTGTGCAACATAATTCTGGGTGCCATTTAAAAACCATAACTGCTAATGACTCCATTCCTTTTGGGGTAATGGGGGCTCTTAATTGGAGTACTCTAAAAAAAACCTGACCTCTCTAGGATATTCCAAAGCCAAGTTATAAGCCCACAAAGGTGTAACTGGACTACTTTAAAGTGACACCAGGCCCGGTGACCTTTGGGACATGGTTTGACCCCCTATAGGAATGTGCGATCATCATGAAACGTTCAGATCACTTACAACTCAATAGATTCTACCTTCTTGTAACGTTTCAGCCTGATTGGACCTTGTTTTCACACAAATGGACCCAGAATGATGTGAAATTGTGCTTCGTTCAACATAATTCTGGGTGCCATTTACAAACCATAAGTGCTAATGACTCCATTCCTTTTTGTGGTTGTAGGGGCTGTTGATTGGAGTACACTAAAACAAACCTGATCTCTCTAGGACATTCAGAAACCAAGTTATAAGCCCACAAATGTGTAACTGGACTACTTCTTTAAAGTGACACCAGGCCCGGTGACCTTTGGGACATGGTTTGACCCCCTATAGGAATGTGCGATCATCATGAAACGTTCAGATCACTTACAACTCAATAGATTCTACCTTCATGTAACGTTTCAGCCTGATTGGACCTTGTTTTCACACAAATGGACCCAGAATGATGTGAAATTGTGCTTCGTGCAACATAATTCTGGGTGCCATTTACAAACCATAATTGCTAATGACTCCATTCCTTTTTGTGGTTGTAGGGGCTGTTGATTGGAGTACACTAAAACAAACCTGATCTCTCTAGGACATTCAGAAGCCAAGTTATAAACCCACAAATGTGTAACTGGACTACTTCTTTAAATTGACACCAGATCCGGTTACCTTTGGGACATGGTTTGACCCCCTTAGGAAAGTGCTATCATCATGAAACGTTCAGATCACTTACACCTCAATAGATTCTACCTTCTTGTAACGTTTCAGCCTGATTGGACCTTGTTTTCACACAAATGGACCCAGAATGATGTGAAATTGTGCTTTGTGCAACATAATTCTGGGTGCCATTTCCAAACCATAAGTGCTAATGACTCCATTCCTTTTTGTGGTTGTAGGGGCTGTTGAAACAAACCTGATCTCTCTAGGACATTCAGAAGCCAAGTTATAAGCCCACAAATGTGAAACTGGACCACTTCTTTAAATTGACACCAGATCCGGTGACCTTTGGGACATGGTTTGACCCCCTTAGGAAAGTGCTATCATCACGGAACGTTCAAATCACTTACAACTCAATAGATTCTACCTTCCTGTAACGTTTCAGCCTGATTGGACCTTGTTTTCACACAAATGAACCCAGAATGATGTGAAATTGTGCTTCGTGCAACATAATTCTGGGTGCCATTTAAAAACCATAAATGCTAATGACTCCATTCCTTTTTGGGGTAATGGGGGCTGTTAATTGGAGTACTCTAAAACAAACCTGACCTCTCTAGGATATTCAGAAGCCAAGTTATAAGCCCACAAAGGTGTAACTGGACTACTTTAAAGTGACACCAGGCCCGGTGACCTTTGGGACATGGTTTGACCCCCTTAGGAAAGTGCTATCATCATGAAACGTTCAGATCACTTACAACTCAATAGATTCTACCTTCCTGTAACGTTTCAGCCTGATTGGACCTTGTTTTCACACAAATGAACCCAGAATGATGTGAAATTGTGCTTCGTGCAACATAATTCTGGGTGCCATTTAAAAACCATAAGTGTTAATGACTCCATTCCTTTTTCTGGTTGTAGGGGCTGTTGATTGGAGTACATGAAAACAAACCTGATCTCTCTAGGATATTCAGAAGCCAAGTTATAAGCCCACAAATGTGTAACTGGACTACTTCTTTAAATTGACACCAGATCCGGTGACCTTTGGGACAGGGTTTGACCCCCTTAGGAAAGTGCTATCATCATGAAACGTTCAGATCACTTACAACTCAATAGATTCTACCTTCCTGTAACGTTTCAGCCTGATTGGACCTTGTTTTCACACAAATGAACCCAGAATGATGTGAAATTGTGCTTCGTGCAACATAAATCTGGGTGCCATTTAAAAACCATAAATGCTAATGACGCCATTCCTTTTTGTGGTTGTAGGGGCTGTTGATTTGAGTAAACTAAAACAAACCTGATCCCTCTAGGACATTCAGAAGCCAAGTTATAAGCCCACAAAGGTGTAACTGGACTACTTCTTTAAAGTGACACCAGGCCCGGTGACCTTTGGGACATGGTTTGACCCCCTATAGGAATGTGCTATAATCATGAAACGTTCAGATCACTTACAACTCAATAGATTCTACCTTCCTGTAACGTTTCAGCCTGATTGGACCTTGTTTTCACACAAATGGACCCAGAATGATGTGAAATTGTGCTTCGTGCAACATCATTCTGGGTGCCATTTAAAAACCATAAGTGCTAATGACTCCATTCCTTTTTGTGGTTGTAGGGGCTGTTGATTGGAGTACACTAAAACAAACCTGATCTCTCTAGGACATTCAGAAGCCAAGTTATAAGCCCACAAATGTGTAACTGGACTACTTCTTTAAATTGACACCAGATCCGGTGACCTTTGGGACATGTTTTGACCCCCTTAGGAAAGTGCTATCATCATGAAACGTTCAGATCACTTACAACTCAATAGATTCTACCTTCCTGTTACGTTTCAGCCTGATTGGACCTTGTTTTCACACAAATGAACCCAGAATGATGTGAAATTGTGCTTTGTGCAACATAATTCTGGGTGCCATTTAAAAACCATAAGTGCTAATGACTCCATTCCTTTTTGTGGTTGTAGGGGCTGTTGATTGGAACACACTAAAACAAACCTGATCTCTCTAGGCCATTCAGAAGCCAAGTTATAAGCCCACAAATGTGTAACTGGACTACTTCTTTAAATTGACACCAGATCCGGTGACCTTTGGGACATGGTTTGACACCCTTAGGAAAGTGCTATCATCATGAAACGTTCAGATCACTTACAACTCAATAGATTCTACCTTCCTGTAACGTTTCAGCCTGATTGGACCTTGTTTTCACACAAATGAACCCAGAATGATGTGAAATTGTGCTTCGTGCAACATAATTCTGGGTGCCATTTAAAAACCATAACTGCTAATGACTCCATTCCTTTTGGGGTAATGGGGGCTGTTAATTGGAGTACTCTAAAAAAACCTGACCTCTCTAGGATATTCCAAAGCCAAGTTATAAGCCCACAAAGGTGTAACTGGACTACTTCTTTAAAGTGACACCAGGCCCGGTGACCTTTGGGACATGGTTTGACCCCCTATAGGAATGTGCGATCATCATGAAACGTTCAGATCACTTACAACTCAATAGATTGTACCTTCTTGTAACGTTTCAGCCTGATTGGACCTTGTTTTCACACAAATGGACCCAGAATGATGTGAAATTGTGCTTTGTGCAACATAATTCTGGGTGCCATTTCCAAACCATAAGTGCTAATGACTCCATTCCTTTTTGTGGTTGTAGGGGCTGTTGATTGGAGTACACTAAAACAAACCTGATCTCTCTAGGACATTCAGAAGCCAAGTTATAAACCCACAAATGTGTAACTGGACTACTTCTTTAAATTGACACCAGATCCGGTTACCTTTGGGACATGGTTTGACCCCTTTAGGAAAGTGCTATCATCATGAAACGTTCAGATCACTTACAACTCAATAGATTCTACATTCTTGTAACGTTTCAGCCTGATTGGACCTTGTTTTCACACAAATGGACCCAGAATGATGTGAAATTGTGCTTTGTGCAACATAATTCTGGGTGCCATTTCCAAACCATAAGTGCTAATGACTCCATTCCTTTTTGTGGTTGTAGGGGCTGTTGAAACAAATCTGATCTCTCTAGGACATTCAGAAGCCAAGTTATAAGCCCACAAATGTGTAACTGGACCACTTCTTTAAATTGACACCAGATCCGGTGACCTTTGGGACATGGTTTGACCCCCTTAGGAAAGTGCTATCATCACGGAACGTTCAGATCACTTACAACTCAATAGATTCTACCTTCCTGTAACGTTTCAGCCTGATTGGACCTTGTTTTCACACAAATGAACCCAGAATGATGTGAAATTGTGCTTCGTGCAACATAATTCTGGGTGCCATTTAAAAACCATAAGTGCTAATGACTCCATTCCTTTTTGGGGTAATGGGGGCTGTTAATTGGAGTACTCTAAAACAACCCTGACCTCTCTAGGATATTCAGAAGCCAAGTTATAAGCCCACAAAGGTGTAACTGGACTACTTCTTTAAAGTGACACCAGGCCCGATGACCTTTGGGACATGGTTTGACCCCCTATAGGAATGTGCGAACATCATGAAACGTTCAGATCACTTACAACTCAATAGATTCTACCTTCTTGTAACGTTTAAGCCTGATTGGACCTTGTTTTCACACAAATGAACCCAGAATGATGTGAAATTGTGCTTCGTGCAACATAATTCTGGGTACCATTTAAAAACCATAAGTGCTAATGACTCCATTCCTTTTTGTGGTTGTAGGGGCTGTTGATTGGAGTACATGAAAACAAACCTGATCTCTCTAGGACATTCAGAAGCCAAGTTATAAGCCCACAAATGTGTAACTGGACTACTTCTTTAAATTGGCACCAGGCCCGGTGACCTTTGGGACATGGTTTGACCCCCTATAGGAATGTGCGATCATCATGAAACGTTCAGATCCCTTACAACTCAATAGATTCTACCTTCTTGTAACGTTTCAGCCTGATTGGACCTTGTTTTCACACAAATGGACCCAGAATGATGTGAAATTGTGCTTCGTGCAACATAATTCTGGGTGCCATTTAAAAACCATAAGTGTTAATGACTCCATTCTTTTTTGTGGTTGTAGGGGCTGTTGATTGGAGTACATTAAAACAAACCTGATCTCTCTAGGACATTCAGAAGCCAAGTTATAAGCCCCAAAATGTGTAACTGGACTACTTCTTTAAATTGACACCAGATCCGGTGACCTTTGGGACATGGTTTGACCCCCTTAGGAAAGTGCTATCATCATGAAACGTTCAGATCACTTACAACTCAATAGATTCTACCTTCCTGTAACGTTTCAGCCTGATTGGACCTTGTTTTCACACAAATGAACCCAGAATGATGTGAAATTGTGCTTCGTGCAACATCATTCTGGGTGCCATTTAAAAACCATAAGTGCTAATGACTCCATTCCTTTTTGTGATTGTAGGGGCTGTTGATTGGAGTACACTAAAACAAACCTGATCTCTCTAGGACATTCAGAAGCCAAGTTATAAGCCCACAAATGTGTAACTGGACTACTTCTTTAAATTGACACCAGATCCGGTGACCTTTGGGACATGGTTTGACCCCCTTAGGAAAGTGCTATCATCATGAAACGTTCAGATCACTTACAACTCAATAGATTCTACCTTCCTGTTACGTTTCAGCCTGATTGGACCTTGTTTTCACACAAATGAACCCAGAATGATGTGAAATTGTGCTTCGTGCAACATAATTCTGGGTGCCATTTAAAAACCATAAGTGCTAATGACTCCATTCCTTTTTGTGGCTGTAGGGGCTGTTGATTGGAACACACTAAAACAAACCTGATCTCCCTAGGCCATTCAGAAGCCAAGTTATAAACCCACAAATGTGTAACTGGACTACTTCTTTAAATTGACACCAGATCCGGTGACCTTTGGGACATGGTTTGACCCCCTTAGGAAAGTGCTATCATCATGAAACGTTCAGATCACTTACAACTCAATAGATTCTACCTTCCTGTAACGTTTCAGCCTGATTGGACCTTGTTTTCACACAAATGAACCCAGAATGATGTGAAATTGTGCTTCGTGCAACATAATTCTGGGTGCCATTTAAAAACCATAACTGCTAATGACTCCATTCCTTTTGGGGTAATGGGGGCTGTTAATTGGAGTACTCTAAAAAAACCTGACCTCTCTAGGATATTCCAAAGCCAAGTTATAAGCCCACAAAGGTGTAACTGGACTACTTCTTTAAAGTGACACCAGGCCCGGTGACCTTTGGGACATGGTTTGACCCCCTATAGGAATGTGCGATCATCATGAAACGTTCAGATCACTTACAACTCAATAGATTCTACCTTCTTGTAACGTTTCAGCCTGATTGGACCTTGTTTTCACACAAATGGACCCAGAATGATGTGAAATTGTGCTTCATGCAACATAATTCTGGGTGCCATTTACAAACCATAAGTGCTAATGACTCCATTCCTTTTTGTGGTTGTAGGGGCTGTTGATTGGAGTACACTAAAACAAACCTGATCTCTCTAGGACATTCAGAAGCCAAATTATAAGCCCACAAATGTGTAACTGGACTACTTCTTTAAATTGACACCAGATCCGGTGACCTTTGCGACATGGTTTGACCCCCTTAGGAAAGTGCTATCATCATGAAACGTTCAGATCACTTACAACTCAATAGATTCTACCTTCCTGTAACGTTTCAGCCTGATTGGACCTTGTTTTCACACAAATGAACCCAGAATGATGTGAAATTGTGCTTCGTGCAACATAATTCTGGGTGCCATTTAAAAACCATAAGTGCTAATGACTCCATTCCTCTTTGGGGTAATAGGGGCTGTTAATTGGAGTACTCTAAAACAAACCTGACCTCTCTAGGATATTCAGAAGCCAAGTTATAAGCCCACAAAGGTGTAACTGGACTACTTCTTTAACATGACACCAGGCCCGGTGACCGTTGGGACATGGTTTGGCCCCCTATAAGAATGTGCGATCATCATGAAACGTTCAGATCACTTACAACTCAATAGAATCTACCTTCTTGCAACGTTTCAGCCTGATTGGACCTTGTTTTCACAAAAATGAACCCAGAATGATGTGAAATTGTGCTTCGTGAAAGAAAATTCTGGGTGCCATTTAAAAACCATAAGTGCTAATGACTCCATTCCTTTTTTGGGTAATGGGGGCTGTTAATTGGAGTACTCTAAAACAAACCTGACCTCTCTAGGATATTCAGAAGCCAAGTTATAAGCCCACAAAGGTGTAACTGGACTACTTCTTTAAAGTGACACCAGGCCCGGTGACCTTTGGGACATGGTTTGACCCCCTTAGGAAAGTGCTATCATCATGAAACGTTCAGATCACTTACAACTCAATAGATTCTACCTTCCTGTAACGTTTCAGCCTGATTGGACCTTGTTTTCACACAAATGAACCCAGAATGATGTGAAATTGTGCTTCGTGCAACATAATTCTGGGTGCCATTTTAAAACCATAAGTGTTAATGACTCCATTCCTTTTTGTGGTTGTAGGGGCTGTTGATTGGAGTACTTGAAAACAAACCTGATCTCTCTAGGACATTCAGAAGCCAAGTTATAAGCCCACAAATGTGTAACTGGACTACTTCTTTAAATTGACCCCAGATCCGGTGACCTTTGGGACAGGGTTTGACCCCCTTAGGAAAGTGCTATCATCATGAAACGTTCAGATCACTTACAACTAAATAGATTATACCTTCCTGTAACGTTTCAGCCTGATTGGACCTTGTTTTCACACAAATGAACCCCGAATGATGTGAAATTGTGCTTCGTGCAACATAATTCTGGGTGCCATTTAAAAACCATAAGTGCTAATGACTCCATTCCTTTTCGTGGTTGTAGGGGCTGTTGATTGGAGTACACTAAAACAAACCTGATCCCTCTAGGACATTCAGAAGCCAAGTTATAAGCCCACAAAGGTGTAACTGGACTACTTCTTTAAATTGACACCAGGCCCGGTGACCTTTGGGACATGGTTTGACCCCCTATAGGAATGTGCGATCCTCATGAAACGTTCAGATCACTTACAACTCAATAGATTCTACCTTCCTGTAACGTTTCAGCCTGATTGGACCTTGTTTTCACACAAATGAACCCAGAATGATGTGAAATTGTGCTTCGTGCAACATAATTCTGGGTGCCATTTAAAAACCATAAGTGCTAATGACTCCATTCCTCTTTGGGGTAATAGGGGCTGTTAATTGGAGTACTCTAAAACAAACCTGACCTCTCTAGGATATTCAGAAGCCAAGTTATAAGCCCACAAAGGTGTAACTGGACTACTTCTTTAACGTGACACCAGGCCCGGTGACCTTTGGGACATGGTTTGACCCCCTATAAGAATGTGCGATCATCATGAAACGTTCAGATCACTTACAACTCAATAGAACCTACCTTCTTGTAACGTTTCAGCCTAATTGGACCTTGTTTTCACACTAATGGACCCAGAATGATGTGAAATTGTGCTTCGTGCAACATAATTCTGGGTGCCATTTAAAAACCATAAGTGCTAATGACTCCATTCCTTTTTGTGGTTGTAGGGGCTGTTGATTGGAGTACACTAAAACAAACCAGATCTCTCTAGGACATTCAGAAGCCAAGTTATAAGCCCACAAATGTGTAACTGGACTACTTCTTTAAATTGACACCAGATCCGGTGACCTTTGGGACATGGTCCGACCCCCTTAGGAAAGTGCTATCATCATGAAACTTTCAGATCACTTACAACTCAATAGATTCTATCTTCCTGTAACGTTTCAGCCTGATTGGACCTTGTTTTCACAAAAATGAACCCAGAATGATGTGAAATTGTGCTTCGTGAAACAAAATTCTGGGTGCCATTTAAAAACCATAAGTGCTAATGACTCCTTTCCTTTTTTGGGTAATGGGGGCTGTTAATTGGAGTACTCTAAAACAAACCTGACCTCTCTAGGATATTCAGAAGCCAAGTTAAAAGCCCACAAAGGTGTAACTGGACTACTTCTTTAAAGTGACACCAGGCCCGGTGACCTTTGGGACATGGTTTGACCCCCTTAGGAAAGTGCTATCAACATGAAACGTTCAGATCACTTACAACTCAATAGATTCTACCTTCCTGTTACGTTTCAGCCTGATTGGACCTTGTTTTCACACAAATGAACCCAGAATGATGTGAAATTGTGCTTCGTGCAACATAATTCTGGGTGCCATTTAAAAACCATAAGTGCTAATGACTCCATTCCTTTTTGTGGTTGTAGGGGCCGTTGATTGGAACACACTAAAACAAACCTGATCTCTCTAGGCCATTCAGAAGCCAAGTTATAAGCCCACAAATGTGTAACTGGACTACTTCTTTAAATTGACACCAGATCCGGTGACCTTTGGGACATGGTTTGACCCCCTTAGGAAAGTGCTATCATCATGAAACGTTCAGATCACTTACAACTCAATAGATTCTACCTTCCTGTAACGTTTCAGCCTGATTGGACCTTGTTTTCACACAAATGAACCCAGAATGATGTGAAATTGTGCTTCGTGCAACATAATTCTGGGTGCCATTTAAAAACCATAAGTGCTAATGACTCCATTCCTCTTTGGGGTAATAGGGGCAGTTAATTGGAGTACTCTAAAACAAACCTGACCTCTCTAGGATATTCAGAAGCCAAGTTATAAGCCCACAAAGGTGTAACTGGACTACTTCTTTAACATGACACCAGGCCCGGTGACCTTTGGGACATGGTTTGGCCCCCTATAAGAATGTGCGATCATCATGAAACGTTCAGATCACTTACAACTCAATAGAATCTACCTTCTGGTAACGTTTCAGCCTGATTGGACCTTGTTTTCACACAAATGAACCCAGAATGATGTGAAATTGTGCTTCGTGCAACATATTTCTGGCTGCCATTTAAAAACCATAAGTGCTAATGACTCCATTCCTTTTTGTGGTTGTAGGGGCTGTTGATTGGAGTACACTAAAACAAACCTGATCCCTCTAGGACATTCAGAAGCCAAGTTATAAGCCCACAAAGGTGTAACTGGACTACTTCTTTAAAGTGACACCAGGCCCGGTGACCTTTGGGACATGGTTTGACCCCCTATAGGAATGTGCGATCCTCATGAAACGTTCAGATCACTTACAACTCAATAGATTCTACCTTCTTGTAACGTTTCAGCCTGATTGGACCTTGTTTTCACACAAATGAACCCAGAATGATGCGAAATTGTGCTTCGTGCAACATAATTCTGGGTGCCATTTAAAAACCATAAGTGTTAATGACTCCATTCCTTTTTGGGGTAATGGGGGCTGTTAATTGGAGTACTCTAAAACAAACCTGACCTCTCTAGGATATTCAGAAGCCAAGTTATAAGCCCACAAAGGTGTAACTGGACTACTTCTTTAAAGTGACACCAGATCCGGTGACCTTTGCGACATGGTTTGACCCCCTTAGGAAAGTGCTATCATCATGAAACGTTCAGATCACTTACAACTCAATAGATTCTACCTTCCTGTAACGTTTCAGCCTGATTGGACCTTGTTTTCACACAAATGAACCCAGAATGATGTGAAATTGTGCTTCGTGCAACATAATTCTGGGTGCCATTTAAAAACCATAAGTGCTAATGACTCCATTCCTCTTTGGGGTAATAGGGGCTGTTAATTGGAGTACTCTAAAACAAACCTGACCTCTCTAGGATATTCAGAAGCCAAGTTATAAGCCCACAAAGGTGTAACTGGACTACTTCTTTAACGTGACACCAGGCCCGGTGACCTTTGGGACATGGTTTGGCCCCCTATAAGAATGTGCGATCATCATGAAACGTTCAGATCACTTACAACTCAATAGAACCTACCTTCTTGTAACGTTTCAGCCTAATTGGACCTTGTTTTCACACTAATGGACCCAGAATGATGTGAAATTGTGCTTCGTGCAACATAATTCTGGGTGCCATTTAAAAACCATAAGTGCTAATGACTCCATGCCTTTTTGGGGTAATGGGGGCTGTTAATTGGAGTACACTAAAACAAACCTGATCTCTCTAGGACATTCAGAAGCCAAGTTATAAACCCACAAATGTGTAACTGGACTACTTCTTTAAATTGACACCAGATCCGGTTACCTTTCGGACATGGTTTGAACCCCTTAGGAAAGTGCTATCATCATGAAACGTTCAGATCACTTACAACTCAATAGATTCTACCTTCTTGTAACGTTTCAGCCTGATTGGACCTTGTTTTCACACAAATGGACCCAGAATGATGTGAAATTGTGCTTTGTGCAACATAATTCTGGGTGCCATTTCCAAACCATAAGTGCTAATGACTCCATTCCTTTTTGTGGTTGTAGGGGCTGTTGAAACAAACCTGATCTCTCTAGGACATTCAGAAGCCAAGTTATAAGCCCACAAATGTGTAACTGGACTACTTCTTTAAATTGACACCAGATCCGGTGACCTTTGGGACATGGTTTGACCCCCTTAGGAAAGTGCTATCATCATGAAACATTCAGATCACTTACAACTCAATAGATTCTACCTTCCTGTAACGTTTCAGCCTGATTGGACCTTGTTTTCACACAAATGAACCCAGAATGATGTGAAATTGTGCTTCGTGCAACATAATTCTGGGTGCCGTTTAAAAACCATAAGTGCTAATGACTCCATTCCTTTTTGTGGTTGTAGGGGCTGTTGATTGGAGTACACTAAAACAAACCAGATCTCTCTAGGACATTCAGAAGCCAAGTTATAAGCCCACAAATGTGTAACTGGACTACTTCTTTAAATTGACACCAGATCCGGTGACCTTTGGGACATGGTTCGACCCCCTTAGGAAAGTGCTATCATCATGAAACTTTCAGATCACTTACAAATCAATAGATTCTATCTTCCTGTAACGTTTCAGCCTGATTGGACCTTGTTTTCACAAAAATGAACCCAGAATGATGTGAAATTGTGCTTCGTGAAACAAAATTCTGGGTGCCATTTAAAAACCATAAGTGCTAATGACTCCATTCCTTTTTTGGGTAATGGGGGCTGTTAATTGGAGTACTCTAAAACAAACCTGACCTCTCTAGGATATTCAGAAGCCAAGTTAAAAGCCCACAAAGGTGTAACTGGACTACTTCTTTAAAGTGACATCAGGCCCGGTGACCTTTGGGACATGGTTTGACCCCCTTAGGAAAGTGCTATCATCATGAAACGTTCAGATCACTTACAACTCAATAGATTCTACCTTCCTGTAACGTTTCAGCCTGATTGGACCTTTTTTTCACACAAATGAACCCAGAATGATGTGAAATTGTGCTTCGTGCAACATAATTCTGGGTGCCATTTAAAAACCATAAGTGTTAATAACTCCATTCCTTTTTGTGGTTGTAGGGGCTGTTGATTGGAGTACATCAAAACAAACCTGATCTCTCTAGGACATTCAGAAGCCAAGTTATAAGCCCACAAATGTGTAACTGGACTACTTCTTTAAATTGACACCAGATCCGGTGACCTTTGGGACAGGGGTTGACCCCCTTAGGAAAGTGCTATCATCATGAAACGTTCAGATCACTTACAACTCAATAGATTCTACCTTCCTGTAACGTTTCAGCCTGATTGGACCTTGTTTTCACACAAATGAACCCCGAATGATGTGAAATTGTGCTTCGTGCAACATAATTCTGGGTGCCATTTAAAAACCATAAGTGCTAATGACTCCATTCCTTTTTGTGGTTGTAGGGGCTGTTGATTGGAGTACACTAAAACAAACCTGATCCCTCTAGGACATTCAGAAGCCAAGTTATAAGCCCACAAATGTGTAACTGGACTACTTCTTTAAAGTGACACCAGGCCCGGTGACCTTTGGGACATGGTTTGACCCCCTATAGGAATGTGCGATCATCATGAAACGTTCAGATCACTTACAACTCAATAGATTCTACCTTCTTGTAACGTTTCAGCCTGATTGGACCTTGTTTTCACACAAATGAACCCAGAATGATGTGAAATTGTGCTTCGTGCAACATAATTCTGGGTGCCATTTAAAAACCATAAGTGTTAATGACTCCATTCCTTTTTGGGGTAATAGGGGCTGTTAATTGGAGTACTCTAAAACAAACCTGACCTCTCTAGGATATTCAGAAGCCAAGTTATAAGCCCACAAAGGTGTAACTGGACTACTTCTTTAAAGTGACACCAGGCCCGGTGACCTTTGGGACATGGTTTGACCCCCTATAGGAATGTGCGATCATCATGAAACGTTCAGATCACTTACAACTCAATAGATTCTACCATCTTGTAACGTTTCAGCCTGATTGGACCTTGTTTTCACACAAATGAACCCAGAATGATGTGAAATTGTGCTTCGTGCAACATAATTCTGGGTGCCATTTAAAAACCATAAGTGTTAATGACTCCATTCTTTTTTGTGGTTGTAGGGGCTGTTGATTGGAGTACATTAAAACAAACCTGATCTCTCTAGGACATTCAGAAGCCAAGTTATAAGCCCACAAATGTGTAACTGGACTACTTCTTTAAATTGACACCATATCTGGTGAGCTTTGGGACATGGTTTGACCCCCTTAGGAAAGTGTTATCATCATGAAACGTTCAGATCACTTACAACTCAATAGATTCTACCTTCCTGTAACGTTTCAGCCTGATTGGACCTTGTTTTCACACAAATGAACCCAGAATGATGTGAAATTGTGCTTCGTGCAACATAATTCTGGGTGCCATTTAAAAACCATAAGTGCTAATGACTCCATTCCTTTTTGTGGTTGTAGGGGCTGTTGATTGGAGTACACTAAAACAAACCTGATCTCTCTAGGACATTCAGAAGCCAGGTTATAAGCCCACAAATGTGTAACTGGACTACTTCTTTAAATTGACACCAGATCCGGTGACCTTTGGGACAGGGTTTGACCCCCTTAGGAAAGTGCTATCATCATGAAACGTTCAGATCACTTACAACTCAATAGATTCTACCTTCCTTTAACGTTTCAGCCTGACTGGACCTTGTTTTCAAACAAATGAACCCAGAATGATGTGAAATTGTGCTTCGTGCAACATCATTCTGGGTGCCATTTAAAAACCATAAGTGTTAATGACTCCATTCCTTTTTGTGGTTGTAAGGGCTGTTGATTGGAGTACATGAATACAAACCTGGTCTCTCTAGAACATTCAGAAGCCAAGTTATAAGCCCACAAATGTGTAACTGGACTACTTCTTTAAATTGACACCAGATCCGGTGACCTTTGGGACATGGTTTGACCCCCTTAGGAAAGTGCTATCATCATGAAACGTTCAGATCACTTACAACTCAATAGATTCTACCTTCCTGTAACGTTTCAGCCTGATTGGACCTTGTTTTCACACAAATGAAACCAGAATGATGTGAAATTGTGCTTCGTGCAACATAATTCTGGGTGCCATTTAAAAATCATAAGTGCTAATGACTCCATTCCTTTTTGTTGTTGTAGGGGCTGTTGATTGGAGTACACTAAAACAAACCTGATCCCTCTAGGACATTCAGAAGCCAAGTTATAAGCCCACAAAGGTGTAACTGGACTACTTCTTTAAAGTGACACCAGATCCGGTGACCTTTGGGACATGGTTTGACCCCCTTAGGAAAGTGCTATCATCATGAAACGTTCAGATCACTTACAACTCAATGGATTCTACCTTCCTGTTACGTTTCAGCCTGATTGGACCTTGTTTTCACACAAATGAACCCAGAATGATGTGAAATTGTGCTTCGTGCAACATAATTCTGGGTGCCATTTAAAAACCATAAGTGCTAATGACTCCATTCCTTTTTGTGGTTGTAGGGGCTGTTGATTGGAACACACTAAAACAAACCTGATCTCTCTAGGCCATTCAGAAGCCAAGTTATAAGCCCACAAATGTGTAACTGGACTACTTCTTTAAATTGACACCAGATCCGGTGACCTTTGGGACATGGTTTGACCCCCTTAGGAAAGTGCTATCATCATGAAACGTTCAGATCATTTACATCTCAATAGATTCTACCTTCCTGTAACGTTTCAGCCTGATTGGACCTTGTTTTCACACAAATGAACCCAGAATGATGTGAAATTGTGCTTCGTGCAACATCATTCTGGGTGCCATTTAAAAACCATAAGTGCTAATGACTCCATTCCTTTTTGTGGTTGTAGGGGCTGTTGATTGGAGTACACTAAAACAAACCTGATCTCTCTAGGACATTCAGATGCCAGGTTATATGCCCACAAATGTGTAACTGGACTACTTCTTTAAATTGACACCAGATCCGTTGACCTTTGGGACATGGTTTGACCCCCTTAGGAAAGTGCTATCATCATGAAACGTTCAGATCACTTACAACTCAATAGATTCTACCTTCCTGTAACGTTTCGGCCTGATTGGACCTTGTTTTCACACAAATGAACCCAGAATGATGTGAAATTGTGCTTCGTGCAACATAATTCTGGGTGCCATTTAAAAACCATAAGTGTTAATGACTCCATTCCTTTTTGTGGTTGTAGGGGCTGTTGATTGGAGAACATGAAAACAAACCTGATCTCTCTAGGACATTCAGAAGCCAAGTTATAAGCCCACAAATGTGTAACTGGACTACTTCTTTAAATTGGCACCAGGCCCGGTGACCTTTGGGACATGGTTTGACCCCCTATAGGAATGTGCGATCATCATGAAATGTTCAGATCACTTACAACTCAATAGATTCTACCTTCTTGTAACGTTTCAGCCTGATTGAACCTTGTTTTCACACAAATGGACCCAGAATGATGTGAAATTGTGCTTCGTGCAACATAATTCTGGGTGCCATTTAAAAACCATAAGTGTTAATGACTCCATTCTTTTTTGTGGTTGTAGGGGCTGTTGATTGGAGTACATTAAAACAAACCTGATCTCTCTTGGACATTCAGAAGCCAAGTTATAAGCCCACAAATGTGTAACTGGACTACTTCTTTAAATTGACGCCATATCTGGTGACCTTTGGGACATGGTTTGACCCCCTTAGGAAAGTGCTATCATCATGAAACGTTCATATCACTTACAACTCAATAGATTCTACCTTCCTGTAACGTTTCAGCCTGATTGGACCTTGTTTTCACACAAATGAACCCAGAATGATGTGAAATTGTGCTTCGTGCAACATAATTCTGGGTGCCATTTAAAAACCATAAGTGCTAATGACTCCATTCCTTTTTGTGGTTGTAGGGGCTGTTGATTGGAGTACACTAAAACAAACCTGATCTCTCTAGGACATTCAGAAGCCAAGTTATAAGCCCACAAATGTGTAACTGGACTACTTCTTTAAATTGACAGCAGATCCGGTGACCTTTGGGACAGGGTTTGACCCCCTTAGGAAAGTGCTATCATCATGAAACGTTCAGATCACTTACAACTCAATAGATTCTACCTTCCTTTAACGTTTCAGCCTGATTGGACCTTGTTTTCACACAAATGAACCCAGAATGATGTGAAATTGTGCTTCGTGCAACATAATTCTGGGTGCCATTTAAAAATCATAAGTGCTAATGACTCCATTCCTTTTTGTGGTTGTAGGGGCTGTTGATTGGAGTACATTAAAACAAACCTGATCCCTCTAGGACATTCAGAAGCCAAGTTATAAGCCCACAAAGGTGTAACTGGACTACTTCTTTAAAGTGACACCAGGCCCGGTGACCTTTGGGACATGGTTTGACCCCCTATAGGAATGTGCGATCATCATGAAACATTCAGATCACTTACAACTCAATAGATTCTACCTTCTTGTAACGTTTCAGCCTGATTGGACCTTGTTTTTACACAAATGAACCCAGAATGATGTGAAATTGTGCTTCGTGCAACATAATTCTGGGTGCCATTTGAAAACCATATGTGTTAATGACTCCATTCCTTTTTGGGGTAATAAGGGATGTTAATTGGAGTACTCTAAAACAAACCTGACCTCTCTAGGATATTCAGAAGCCAAGTTATAAGCCCACAAAGGTGTAACTGGACTACTTCTTTAAAGTGACACCAGGCCCGGTGACCTTTGGGACATGGTTTGACCCCCTATAGGAATGTGCGAACATCATGAAACGTTCAGATCACTTACAACTCAATAGATTCTACCCTCTTGTAACGTTTCAGCCTGATTGGACCTTGTTTTCACACAAATGAACCCAGAATGATGTGAAATTGTGCTTCGTGCAACATAATTCTGGGTACCATTTAAAAACCATAAGTGCTAATGACTCCATTCCTTTTTGTGGTTGTAGGGGCTGTTGATTGGAGTACATGAAAACAAACCTGATCTCTCTAGGACATTCAGAAGCCAAGTTATAAGCCCACAAATGTGTAACTGGACTACTTCTTTTAATTGGCACCAGGCCCGGTGACCTTTGGGACATGGTTTGACCCCCTATAGGAATGTGCGATCATCATGAAACGTTCAGATCACTTACAACTCAATAGATTCTACATTCTTGTAACGTTTCAGCCTGATTGGACCTTGTTTTCACACAAATGGACCCAGAATGATGTGAAATTGTGCTTCGTGCAACATAATTCTGGGTGCCATTTAAAAACCATAAGTGTTAATGACTCAATTCTTTTTTGTGGTTGTAGGGGCTGTTGATTGGAGTACATTAAAACAAACCTGATCTCTCTAGGACATTCAGAAGCCAAGTTATAAGCCCACAAATGTGTAACTGGACTACTTCTTTAAATTGACACCAGATCCGGTGACCTTTGGGACATGGTTTGACCCCCTTAGGAAAGTGCTATCATCATGAAACGTTCAGATCACTTACAACTCAATAGATTCTACCTTCCTGTAACGTTTCAGCCTGATTGGACCTTGTTTTCACACAAATGAACCCAGAATGATGTGAAATTGTGCTTCGTGCAACATCATTCTGGGTGCCATTTAAAAACCATAAGTGCTAATGACTCCATTCCTTTTTGTGGTTTTAGGGGCTGTTGATTGGAGTACACTAAAACAAACCTGATCTCTCTAGGACATTCAGAAGCCAAGTTATAAGCCCACAAATGTGTAACTGGACTACTTCTTTAAATTGACACCAGATCCGGTGACCTTTGGGACATGGTTTGACCCCCTTAGGAAAGTGCTATCATCATGAAACGTTCAGATCACTTACAACTCAATGGATTCTACCTTCCTGTTACGTTTCAGCCTGATTGGACCTTGTTTTCACACAAATGAACCCAGAATGATGTGAAATTGTGCTTCGTGCAACATAATTCTGGGTGCCATTTAAAAACCATAAGTGCTAATGACTCCATTCCTTTTTGTGGTTGTAGGGGCTGTTGATTGGAACACACTAAAACAAACCTGATCTCTCTAGGCCATTCAGAAGCCAAGTTATAAGCCCACAAATGTGTAACTGGACTACTTCTTTAAATTGACACCAGATCCGGTGACCTTTGGGACATGGTTTGACCCCCTTAGGAAAGTGCTATCATCATGAAACGTTCAGATCACTTACATCTCAATAGATTCTACCTTCCTGTAACGTTTCAGCCTGATTGGACCTTGTTTTCACACAAATGAACCCAGAATGATGTGAAATTGTGCTTCGTGCAACATCATTCTGGGTGCCATTTAAAAACCATAAGTGCTAATGACTCCATTCCTTTTTGTGGTTGTAGGGGCTGTTGATTGGAGTACACTAAAACAAACCTGATCTCTCTAGGACATTCAGATGCCAGGTTATAAGCCCACAAATGTGTAACTGGACTACTTCTTTAAATTGACACCAGATCCGTTGACCTTTGGGACATGGTTTGACCCCCTTAGGAAAGTGCTATCATCATGAAACATTCAAATCACTTACAACTCAATAGATTCTACCTTCCTTTAACGTTTCGGCCTGATTGGACCTTGTTTTCACACAAATGAACCCAGAATGATGTCAAATTGTGCTTCGTGCAACATAATTCTGGGTGCCATTTAAAAACCATAAGTGTTAATGACTCCATTCCTTTTTGTGGTTGTAGGGGCTGTTGATTGGAGTACATGAAAACAAACCTGATCTCTCTAGGACATTCAGAAGCCAAGTTATAAGCCCACAAATGTGTATCTGGACTACTTCTTTAAATTGGCACCAGGCCCGGTGACCTTTGGGACATGGTTTGACCCCCTTAGGAAAGTGCTATCATCATGAAACGTTCAGATCACTTACAACTCAATAGATTCTACCTTCCTGTAACGTTTCAGCCTGATTGGACCTTGTTTTCACACAAATGAACCCAGAATTATGTGAAATTGTGCTTCGTGCAACAAAATTCTGGGTGCCATTTAAAAACCATAAGTGTTAATGACTCCATTCATTTTTGTGGTTGTAGGGGCTGTTGATTGGAGTACATGGAAACAAACCTGATCTCTCTAGGACATTCAGAAGCCAAGTTATAAGCCCACAAATGTGTAACTGGACTACTTCTTTAAATTGAAACCAGATCCGGTGACCTTTGGGACATGGTTTGACCCCCTTAGGAAAGTGCTATCATCATGAAACGTTCAGATCACTTACAACTCAATAGATTCTACCTTCCTGTAACGTTTCAGCCTGATTGGACCTTGTTTTCACACAAATGAACCCAGAATGATGTGAAATTGTGCTTCGTGCAACATAATTCTGGGTGCCATTTAAAAATCATAAGTGCTAATGACTCCATTCCTTTTTGTGGTTGTAGGGGCTGTTGATTGGAGTACACTAAAACAAACCTGATCCCTCTAGGACATTCAGAAGCCAAGTTATAAGCCCACAAAGGTGTAACTGGACTACTTCTTTAAAGTGACACCAGGCCCGGTGACCTTTGGGACATGGTTTGACCCCCTATAGGAATGTGCGATCATCATGAAACATTCAGATCACTTACAACTCAATAGATTCTACCTTCTTGTAACGTTTCAGCCTGATTGGACCTTGTTTTCACACAAATGAACCCAGAATGATGTGAAATTGTGCTTCGTGCAACATAATTCTGGGTGCCATTTGAAAACCATAAGTGTTAATGACTCCATTCCTTTTTGGGGTAATAGGGGATGTTAATTGGAGTACTCTAAAACAAACCTGACCTCTCTAGGACATTCAGAAGCCAAGTTATAAGCCCACAAATGTGTAACTGGACTACTTCTTTAAATTTACACCAGATCCGGTGACCTTTGGGACATGGTTTGACCCCCTTAGGAAAGTGCTATCATCATGAAACGTTCAGATCACTTACAACTCAATAGATTCTACCTTCCTGTAACGTTTCAGCCTGATTGGACCTTGTTTTCACACAAATGAACCCAGAATGATGTGAAATTGTGCTTCGTGCAACATCATTCTGGGTGCCATTTAAAAATCATAAGTGCTAATGACTCCATCCTTTTTGTGGTTGTAGGGGCTGTTGATTGGAGTACACTAAAACAAACCTGATCCCTCTAGGACATTCAGAAGCCAAGTTATAAGCCCACAAAGGTGTAACTGGACTACTTCTTTAAAGTGACACCAGGCCCGGTGACCTTTGGGACATGGTTTGACCCCCTATAGGAATGTGCGATCATCATGAAACATTCAGATCACTTACAACTCAATAGATTCTACCTTCTTGTAACGTTTCAGCCTGATTGGACCTTGTTTTCACACAAATGAACCCAGAATGATGTGAAATTGTGCTTCGTGCAACATAATTCTGGGTGCCATTTGAAAACCATAAGTGTTAATTACTCCATTCCTTTTTGGGGTAATAGGGGATGTTAATTGGAGTACTCTAAAACAAACCTGACCTCTCTAGGATATTCAGAAGCCAAGTTATAAGCCCACAAAGGTGTAACTGGACTACTTCTTTAAAGTGACACCAGGCCCGGTGACCTTTGGGACATGGTTTGACCCCCTATAGGAATGTGCGAACATCATGAAACGTTCAGATCACTTACAACTCAATAGATTCTACCTTCTTGTAACGTTTCAGCCTGATTGGACCTTGTTTTCACACAAATGAACCCAGAATGATGTGAAATTGTGCTTCGTGCAACATAATTCTGGGTACCATTTAAAAACCATAAGTGCTAATGACTCCATTCCTTTTTGTGGTTGTAGGGGCTGTTGATTGGAGTACATGAAAACAAACCTGATCTCTCTAGGACATTCAGAAGCCAAGTTATAAGCCCACAAATGTGTAACTGGACTACTTCTTTTAATTGGCACCAGGCCCGGTGACCTTTGGGACATGGTTTGACCCCCTATAGGAATGTGCGATCATCATGAAACGTTCAGATCACTTACAACTCAATAGATTCTACATTCTTGTAACGTTTCAGCCTGATTGGACCTTGTTTTCACACAAATGGACCCAGAATGATGTGAAATTGTGCTTCGTGCAACATAATTCTGGGTGCCATTTAAAAACCATAAGTGTTAATGACTCAATTCTTTTTTGTGGTTGTAGGGGCTGTTGATTGGAGTACATTAAAACAAACCTGATCTCTCTAGGACATTCAGAAGCCAAGTTATAAGCCCACAAATGTGTAACTGGACTACTTCTTTAAATTGACACCAGATCCGGTGACCTTTGGGACATGGTTTGACCCCCTTAGGAAAGTGCTATCATCATGAAACGTTCAGATCACTTACAACTCAATAGATTCTACCTTCCTGTAACGTTTCAGCCTGATTGGACCTTGTTTTCACACAAATGAACCCAGAATGATATGAAATTGTGCTTTGTGCAACATAATTCTGGGTGCCATTTAAAAACCATAAGTGCTAATGACTCCATTCCTTTTTGTGGTTGTAGGGGCTGTTGACTGGAACACACTAAAACAAACCTGATCTCTCTAGGCCATTCAGAAGCCAAGTTATAAGCCCACAAATGTGTAACTGGACTACTTCTTTAAATTGACACCAGATCCGGTGACCTTTGGGACATGGTTTGACCCCCTTAGGAAAGTGCTATCATCATGAAACGTTCAGATCACTTACATCTCAATAGATTCTACCTTCCTGTAACGTTTCAGCCTGATTGGACCTTGTTTTCACACAAATGAACCCAGAATGATGTGAAATTGTGCTTCGTGCAACATCATTCTGGGTGCCATTTAAAAACCATAAGTGCTAATGACTCAATTCCTTTTTGTGGTTGTAGGGGCTGTTGATTGGAGTACACTAAAACAAACCTGATCTCTCTAGGACATTCAGATGCCAGGTTATAAGCCCACAAATGTGTAACTGGACTACTTCTTTAAATTGACACCAGATCCGTTGACCTTTGGGACATGGTTTGACCCCCTTAGGAAAGTGCTATCATCATGAAACGTTCAGATCACTTACAACTCAATAGATTCTACCTTCCTGTAACGTTTCGGCCTGATTGGACCTTGTTTTCACACAAATGAACCCAGAATGATGTGAAATTGTGCTTCGTGCAACATAATTCTGGGTGCCATTTAAAAACCATAAGTGTTAATGACTCCATTCCTTTTTGTGGTTGTAGGGGCTGTTGATTGGAGTACATGAAAACAAACCTGATCTCTCTAGGACATTCAGATGTCAGGTTATAAGCCCACAAATGTGTAACTGGACTACTTCTTTAAATTGACACCAGATCCGGTGACCTTTGGGACATGGTTTGACCCCCTTAGGAAAGTGCTATCATCATGAAACGTTCAGATCACTTACAACTCAATAGATTCTACCTTCCTGTAACGTTTCAGCCTGATTGGACCTTGTTTTCACACAAATGAAACCAGAATTATGTGAAATTGTGCTTCGTGCAACATAATTCTGGGTGCCATTTAAAAACCATAAGTGCTAATGACTCCATTCCTTTTTGTGGTTGTAGGGGTTGTTGATTGGAGTACACTAAAACAAACCTGATCCCTCTAGGACATTCAGAAGCCAAGTTATAAGCCCACAAAGGTGTAACTGGACTACTTCTTTAAAGTGACACCAGGCCCGGTGACCTTTGGGACATGGTTTGACCCCCTATAGGAATGTGCGATCATCATGAAACATTCAGATCACTTACAACTCAATAGATTCTACCTTCTTGTAACGTTTCAGCCTGATTGGACCTTGTTTTCACACAAATGAACCCAGAATGATGTGAAATTGTGCTTCGTGCAACATAATTCTGGGTGCCATTTGAAAACCATAAGTGTTAATGACTCCATTCCTTTTTGGGGTAATAGGGGATGTTAATTGGAGTACTCTAAAACAAACCTGACCTCTCTAGGATATTCAGAAGCCAAGTTATAAGCCCACAAAGGTGTAACTGGACTACTTCTTTAAAGTGACACCAGGCCCGGTGACCTTTGGGACATGGTT
Organism: Nothobranchius furzeri; assembly: GCF_043380555.1. Taxonomy (NCBI): domain Eukaryota; kingdom Metazoa; phylum Chordata; class Actinopteri; order Cyprinodontiformes; family Nothobranchiidae; genus Nothobranchius; species Nothobranchius furzeri. The sequence goes on along the minus strand of NC_091750.1, from coordinate 74,793,890 downwards.
TGACCCCCTATAGGAATGTGCGAACATCATGAAACGTTCAGATCACTTACAACTCAATATATTCTACCTTCTTGTAACGTTTCAGCCTGATTGGACCTTGTTTTCACACAAATGAACCCAGAATGATGGTAAATTGTGCTTCGTGCAACATAATTCTGGGTACCATTTAAAAACCATAAGTGCTAATGACTCCATTCCTTTTTGTGGTTGTAGGGGCTGTTGATTGGAGTACATGAAAACAAACCTGATCTCTCTAGGACATTCAGAAGCCAAGTTATAAGCCCACAAATGTGTAACTGGACTACTTCTTTTAATTGGCACCAGGCCCGGTGACCTTTGGGACATGGTTTGACCCCCTATAGGAATGTGTGATCATCATGAAACGTTCAGATAACTTACAACTCAATAGATTCTACATTCTTGTAACGTTTCAGCCTGATTGGACCTTGTTCTCACACAAATGGACCCAGAATGATGTGAAATTGTGCTTCGTGCAACATAATTCTGGGTGCCATTAAAAACCATAAGTGTTAATGACTCAATTCTTTTTTGTGGTTGTAGGGGCTGTTGATTGGAGTACATTAAAACAAACCTGATCTCTCTAGGACATTCAGAAGCCAAGTTATAAGCCCACAAATGTGTAACTGGACTACTTCTTTAAATTGACACCAGATCCGGTGACCTTTGGGACATGGTTTGACCCCCTTAGGAAAGTGCTATCATCATGAAACGTTCAGATCACTTACAACTCAATAGATTCTACCTTCCTGTAACGTTTCAGCCTGATTGGACCTTGTTTTCACACAAATGAACCCAGAATGATGTGAAATTGTGCTTCGTGCAACATCATTCTGGGTGCCATTTAAAAACCATAAGTGCTAATGACTCCATTCCTTTTTGTGGTTTTAGGGGCTGTTGATTGGAGTACTCTAAAACAAACCTGATCTCTCTAGGACATTCAGAAGCCAAGTTATAAGCCCACAAATGTGTAACTGGACTACTTCTTTAAATTGACACCAGATCCGGGGACCTTTGGGACATGGTTTGACCCCCTTAGGAGAGTGCTATCATCATGAAACGTTCAGATCACTTACAACTCAATGGATTCTACCTTCCTGTTACGTTTCAGCCTGATTGGACCTTGTTTTCACACAAATGAACCCAGAATGATGTGAAATTGTGCTTCGTGCAACATAATTCTGGGTGCCATTTAAAAACCATAAGTGCTAATGACTCCATTCCTTTTTGTGGTTGTAGGGGCTGTTGATTGGAACACACTAAAACAAACCTGATCTCTCTAGGCCATTCAGAAGCCAAGTTATAAGCCCACAAATGTGTAACTGGACTACTTCTTTAAAGTGACACCAGGCCCGGTGACCTTTGGGACATGGTTTTACCCCCTATAGGAATGTGCGATCATCATGAAACGTTCAGATCACTTACAACTCAATAGATTCTACCTTCTTGTAACGTTTCAGCCTGATTGGACCTTGTTTTCACACAAATGGACCCAGAATGATGTGAAATTGTGCTTCGTGGAACATAATTCTGGGTGCCATTTAAAAACCATAAGTGTTAATGACTCCATTCTTTTTTGTGGTTGTAGGGGCTGTTGATTGGAGTACATTAAAACAAACCTGATCTCTCTTGGACATTCAGAAGCCAAGTTATAAGCCCACAAATGTGTAACTGGACTACTTCTTTAAATTGACACCATATCTGGTGACCTTTGGGACATGGTTTGACCCCCTTAGGAAAGTGCTATCATCATGAAACGTTCAGATCACTTACAACTCAATAGATTCTACCTTCCTGTAACGTTTCAGCCTGATTGGACCTTGTTTTCACACAAATGAACCCAGAATGATGTGAAATTGTGCTTCGTGCAACATAATTCTGGGTGCCATTTAAAAACCATAAGTGCTAATGACTCCATTCATTTTTGTGGTTGTAGGGGCTGTTGATTGGAGTACACTAAAACAAACCTGATCTCTCTAGGACATTCAGAAGCCAGGTTATAAGCCCACAAATGTGTAACTGGACTACTTCTTTAAATTTACACCAGATCCGGTGACCTTTGGGACAGGGTTTGACCCCCTTAGGAAAGTGCTATCATCATGAAACGTTCAGATCACTTACAACTCAATAGATTCTACCTTCCTTTAACGTTTCAGCCTGATTGGACCTTGTTTTCACACAAATGAACCCAGAATGATGTGAAATTGTGCTTCGTGCAACATAATTCTGGGTGCCATTTAAAAACCATAAGTGTTAATGACTCCATTCCTTTTTGTGGTTGTAGGGGCTGTTGATTGGAGTACATGAAAACAAACCTGATCTCTCTAGGACATTCAGAAGCCAAGTTATAAGCCCACAAATGTGTAACTGGACTACTTCTTTAAATTGACACCAGATCCGGTGACCTTTGGGACATGGTTTGACCCCCTTAGGAAAGTGCTATCATCATGAAACGTTCAGATCACTTACAACTCAATGGATTCTACCTTCCTGTTACGTTTCAGCCTGATTGGACCTTGTTTTCACACAAATGAACCCAGAATGATGTGAAATTGTGCTTCGTGCAACATAATTCTGGGTGCCATTTAAAAACCATAAGTGCTAATGACTCCATTCCTTTTTGTGGTTGTAGGGGCTGTTGATTGGAACACACTAAAACAAACCTGATCTCTCTAGGCCATTCAGAAGCCAAGTTATAAGCCCACAAATGTGTAACTGGACTACTTCTTTAAATTGACACCAGATCCGGTGACCTTTGGGACATGGTTTGACCCCCTTAGGAAAGTGCTATCATCATGAAACGTTCAGATCACTTACAACTCAATAGATTCTACCTTCCTGTAACGTTTCAGCCTGATTGGACCTTGTTTTCACACAAATGAACCCAGAATGATGTGAAATTGTGCTTCGTGCAACATAATTCTGGGTGCCATTTAAAAATCATAAGTGCTAATGACTCCATTCCTTTTTGTGGTTGTAGGGGCTGTTGATTGGAGTACACTAAAACAAACCTGATCCCTCTAGGACATTCAGAAGCCAAGTTATAAGCCCACAAAGGTGTAACTGGACTACTTCTTTAAAGTGACACCAGGCCCGGTGACCTTTGGGACATGGTTTGACCCCCTATAGGAATGTGCGATCATCATGAAACATTCAGATCACTTACAACTCAATAGATTCTACCTTCTTGTAACGTTTCAGCCTGATTGGACCTTGTTTTCACACAAATGAACCCAGAATGATGTGAAATTGTGCTTCGTGCAACATAATTCTGGGTGCCATTTGAAAACCATAAGTGTTAATGACTCCATTCCTTTTTTGGGTAATAGGGGATGTTAATTGGAGTACTCTAAAACAAACCTGACCTCTCTAGGATATTCAGAAGCCAAGTTATAAGCCCACAAAGGTGTAACTGGACTACTTCTTTAAAGTGACACCAGGCCCGGTGACCTTTGGGACATGGTTTGACCCCCTATAGGAATGTGCGAACATCATGAAACGTTCAGATCACTTACAACTCAATAGATTCTACCTTCTTGTAACGTTTCAGCCTGATTGGACCTTGTTTTCACACAAATGAACCCAGAATGATGTGAAATTGTGCTTCGTGCAACATAATTCTGGGTACCATTTAAAAACCATAAGTGCTAATGACTCCATTCCTTTTTGTGGTTGTAGGGGCTGTTGATTGGAGTACATGAAAACAAACCTGATCTCTCTAGGACATTCAGAAGCCAAGTTATAAGCCCACAAATGTGTAACTGGACTACTTCTTTTAATTGGCACCAGGCCCGGTGACCTTTGGGACATGGTTTGACCCCCTATAGGAATGTGCGATCATCATGAAACGTTCAGATCACTTACAACTCAATAGATTCTACATTCTTGTAACGTTTCAGCCTGATTGGACCTTGTTTTCACACAAATGGACCCAGAATGATGTGAAATTGTGCTTCGTGCAACATAATTCTGGGTGCCATTTAAAAACCATAAGTGTTAATGACTCAATTCTTTTTTGTGGTTGTAGGGGCTGTTGATTGGAGTACATTAAAACAAACCTGATCTCTCTAGGACATTCAGAAGCCAAGTTATAAGCCCACAAATGTGTAACTGGACTACTTCTTTAAATTGACACCAGATCCGGTGACCTTTGGGACATGGTTTGACCCCCTTAGGAAAGTGCTATCATCATGAAACGTTCAGATCACTTACAACTCAATAGATTCTACCTTCCTGTAACGTTTCAGCCTGATTGGACCTTGTTTTCACACAAATGAACCCAGAATTATGTGAAATTGTGCTTCGTGCAACATCATTCTGGGTGCCATTTAAAAACCATAAGTGCTAATGACTCCATTCCTTTTTGTGGTTTTAGGGGCTGTTGATTGGAGTACACTAAAACAAACCTGATCTCTCTAGGACATTCAGAAGCCAAGTTATAAGCCCACAAATGTGTAACTGGACTACTTCTTTAAATTGACACCAGATCCGGTGACCTTTGGGACATGGTTTGACCCCCTTAGGAAAGTGCTATCATCATGAAACGTTCAGATCCCTTACAACTCAATGGATTCTACCTTCCTGTTACGTTTCAGCCTGATTGGACCTTGTTTTCACACAAATGAACCCAGAATGATGTGAAATTGTGCTTTGTGCAACATAATTCTGGGTGCCATTTAAAAACCATAAGTGCTAATGACTCCATTCCTTTTTGTGGTTGTAGGGGCTGTTGATTGGAGTACACTAAAACAAACCTGATCTCTCTAGGACATTCAGATGCCAGGTTATAAGCCCACAAATGTGTAACTGGACTACTTCTTTAAATTGACACCAGATCCGTTGACCTTTGGGACATGGTTTGACCCCCTTAGGAAAGTGCTATCATCATGAAACGTTCAGATCACTTACAACTCAATAGATTCTACCTTCCTGTAACGTTTCGGCCTGATTGGACCTTGTTTTCACACAAATGAACCCAGAATGATGTGAAATTGTGCTTCGTGCAACATAATTCTGGGTGCCATTTAAAAACCATAAGTGTTAATGACTCCATTCCTTTTTGTGGTTGTAGGGGCTGTTGATTGGAGTACATGAAAACAAACCTGATCTCTCTAGGACATTCAGAAGCCAAGTTATAAGCCCACAAATGTGTAACTGGACTACTTCTTTAAATTGACACCAGATCCGGTGACCTTTGGGACATGGTTTGACCCCCTATAGGAATATGCGATCATCATGAAACGTTCAGATCACTTACAACTCAATAGATTCTACCTTCTTGTAACGTTTCAGCCTGATTGGACCTTGTTTTCACACAAATGAACCCAGAATGATGTGAAAGTGTGCTTCGTGCAACATAATTCTGGGTGCCATTTAAAAACCATAAGTGCTAATGACTCCATTCCTTTTTGTGGTTGTAGGGGCTGTTGATTGGAGTACATGAAAACAAACCTGATCTCTCTAGGACATTCAGAAGCCAAGTTATAAGCCCACAAATGTGTAACTGGACTACTTCTTTAAATTGACACCAGATCCGGTGACCTTTGGGACATGGTTTGACCCCCTTAGGAAAGTGCTATCATCATGAAACGTTCAGATCACTTACAACTCAATAGATTCTACCTTCCTGTAACGTTTCAGCCTGATTGGACCTTGTTTTCACACAAATGAACCCAGAATGATGTGAAATTGTGCTTCGTGCAACATAATTCTGGGTGCCATTTAAAAACCATAAGTGTTAATGACTCCATTCCTTTTTGGGGTAATGGGGGCTGTTAATTGGAGTACTCTAAAACAAACCTGACCTCTCTAGGATATTCAGAAGCCAAGTTATAAGCCCACAAAGGTGTAACTGGACTACTTCTTTAAAGTGACACCAGGCCCGGTGACCTTTGGGACATGGTTTGACCCCCTATAGGAATATGCGATCATCATGAAACGTTCAGATCACTTACAACTCAATAGATTCTACCTTCTTGTAACGTTTCAGCCTGATTGGACCTTGTTTTCACACAAATGAACCCAGAATGATGTGAAATTGTGCTTCGTGCAACATAATTCTGGGTGCCATTTAAAAACCATAAGTGTTAATGACTCCATTCCTTTTTGTGGTTGTAGGGGCTGTTGATTGGAGTACATGAAAACAAACCTGATCTCTCTAGGACATTCAGAAGCCAAGTTATAAGCCCACAAATGTGTAACTGGACTACTTCTTTAAATTGACACCAGATCCGGTGACCTTTGGGACATGGTTTGACCCCCTATAGGAATATGCGATCATCATGAAACGTTCAGATCACTTACAACTCAATAGATTCTACCTTCTTGTAACGTTTCAGCCTGATTGGACCTTGTTTTCACACAAATGAACCCAGAATGATGTGAAAGTGTGCTTCGTGCAACATAATTCTGGGTGCCATTTAAAAACCATAAGTGCTAATGACTCCATTCCTTTTTGTGGTTGTAGGGGCTGTTGATTGGAGTACATGAAAACAAACCTGATCTCTCTAGGACATTCAGAAGCCAAGTTATAAGCCCACAAATGTGTAACTGGACTACTTCTTTAAATTGACACCAGATCCGGTGACCTTTGGGACATGGTTTGACCCCCTTAGGAAAGTGCTATCATCATGAAACGTTCAGATCACTTACAACTCAATAGATTCTACCTTCCTGTAACGTTTCAGCCTGATTGGACCTTGTTTTCACACAAATGAACCCAGAATGATGTGAAATTGTGCTTCGTGCAACATAATTCTGGGTGCCATTTAAAAACCATAAGTGTTAATGACTCCATTCCTTTTTGGGGTAATGGGGGCTGTTAATTGGAGTACTCTAAAACAAACCTGACCTCTCTAGGATATTCAGAAGCCAAGTTATAAGCCCACAAAGGTGTAACTGGACTACTTCTTTAAAGTGACACCAGGCCCGGTGACCTTTGGGACATGGTTTGACCCCCTATAGGAATATGCGATCATCATGAAACGTTCAGATCACTTACAACTCAATAGATTCTACCTTCTTGTAACGTTTCAGCCTGATTGGACCTTGTTTTCACACAAATGAACCCAGAATGATGTGAAATTGTGCTTCGTGCAACATAATTCTGGGTGCCATTTAAAAACCATAAGTGCTAATGACTCCATTCCTTTTTGTGGTTGTAGGGGCTGTTGATTGGAGTACATGAAAACAAACCTGATCTCTCTAGGACATTCAGAAGCCAAGTTATAAGCCCACAAATGTGTAACTGGACTACTTCTTTAAATTGGCACCAGGCCCGGTGACCTTTGGGACATGGTTTGACCCCCTATAGGAATGTGCGATCATCATGAAATGTTCAGATCACTTACAACTCAATAGATTCTACCTTCTTGTAACGTTTCAGCCTGATTGGACCTTGTTTTCACACAAATGAACCCAGAATGATGTGAAATTGTGCTTCGTGCAACATAATTCTGGGTGCCATTTAAAAACCATAAGTGCTAATGACTCCATTCCTTTTTGTGGTTGTAGGGGCTGTTGATTGGAGTACATTAAAACAAACCTGATCTCTCTAGGACATTCAGAAGCCAAGTTATAAGCCCACAAATGTGTAACTGGACTACTTCTTTAAATTGACACCAGATCCGGTGACATTTGGGACATGGTTTGACCCCCTTAGGAAAGTGCTATCATCATGAAACGTCCAGATCACTTACAACTCAATAGATTCTACCTTCCTGTAACGTTTCAGCCTGATTGAACCTTGTTTTCACACAAATGAACCCAGAATGATGTGAAATTGTGCTTCGTGCAACATAATTCTGGGTGCCATTTAAAAACCATAAGTGCTAATGACTCCATTCCTTTTTGTGGTTGTAGGGGCTGTTGATTGGAGTACACTAAAACAAACCTGATCTCTCTAGGACATTCAGAAGCCAAGTTATAAGCCCATAAATGTGTAACTGGACTACTTCTTTAAATTGACACCAGATCCGGTGACCTTTGGGACAGGGTTTGACCCCCTTAGGAAAGTGCTATCATCATGAAACGTTCAGATCACTTACAACTCAATAGATTCTACCTTCCTGTAACGTTTCAGCCTGATTGGACCTTGTTTTCACACAAATGAACCCAGAATGATGTGAAATTGTGCTTCGTGCAACATAATTCTGGGTGCCATTTAAAAACCATAAGTGCTAATGACTCCATTCAATTTTTGTGGTTGTAGGGGCTGTTGATTGGAGTACACTAAAACAAACCTGATCCCTCTAGGACATTCAGAAGCCAAGTTATAAGCCCACAAAGGTGTAACTGGACTACTTCTTTAAAGTGACACCAGGCCCGGTGACCTTTGGGACATGGTTTGACCCCCTATAGGAATGTGCGATCATCATGAAACGTTCAGATCACTTACAACTCAATAGATTCTACCTTCTTGTAACGTTTCAGCCTGACTGGACCTTGTGTTCACACAAATGAACCCAGAATGATGTGAAATTGTGCTTCGTGCAACATAATTCTGGGTGCCACTTAAAAACCATAAGTGTTAATGACTCCATTCCTTTTTGGGGTAATGGGGGCTGTTAATTGGAGTACTCTAAAACAAACCTGACCTCTCTAGGATATTCAGAAGCCAAGTTATAAGCCCACAAAGGTGTAACTGGACTACTTCTTTAAAGTGACACCAGGCCCGGTGACCTTTGGGACATGGTTTGACCCCCTATAGGAATGTGCGATCATCATGAAACGTTCAGATCACTTACAACTCAATAGATTCTACCTTCTTGTAACGTTTCAGCCTGATTGGACCTTGTTTTCACACAAATGAACCCAGAATGATGTGAAATTGTGCTTCGTGCAACATAATTCTGGGTGCCATTTAAAAACCATAAGTGCTAATGACTCCATTCCTTTTTGTGGTTGTAGGGGCTGTTGATTGGAGTACATGAAAACAAACCTGATCTCTCTAGGACATTCAGAAGCCAAGTTATAAGCCCACAAATGTGTAACTGGACTACTTCTTTAAATTGGCACCAGGCCCGGTGACCTTTGGGACATGGTTTGACCACCTATAGGAATGTGCGATCATCATGAAACGTTCAGATCACTTACAACTCAATAGATTCTACCTTCTTGTAACGTTTCAGCCTGATTGGACCTTGTTTTCACACAAATGAACCCAGAATGATGTGAAATTGTGCTTCGTGCAACATAATTCTGGGTGCCATTTAAAAACCATAAGTGTTAATGACTCCATTCCTTTTTGTGGTTGAAGGGGCTGTTGATTGGAGTACATGAAAACAAACCTGATCTCTCTAGGACATTCAGAAGCCAAGTTATAAGCCCACAAATGTGTAACTGGACTACTTCTTTAAATTGGCACCAGGCCCGGTGACCTTTGGGACATGGTTTGACCCCCTATAGGAATGTGCGATCATCATGAAACGTTCAGATCACTTACAACTCAATAGATTCTACCTTCCTGTAACGTTTCAGCCTGATTGGACCTTGTTTTCACACAAATGAACCCAGAATGATGTGAAATTGTGCTTCGTGCAACATAATTCTGGGTGCCATTTAAAAACCATAAGTGCTAATGACTCCATTCCTTTTTGTGGTTGTAGGGGCTGTTGATTGGAGTACACTAAAACAAACCTGATCCCTCTAGGACATTCAGAAGCCAAGTTATAAGCCCACAAATGTGTAACTGGACTACTTCTTTAAAGTGACACCAGATCCGGTGACCTTTGGGACATGGTTTGACCCCCTTAGGAAAGTGCGATCATCATGAAACATTCAGATCACTTACAACTCAATAGATTCTACCTTATTGTAACGTTTCAGCCTGATTGGACCTTGTTTTCACACAAATGAACCCAGAATGATGTGAAATTGTGCTTCGTGCAACATAATTCTGGGTGCCATTTAAAAACCATAAGTGTTAATGACTCCATTCCTTTTTGGGGTAATGGGGGCTGTTAATTGGAGTACTCTAAAACAAACCTGACCTCTCTAGGATATTCAGAAGCCAAGTTATAAGCCCACAAATGTGTAACTGGACTACTTCTTTAAATTGACACCAGATCCGGTGACCTTTGGGACATGGTTTGACCCCCTATAGGAATATGCGATCATCATGAAACGTTCAGATCACTTACAACTCAATAGATTCTACCTTCTTGTAACGTTTCAGCCTGATTGGACCTTGTTTTCACACAAATGAACCCAGAATGATGTGAAATTGTGCTTCGTGCAACATAATTCTGGGTGCCATTTAAAAACCATAAGTGCTAATGACTCCATTCCTTTTTGTGGTTGTAGGGGCTGTTGATTGGAGTACATGAAAACAAACCTGATCTCTCTAGGACATTCAGAAGCCAAGTTATAAGCCCACAAATGTGTAACTGGACTACTTCTTTAAATTGACACCAGATCCGGTGACCTTTGGGACATGGTTTGACCCCCTTAGGAAAGTGCTATCATCATGAAACGTTCAGATCACTTACAACTCAATAGATTCTACCTTCCTGTAACGTTTCAGCCTGATTGGACCTTGTTTTCACACAAATGAACCCAGAATGATGTGAAATTGTGCTTCGTGCAACATAATTCTGGGTGCCATTTCAAAACCATAAGTGTTAATGACTCCATTCCTTTTTGGGGTAATGGGGGCTGTTAATTGGAGTACTCTAAAACAAACCTGACCTCTCTAGGATATTCAGAAGCCAAGTTATAAGCCCACAAAGGTGTAACTGGACTACTTCTTTAAAGTGACACCAGGCCCGGTGACCTTTGGGACATGGTTTGACCCCCTTAGGAAAGTGCTATCATCATGAAACGTTCAGATCACTTACAACTCAATAGATTCTACCTTCCTGTAACGTTTCAGCCTGATTGAACCTTGTTTTCACACAAATGAACCCAGAATGATGTGAAATTGTGCTTCGTGCAACATAATTCTGGGTGCCATTTAAAAACCATAAGTGCTAATGACTCCATTCCTTTTTGTGGTTGTAGGGGCTGTTGATTGGAGTACACTAAAACAAACCTGATCTCTCTAGGACATTCAGAAGCCAAGTTATAAGCCCATAAATGTGTAACTGGACTACTTCTTTAAATTGACACCAGATCCGGTGACCTTTGGGACAGGGTTTGACCCCCTTAGGAAAGTGCTATCATCATGAAACGTTCAGATCACTTACAACTCAATAGATTCTACCTTCCTGTAACGTTTCAGCCTGATTGGACCTTGTTTTCACACAAATGAACCCAGAATGATGTGAAATTGTGCTTCGTGCAACATAATTCTGGGTGCCATTTAAAAACCATAAGTGCTAATGACTCCATTCAATTTTTGTGGTTGTAGGGGCTGTTGATTGGAGTACACTAAAACAAACCTGATCCCTCTAGGACATTCAGAAGCCAAGTTATAAGCCCACAAAGGTGTAACTGGACTACTTCTTTAAAGTGACACCAGGCCCGGTGACCTTTGGGACATGGTTTGACCCCCTATAGGAATGTGCGATCATCATGAAACGTTCAGATCACTTACAACTCAATAGATTCTACCTTCTTGTAACGTTTCAGCCTGACTGGACCTTGTGTTCACACAAATGAACCCAGAATGATGTGAAATTGTGCTTCGTGCAACATAATTCTGGGTGCCACTTAAAAACCATAAGTGTTAATGACTCCATTCCTTTTTGGGGTAATGGGGGCTGTTAATTGGAGTACTCTAAAACAAACCTGACCTCTCTAGGATATTCAGAAGCCAAGTTATAAGCCCACAAAGGTGTAACTGGACTACTTCTTTAAAGTGACACCAGGCCCGGTGACCTTTGGGACATGGTTTGACCCCTTATAGGAATGTGCGATCATCATGAAACGTTCAGATCACTTACAACTCAATAGATTCTACCTTCTTGTAACGTTTCAGCCTGATTGGACCTTGTTTTCACACAAATGAACCCAGAATGATGTGAAATTGTGCTTCGTGCAACATAATTCTAGTTGCCATTTAAAAACCATAAGTGCTAATGACTCCATTCCTTTTTGTGGTTGTAGGGGCTGTTGATTGGAGTACATGAAAACAAACCTGATCTCTCTAGGACATTCAGAAGCCAAGTTATAAGCCCACAAATGTGTAACTGGACTACTTCTTTAAATTGGCACCAGGCCCGGTGACCTTTGGGACATGGTTTGACCCCCTATAGGAATGTGCGATCATCATGAAACGTTCAGATCACTTACAACTCAATAGATTCTACCTTCTTGTAACGTTTCAGCCTGATTGGACCTTGTTTTCACACAAATGAACCCAGAATGATGTGAAATTGTGCTTCGTGCAACATAATTCTGGGTGCCATTTAAAAACCATAAGTGTTAATGACTCCATTCCTTTTTGTGGTTGAAGGGGCTGTTGATTGGAGTACATGAAAACAAACCTGATCTCTCTAGGACATTCAGAAGCCAAGTTATAAGCCCACAAATGTGTAACTGGACTACTTCTTTAAATTGGCACCAGGCCCGGTGACCTTTGGGACATGGTTTGACCCCCTATAGGAATGTGCGATCATCATGAAACGTTCAGATCACTTACAACTCAATAGATTCTACCTTCCTGTAACGTTTCAGCCTGATTGGACCTTGTTTTCACACAAATGAACCCAGAATGATGTGAAATTGTGCTTCGTGCAACATAATTCTGGGTGCCATTTAAAAACCATAAGTGCTAATGACTCCATTCCTTTTTGTGGTTGTAGGGGCTGTTGATTGGAGTACACTAAAACAAACCTGATCCCTCTAGGACATTCAGAAGCCAAGTTATAAGCCCACAAATGTGTAACTGGACTACTTCTTTAAAGTGACACCAGATCCGGTGACCTTTGGGACATGGTTTGACCCCCTTAGGAAAGTGCGATCATCATGAAAGATTCAGATCACTTACAACTCAATAGATTCTACCTTATTGTAACGTTTCAGCCTGATTGGACCTTGTTTTCACACAAATGAACCCAGAATGATGTGAAATTGTGCTTCGTGCAACATAATTCTGGGTGCCATTTGAAAACCATAAGTGTTAATGACTCCATTCCTTTTTGGGGTAATAGGGGAAGTTAATTGAAGTACTCTAAAACAAATCTGACCTCTCTAGGATATTCAGAAGCCAAGTTATAAGCCCACAAAGGTGTAACTGGACTACTTCTTTAAAGTGACACCAGGCCCGGTGACCTTTGGGACATGGTTTGACCCCCTATAGGAATGTGCGAACATCATGAAACGTTCAGATCACTTACAACTCAATAGATTCTACCTTCTTGTAACGTTTCAGCCTGATTGGACCTTGTTTTCACACAAATGAACCCAGAATGATGTGAAATTGTGCTTCGTGCAACATAATTCTGGGTACCATTTAAAAACCATAAGTGCTAATGACTCCATTCCTTTTTGTGGTTGTAGGGGCTGTTGATTGGAGTACATGAAAACAAACCTGATCTCTCTAGGACATTCAGAAGCCAAGTTATAAGCCCACAAATGTGTAACTGGACTACTTCTTTAAATTGGCACCAGGCCCGGTGACCTTTGGGACACGGTTTGACCCCCTATAGGAATGTGCGATCATCATGAAACGTTCAGATCACTTACAACTCAATAGATTCTACATTCTTGTAACGTTTCAGCCTGATTGGACCTTGTTTTCACACAAATGGACCCAGAATGATGTGAAATTGTGCTTCGTGCAACATAATTCTGGGTGCCATTTAAAAACCATAAGTGTTAATGACTCCATTCTTTTATGTGGTTGTAGGGGCTGTTGATTGGAGTACATTAAAACAAACCTGATCTCTCTAGGACATTCAGAAGCCAAGTTATAAGCCCACAAATGTGTAACTGGACTACTTCGTTAAATTGACACCAGATCCGGTGACCTTTGGGACATGGTTTGACCCCCTTAGGAAAGTGCTATCATCATGAAACGTTCAGATCACTTACAACTCAATAGATTCTACCTTCCTGTAACGTTTCAGCCTGATTGGACCTTGTTTTCACACAAATGAACCCAGAATGATGTGAAATTGTGCTTCGTGCAACATCATTCTGGGTGCCATTTAAAAACCATAAGTGCTAATGACTCCATTCCTTTTTGTGGTTTTAGGGGCTGTTGATTGGAGTACACTAAAACAAACCTGATCTCTCTAGGACATTCAGAAGCCAAGTTATAAGCCCACAAATGTGTAACTGGACTACTTCTTTAAATTGACACCAGATCCGGTGACCTTTGGGACATGGTTTGACCCCCTTAGGAAAGTGCTATCATCATGAAACGTTCAGATCACTTACATCTCAATAGATTCTACCTTCCTGTAACGTTTCAGCCTGATTGGACCTTGTTTTCACACAAATGAACCCAGAATGATGTGAAATTGTGCTTCGTGCAACATAATTCTGGGTGCCATTTAAAAACCATAACTGCTAATGACTCCATTCCTATTGGGGTAATGGGGGCTGTTAATTGGAGTACTCTAAAAAAAACTGACCTCTCTAGGATATTCCAAAGCCAAGTTATAAGCCCACAAAGGTGTAACTGGACTACTTCTTTAAAGTGACACCAGGCCCGGTGACCTTTGGGACACCGTTTGACCCCCTATAGGAATGTGCGATCCTCATGAAACGTTCAGATCACTTACAACTCAATAGATTCTACCTTCTTGTAACGTTTCAGCCTGATTGGACCTTGTTTTCACACAAATGGACCCAGAATGATGTGGAATTGTGTTCATGCAACATAATTCTGGGTGCCGTTTACAAACCATAAGTGCTAATGACTCCATTCCTTTTTGTGGTTGTAGGGGCTGTTGATTGGAGTACACTAAAACAAACCTGATCTCTCTAGGACATTCAGAAGCAAAGTTATAAGCCCACAAATGTGTAACTGGACTACTTCTTTAAATTGACACCAGATCCGGTGACCTTTGCGACATGGTTTGACCCCCTTAGGAAAGTGCTATCATCATGAAACGTTCAGATCACTTACAACTCAATAGATTCTACCTTCCTGTAACGTTTCTGCCTGATTGGACCTTGTTTTCACACAAATGAACCCAGAATGATGTGAAATTCTGCTTCGTGCAACATAATTCTGGGTGCCATTTAAAAACCATAAGTGCTAATGACTCCATTCCTCTTTGGGGTAATGGGGGCTGTTAATTGGAGTACTCTAAAACAAACCTGACCTCTCTAGGATATTCAGAAGCCAAGTTATAAGCCCACAAATGTGTAACTGGACTACTTCTTTAAAGTGACACCAGGCCCGGTGACCTTTGGGACATGGTTTGACCCCCTATAGGAATGTGCGATCATCATGAAACGTTCAGATCACTTACAACTCAATAGATTCTACCTTCTTGTAACATTTCAGCCTGATTGGACCTTGTTGTCACACAAATGGACCCAGAATGATGTGAAATTGTGCTTCGTGCAACATAATTCTGGGTGCCATTTCAAAACCATAAGTGCTAATGACTCCATTCCTTTTTGTGGTAATGGGGGCTGTTAATTGGAGTACTCTAAAACCAACCTGACCTCTCTAGGACATTCAGAAGCCAAGTTATAAGCCCACAAAGGTGTAACTGTACTACTTCTATAACGTGACACCAGGCCCGGTGACCTTTGGCACATGGTTCGGCCCCCTATAAGAATGTGCAATCATCATGAAACGTTCAGATCACTTACAACTCAATAGATTCTACCTTCTTGTAACGTTTCAGCCTAATTGGACCTTGTTTTCACAATAGTAGACCCAGAATGATGTGAAATTGTGCTTCGTGCAACATAATTCTGGGTGCCATTTAAAAACCATAAGTGCTAATGACTCCATTCCTTTTTGGGGTAATGGGGGCTGTTAATTGGAGTACACTAAAACAAACCTGATCTCTCCAAGACATTCAGAAGCCAAGTTATAAACCCACAAATGTGTAACTGGACTACTTCTTTAAATTAACACCAGATCCGGTTACCTTTCGGACATCGTTTGAACCCCTTAGGAAAGTGCTATCATCATGAAACGTTCAGATCACTTACAACTCAATAGATTCTACCTTCTTGTAACCTTTCAGCCTGATTGGACCTTGTTTTCACACAAATGGACCCAGAATGATGTGACATTGTGCTTTGTGCAACATAATTCTGGGTGCCATTTCCAAACCATAAGTGCTAATGACTCCATTCCTTTTTGTGGTTGTAGGGGCTGTTGAAACAAACCTGATCTCTCTAGGACATTCAGAAGCCAAGTTATAAGCCCACAAATGTGTAACTGGACTACTTCTTTAAATTGACACCAGATCCGGTGACCTTTGGGACATGGTTTGACCCCCTTAGGAAAGTGCTATCATCATGAAACGTTCAGATCACTTACAACTCAATAGATTCTACCTTCCTGTAACGTTTCAGCCTGATTGGACCTTGTTTTCACACAAATGAACCCAGAATTATGTGAAATTGTGCTTCATGCAACATAATTCTGGGTGCCATTTAAAAACCATAAGTTCTAATGACTCCATTCCTTTTTGTGGTTGTAGGGGCTGTTGATTGGAGTACACTAAAACAAACCTGATCTGTCTAGGACATTCAGAAGCCAAGTTATAAGCCCACAAATGTGTAACTGGACAACTTCTTTAAATTGACACCAGATCCGGTGACCTTTGGGACATGGTTTGACCCCCTTAGGAAAGTGCTATCATCATGAAACTTTCAGATCACTTACAACTCAATAGATTCTATCTTCCTGTAACGTTTCAGCCTGATTGGACCTTGTTTTCACACAAATGAACCCAGAATGATGTGAAATTGTGCTTCGTGCAACATAATTCTGGGTGCCATTTAAAAACCATAAGTGTTAATGACTCCATTCCTTTTTGTGGTTGTAGGGGCTGTTGATTGGAGTACATGAAAACAAACCTGATCTCTCTAGGACATTCAGAAGCCAAGTTATAAGCCCACAAATGTGTAACTGGACTACTTCTTTAAATTGACACCAGATCCGGTGACCTTTGGGACAGGGTTTGACCCCCTTAGGAAAGTGCTATCATCATGAAACGTTCAGATCACTTACAACTCAATAGATTCTACCTTCCTGTAACGTTTCAGCCTGATTGGACCTTGTTTTCACACAAATGAACCCAGAATGATGTGAAATTGTGCTTCGTGCAACATAATTCTGGGTGCCATTTACAAACCATAAGTGCTAATGACTCCATTCCTTTTTGTGGTTGTAGGGGCTGTTGATTGGAGTACACTAAAACAAACCTGATCCCTCTAGGACATTCAGAAGCCAAGTTATAAGCCCACAAAGGTGTAACTGGACTACTTCTTTAAAGTGACACCAGGCCCGGTGACCTTTGGGACATGGTTTGACCTCCTATAGGAATGTGCGATCATCATGAAACGTTCAGATCACTTACAACTCAATAGATTCTACCTTCTTGTAACGTTTCAGCCTGATTGGACCTTGTTTTCACACAAATGAACCCAGAATGATGTGAAATTGTGCTTCGTGCAACATAATTCTGGGTGCCATTAAAAAACCATAAGTGTTAATGACTCCATTCCTTTTTGGGGTAATGGGGGCTGTTAATTGGAGTACTCTAAAACAAACCTGACCTCTCTAGGATATTCAGAAGCCAAGTTATAAGCCCACAAAGGTGTAACTGGACTACTTCTTTAAAGTGACACCAGGCCCGGTGACCTTTGGGACATGGTTTGACCCCCTATAGGAATGTGCGATCATCATGAAACGTTCAGATCACTTACAACTCAATAGATTCTACCTTCTTGTAACGTTTCAGCCTGATTGGACCTTGTTTTCACACAAATGGAACCAGAATGATGTGAAATTGTGCTTCGTGCAACATAATTCTGGGTGCCATTTAAAAACCATAAGTGTTAATGACTCCATTCCTTTTTGGGGTAATGGGGGCTGTTAATTGGAGTACTCTAAAACAAACCTGACCTCTCTAGGACCTTCAGAAGCCAAGTTATAAGCCCACAAAGGTGTAACTGGACTACTTCTTTAACGTGACACCAGGCCCGGTGACCTTTGGGACATGGTTTGGCCCCCTATAAGAATGTGCAATCATCATGAAACGTTCAGATCACTTACAACTCAATAGATTCTACCTTCTTGTAACGTTTCAGCCTAATTGGACCTTGTTTTCACACTAATGGACCCAGAATGATGTGAAATTGTGCTTCGTGCAACATAATTCTGGGTGCCATTTAAAAACCATAAGTGCTAATGACTCCATTCCTTTTTGGGGTAATGGGGGCTGTTAATTGGAGTACACTAAAACAAACCTGATCTCTCTAGGACATTCAGAAGCCAAGTTATAAACACACAAATGTGTAACTGGACTACTTCTTTAAATTGACACCAGATCCGGTTACCTTTCGGACATGGTTTGAACCCCTTAGGAAAGTGCTATCATCATGAAACGTTCAGATCACTTACAACTCAAAAGATTCTACCTTCCTGTAACGTTTCAGCCTGATTGGACCTTGTTTTCACACAAATGAACCCAGAATGATATGAAATTGTGCTTCGTGCAACATAATTCTGGGTGCCATTTAAAAACCATAAGTTCTAATGACTCCATTCCTTTTGGTGGTTGTAGGGGCTGTTGATTGGAGTACACTAAAACAAACCTGATCTCTCTAGGACATTCAGAAGCCAAGTTATAAGCCCACAAATGTGTAACTGGACTACTTCTTTAAATTGACACCAGATCCGGTGACCTTTGGGACATGGTTTGACCCCCTTAGGAAAGTGCTATCATCATGAAACTTTCAGATCACTTACAACTCAATAGATTCTACCTTCTTGTAACGTTTCAGCCTGATTGGACCTTGTTTTCACACAAATGAACCCAGAATGATGTGAAATTGTGCTTTTTGAAACAAAATTCTGGGTGCCATTTAAAAACCATAAGTGCTAATGACTCCATTCCTTTTTGGGGTAATAGGGGCTGTTGATTGGAGTACATTAAAACAAACCTGATCTCTCTAGGACATTCAGAAGCCAAGTTATAAGCCCACAAATGTGTAACTGGACTACTTCGTTAAATTGACACCAGATCTGGTGACCTTTGGGACATGGTTTGACCCCCTTAGGAAAGTGCTATCATCATGAAACGTTCAGATCACTTACAACTCAATAGATTCTACCTTCCTGTAACGTTTCAGCCTGATTGGACCTTGTTTTCACACAAATGAACCCAGAATGATGTGAAATTGTGCTTCGTGCAACATCATTCTGGGTGCCATTTAAAAACCATAAGTGCTAATGACTCCATTCCTTTTTGTGGTTTTAGGGGCTGTTGATTGGAGTACACTAAAACAAACCTGATCTCTCTAGGACATTCAGAAGCCAAGTTATAAGCCCACAAATGTGTAACTGGACTACTTCTTTAAATTGACACCAGATCCGGTGACCTTTGGGACATGGTTTGACCCCCTTAGGAAAGTGCTATCATCATGAAACGTTCAGATCACTTACATCTCAATAGATTCTACCTTCCTGTAACGTTTCAGCCTGATTGGACCTTGTTTTCACACAAATGAACCCAGAATGATGTGAAATTGTGCTTCGTGCAACATAATTCTGGGTGCCATTTAAAAACCATAACTGCTAATGACTCCATTCCTATTGGGGTAATGGGGGCTGTTAATTGGAGTACTCTAAAAAAACCTGACCTCTCTAGGATATTCCAAAGCCAAGTTATAAGCCCACAAAGGTGTAACTGGACTACTTCTTTAAAGTGACACCAGGCCCGGTGACCTTTGGGACACCGTTTGACCCCCTATAGGAATGTGCGATCCTCATGAAACGTTCAGATCACTTACAACTCAATAGATTCTACCTTCTTGTAACGTTTCAGCCTGATTGGACCTTGTTTTCACACAAATGGACCCAGAATGATGTGGAATTGTGTTCATGCAACATAATTCTGGGTGCCGTTTACAAACCATAAGTGCTAATGACTCCATTCCTTTTTGTGGTTGTAGGGGCTGTTGATTGGAGTACACTAAAACAAACCTGATCTCTCTAGGACATTCAGAAGCAAAGTTATAAGCCCACAAATGTGTAACTGGACTACTTCTTTAAAGTGACACCAGGCCCGGTGACCTTTGGGACATGGTTTGACCCCCTATAGGAATGTGCGATCATCATGAAACGTTCAGATCACTTACAACTCAATAGATTCCACCTTCTTGTAACGTTTCAGCCTGATTGGACCTTGTTTTCACACAAATGGACCCAGAATGATGTGGAATTGTGTTCATGCAACATAATTCTGGGTGCCGTTTACAAACCATAAGTGCTAATGACTCCATTCCTTTTTGTGGTTGTAGGGGCTGTTGATTGGAGTACACTAAAACAAACCTGATCTCTCTAGGACATTCAGAAGCAAAGTTATAAGCCCACAAATGTGTAACTGGACTACTTCTTTAAATTGACACCAGATCCGGTGACCTTTGCGACATGGTTTGACCCCCTTAGGAAAGTGCTATCATCATGAAACGTTCAGATCACTTACAACTCAATAGATTCTACCTTCCTGTAACGTTTCTGCCTGATTGGACCTTGTTTTCACACAAATGAACCCAGAATGATGTGAAATTGTGCTTCGTGCAACATAATTCTGGGTGCCATTTAAAAACCATAAGTGCTAATGACTCCATTCCTCTTTGGGGTAATGGGGGCTGTTAATTGGAGTACTCTAAAACAAACCTGACCTCTCTAGGATATTCAGAAGCCAAGTTATAAGCCAACAAATGTGTAACTGGACTACTTCTTTAAAGTGACACCAGGCCCGGTGACCTTTGGGACATGGTTTGACCCCCTATAGGAATGTGCGATCATCATGAAACGTTCAGATCACTTACAACTCAATAGATTCCACCTTCTTGTAACGTTTCAGCCTGATTGGACCTTGTTTTCACACAAATGGACCCAGAATGATGTGAAATTGTGCTTCGTGCAACATAATTCTGGGTGCCATTTCAAAACCATAAGTGCTAATGACTCCATTCCTTTTTGTGGTAATGGGGGCTGTAATTGGAGTACTCTAAAACCAACCTGACCTCTCTAGGACATTCAGAAGCCAAGTTATAAGCCCACAAAGGTGTAACTGTACTACTTCTATAACGTGACACCAGGCCCGGTGACCTTTGGGACATGGTTTGGCCCCCTATAAGAATGTGCAATCATCATGAAACGTTCAGATCACTTACAACTCAATAGATTCTACCTTCTTGTAAGGTTTCAGCCTAATTGGACCTTGTTTTCACAATAATAGACCCAGAATGATGTGAAATTGTGCTTCGTGCAACATAATTCTGGGTGCCATTTAAAAACCATAAGTGCTAATGACTCCATTCCTTTTTGGGGTAATGGGGGCTGTTAATTGGAGTACACTAAAACAAACCTGATCTCTCCAAGACATTCAGAAGCCAAGTTATAAACCCACAAATGTGTAACTGGACTACTTCTTTAAATTAACACCAGATCCGGTTACCTTTCGGACATGGTTTGAACCCCTTAGGAAAGTGCTATCATCATGAAACGTTCAGATCACTTACAACTCAATAGATTCTACCTTCTTGTAACTTTTCAGCCTGATTGGACCTTGTTTTCACACAAATGGACCCAGAATGATGTGACATTGTGCTTTGTGCAACATAATTCTGGGTGCCATTTCCAAACCATAAGTGCTAATGACTCCATTCCTTTTTGTGGTTGTAGGGGCTGTTGAAACAAACCTGATCTCTCTAGGACATTCAGAAGCCAAGTTATAAGCCCACAAATGTGTAACTGGACTACTTCTTTAAATTGACACCAGATCCGGTGACCTTTGGGACATGGTTTGACCCCCTTAGGAAAGTGCTATCATCATGAAACGTTCAGATCACTTACAACTCAATAGATTCTACCTTCCTGTAACGTTTCAGCCTGATTGGACCTTGTTTTCACACAAATGAACCCAGAAAGATGTGAAATTGTGCTTCATGCAACATAATTCTGGGTGCCATTTAAAAACCATAAGTTCTAATGACTCCATTCCTTTTTGTGGTTGTAGGGGCTGTTGATTGGAGTACACTAAAACAAACCTGATCTGTCTAGGACATTCAGAAGCCAAGTTATAAGCCCACAAATGTGTAACTGGACAACTTCTTTAAATTGACACCAGATCCGGTGACCTTTGGGACATGGTTTGACCCCCTTAGGAAAGTGCTATCATCATGAAACTTTCAGATCACTTACAACTCAATAGATTCTATCTTCTTGTAACGTTTCAGCCTAATTGGACCTTGTTTTCACACAAATGAACCCAGAATGATGTGAAATTGTGCTTCGTGCAACATAATTCTGGGTGCCATTTAAAAACCATAAGTGTTAATGACTCCATTCCTTTTTGTGGTTGTAGGGGCTGTTGATTGGAGTACATGAAAACAAACCTGATCTCTCTAGGACATTCAGAAGCCAAGTTATAAGCCCACAAATGTGTAACTGGACTACTTCTTTAAATTGACACCAGATCCGGTGACCTTTGGGACAGGGTTTGACCCCCTTAGGAAAGTGCTATCATCATGAAACGTTCAGATCACTTACAACTCAATAGATTCTACCTTCCTGTAACGTTTCAGCCTGATTGGACCTTGTTTTCACACAAATGAACCCAGAATGATGTGAAATTGTGCTTCGTGCAACATAATTCTGGGTGCCATTTACAAACCATAAGTGCTAATGACTCCATTCCTTTTTGTGGTTGTAGGGGCTGTTGATTGGAGTACACTAAAACAAACCTGATCCCTCTAGGACATTCAGAAGCCAAGTTATAAGCCCACAAAGGTGTAACTGGACTACTTCTTTAAAGTGACACCAGGCCCGGTGACCTTTGGGACATGGTTTGACCTCCTATAGGAATGTGCGATCATCATGAAACGTTCAGATCACTTACAACTCAATAGATTCTACCTTCTTGTAACGTTTCAGCCTGATTGGACCTTGTTTTCACACAAATGAACCCAGAATGATGTGAAATTGTGCTTCGCGCAACATAATTCTGGGTGCCATTAAAAAACCATAAGTGTTAATGTCTCCATTCCTTTTTGGGGTAATGGGGGCTGTTAATTGGAGTACTCTAAAACAAACCTGACCTCTCTAGGATAGTCAGAAGCCAAGTTATAAGCCCACAAAGGTGTAACTGGACTACTTCTTTAAAGTGACACCAGGCCCGGTGACCTTTGGGACATGGTTTGACCCCCTATAGGAATGTGCGATCATCATGAAACGTTCAGATCACTTACAACTCAATAGATTCTACCTTCTTGTAACGTTTCAGCCTGATTGGACCTTGTTTTCACACAAATGGAACCAGAATGATGTGAAATTGTGCTTCGTGCAACATAATTCTGGGTGCCATTTAAAAACCATAAGTGTTAATGACTCCATTCCTTTTTGGGGTAATGGGGGCTGTTAATTGGAGTACTCTAAAACAAACCTGACCTCTCTAGGATATTCAGAAGCCAAGTTATAAGCCCACAAAGGTGTAACTGGACTACTTCTTTAAAGTGACACCAGGCCCGGTGACCTTTGGGACATGGTTTGACCCCCTATAGGAATGTGCGATCATCATGAAACGTTCAGATCACTTACAACTCAATAGATTCTACCTTCTTGTAACGTTTCAGCCTGATTGGACCTTGTTTTCACACAAATGGACCCAGAATGATGTGAAATTGTGCTTCGTGCAACATAATTCTGGGTGCCATTTAAAAATCATAAGTGTTAATGACTCCATTCCTTTTTGTGGCTGTAGGGGCTGTTGATTGGAGTACACTAAAACAAACCTGATCTCTCTAGGACATTCAGAAGCCAAGTTATAAGCCCACAAATGTGTAACTGGACTACTTCTTTAATTTGACACCAGATCCGGTGACCTTTGGGACATGGTTTGACCCCCTTAGGAAAGTGCTATCATCATGAAACGTTCAGATCACTTACAACTCAATAGATTCTACCTTCCTGTAACGTTTCAGCCTGATTGGACCTTGTTTTCACACAAATGAACCCAGAATGATGTGAAATTGTGCTTCGTGCAACATAATTCTGGGTGCCATTTAAAAACCATAAGTGCTAATGACTCCATTCCTCTTTGGGGTAATAGGGGCTGTTAATTGGAGTACTCTAAAACAAACCTGACCTCTCTAGGATATTCAGAAGCCAAGTTATAAGCCCACAAATGTGTAACTGGACTACTTCTTTAAAGTGACACCTGGCCCGGTGACCTTTGGGACATGGTTTGACCCCCTATAGGAATGTGCGATCATCATGAAACGTTCAGATCACTTACAACTCAATAGATTCTACCTTCTTGTAACGTTTCAGCCTGATTGGACCTTGTTTTCACACAAATGGACCCAGAATGATGTGAAATTGTGCTTCGTGCAACATAATTCTGGGTGCCATTTCAAAACCATAAGTGCTAATGACTCCATTCCTTTTTGGGGTATTAGGGGCTGTTAATTGGAGTACTCTAAAACCAACCTGACCTCTCTAGCACCTTCAGAAGCCAAGTTATAAGCCCACAAAGGTGTAACTGGACTACTTCTTTAACGTGACACCAGGCCCGGTGACCTTTGGGACATGGTTTGGCCCCCTATAAGAATGTGCAATCATCATGAAACGTTCAGATCACTTACAACTCAGTAGATTCTACCTTCTTGTAACGTTTCAGCCTAATTGGACCTTGTTTTCACACTAATGGACCCAGAATGATGTGAAATTGTGCTTCGTGCAACATAATTCTGGGTGCCATTTAAAAACCATAAGTGCTAATGACTCCATTCCTTTTTGGGGTAATGGGGGCTGTTAATTGGAGTACACTAAAACAAACCTGATCTCTCTAGGACATTCAGAAGCGAAGTTATAAACACACAAATGTGTAACTGGACTACTTCTTTAAATTGACACCAGATCCGGTTACCTTTCGGACATGGTTTGAACCCCTTAGGAAAGTGCTATCATCATGAAACGTTCAAATCACTTACAACTCAAAAGATTCTACCTTCCTGTAACGTTTCAGCCTGATTGGACCTTGTTTTCACACAAATGAACCCAGAATGATATGAAATTGTGCTTCGTGCAACATAATTCTGGGTGCCATTTAAAAACCATAAGTTCTAATGACTCCATTCCTTTTGGTGGTTGAAGGGGCTGTTGATTGGAGTACATGAAAACAAACCTGATCTCTCTAGGACATTCAGAAGCCAAGTTATAAGCCCACAAATGTGTAACTGGACTACTTCTTTAAATTGACACCAGATCCGGTGACCTTTGGGACATGGTTTGACCCCCTTAGGAAAGTGCTATCATCATGAAACTTTCAGATCACTTACAACTCAATAGATTCTATCTTCCTGTAACGTTTCAGCCTGATTGGACCTTGTTTTCACACAAATGAACCCAGAATGATATGAAATTGTGCTTTTTGAAACAAAATTCTGGGTGCCATTTAAAAACCATAAGTGCTAATGACTCCATTCCTTTTTGGGGTAATAGGGGCTGTTAATTGGAGTACTCTAAAAAAACCTGATCTCTCTAGGCCATTCAGAAGCCAAGTTATAAGCCCACAAATGTGTAACTGGACTACTTCTTTAAAGTGACACCAGGCCCGGTGACCTTTGGGACATGGTTTGACCCCCTATAGGAATGTGCGATCATCATGAAACGTTCAGATCACTTACAACTCAATAGATTCTACCTTCTTGTAACGTTTCAGCCTGATTGGACCTTGTTTTCACACAAATGAACCCAGAATGATGTGAAATTGTGCTTCGTGCAACATAATTCTGGGTGCCATTTAAAAACCATAAATGTTAATGACTCCATTCCTTTTTGGGGTAATGGGGGCTGTTAATTGGAGTACTCTAAAACAAACCTGACCTCTCTAGGATATTCAGAAGCCAAGTTATAAGCCCACAAAGGTGTAATTGGACTACTTCTTTAAAGTGACACCAGGCCCGGTGACCTTTGGGACATGGTTTGACCCCCTATAGGAATGTGCGATCATCATGAAACGTTCAGATCACTTACAACTCAATAGATTCTACCTTCTTGTAACGTTTCAGCCTGATTGGACCTTGTTTTCACACAAATGGACCCAGAATGATGTGAAATTGTGCTTCGTGCAACATAATTCTGGGTGCCATTTAAAAATCATAAGTGTTAATGACTCCATTCCTTTTTGTGGTTGTAGGGGCTGTTGATTGGAGTACATTAAAACAAACCTGATCTCTCTAGGACATTCAGAAGCCAAGTTATAAGCCCACAAATGTGTAACTGGACTACTTCTTTAATTTGACACCAGATCCGGTGACCTTTGGGACATGGTTTGACCCCCTTAGGAAAGTGCTATCATCATGAAACGTTCAGATCACTTACAACTCAATAGATTCTACCTTCCTGTAACGTTTCAGCCTGATTGGACCTTGTTTTCACACAAATGAACCCAGAATGATGTGAAATTGTGCTTCGTGCAACATAATTCTGGGTGCCATTTACAAACCACAAGTGTTAATGACTCCATTCCTTTTTGTGGTTGTAGGGGCTGTTGATTGGAGTACACTAAAACAAACCTGATCTCTCTAGGACATTCAGAAGCCAAGTTATAAGCCCACAAATGTGTAACTGGACTACTTCTTTAAATTGACACCAGATCCGGTGACCTTTGCGACATGGTTTGACCCCCTTAGGAAAGTGCTATCATCATGAAACGTTCAGATCACTTACATCTCACTAGATTCTACCTTCCTGTAACGTTTCTGCCTGATTGGACCTTGTTTTCACACAAATGAACCCAGAATGATGTGAAATTGTGCTTCGTGCAACATAATTCTGGGTGCCATTTAAAAATCATAAGTGCTAATGACTCCATTCCTCTTTGGGGTAATAGGGGCTGTTAATTGGAGTACTCTAAAAAAACCTGATCTCTCTAGGCCATTCAGAAGCCAAGTTATAAGCCCACAAATGTGTAACTGGACTACTTCTTAAAATTGACACCAGATCCGGTGACCTTTGGGACATGGTTTGACCCCCTTATCATCATGAAACGTTCAGATCACTTACAACTCAATAGATTCTACCTTCCTGTAACGTTTCAGCCTGATTGGACCTTGTTTTCACACAAATGAACCCAGAATGATGTGAAATTGTGGTTCGTGCAACATAATTCTGGGTGCCATTTAAAAACCATAACTGCTAATGACTCCATTCCTTTTGGGGTAATGGGGGCTGTTAATTGGAGTACTCTAAAAAAAAACCTGACCTCTCTAGGATATTCCAAAGCCAAGTTATAAGCCCACAAAGGTGTAACTGGACTACTTCTTTAACGTGACACCAGGCCCGGTGACCTTTGGGACATGGTTTGGCCCCCTATAGGAATGTGCGATCATCATGAAACGTTCAGATCACTTACAACTCAATAGATTCTACCTTCTTGTAACGTTTCAGCCTAATTGGACCTTGTTTTCACACAAATGGACCCAGAATGATGTGAAATTGTGCTTCGTGCAACATAATTCTGGGTGCCATTTACAAACCATAAGTGCTAATGACTCCATTCCTTTTTGTGGTTGTAGGGGCTGTTGAAACAAACCTGATCTCTCTAGGACATTCAGAAGCCAAGTTATAAGCCCACAAATGTGTAACTGGACTAATTCTTTAAATTGACACCAGATCCGGTGACCTTTGGGACATGGTTTGACCCCCTTAGGAAAGCGCTATCATCATGAAACGTTCAGATCACTTACAACTCAATAGATTCTACCTTCCTGTAACGTTTCAGCCTGATTGGACCTTGTTTTCACACAAATGAACCCAGAATGATGTGAAATTCTGCTTCGTGCAACATAATTCTGGGTGCCATTTAAAAACCATAAGTGCTAATGACTCCATTCCTTTTTGTGGTTGTAGGGGCTGTTGATTGGAGTACATTAAAACAAACCTGATCTCTTTAGGACATTCAGAAGCCAAGTTATAAGCCCACAAATGTGTAACTGGACTACTTCTTTAAATTGGCACCAGGCCCGGTGACCATTGGGACATGGTTTGACCCCCTATAGGAATGTGCGATCATCATGAAACGTTCAGATCACTTACAACTCAATAGATTCTACCTTCTTGTAACGTTTCAGCCTGATTGGACCTTGTTTTCACACAAATGGACCCAGAATGATGTGAAATTGTGCTTCGTGCAACATAATTCTGGGTGCCATTTAAAAACCATAAGTGTTAATGACTCCATTCCGTTTTGTGGTTGTAGGGGCTGTTGATTGGAGTACATTAAAACAAACCTGATCTCTCTAGGACATTCAGAAGCCAAGTTATAAGCCCACAAATGTGTAACTGGACTACTTCTTTAATTTGACACTAGATCCGGTGACCTTTGGGACATGGTTTGACCCCCTTAGGAAAGTGCTATCATCATGAAACGTTCAGATAACTTACAACTCAATAGATTCTACCTTCCTGTAACGTTTCAGCCTGATTGGACCTTGTTTTCACACAAATGAACCCAGAATGATGTGAAATTGTGCTTCGTGCAACATAATTCTGGGTGCCATTTAAAAACCATAAGTGTTAATGACTCCATTCCGTTTTGTGGTTGTAGGGGCTGTTGATTGGAGTACATTAAAACAAACCTGATCTCTCTAGGACATTCAGAAGCCAAGTTATAAGCCCACAAATGTGTAACTGGACTACTTCTTTAATTTGACACTAGATCCGGTGACCTTTGGGACATGGTTTGACCCCCTTAGGAAAGTGCTATCATCATGAAACGTTCAGATAACTTACAACTCAATAGATTCTACCTTCCTGTAATGTTTCAGCCTGATTGGACCTTGTTTTCACACAAATGAACCCAGAATGATGTGAAATTGTGCTTCGTGCAACATAATTCTGGGTGCCATTTAAAAACCATAAGTGCTAATGACTCCATTCCTTTTTGTGGTTGTAGGGGCTGTTGATTGGAGTACACTAAAACAAACCTGATCTCTCTAGGACATTCAGAAGCCAAGTTATAAGCCCACAAATGTGTAACTGGACTACTTCTTTAAAGTGACACCAGGCCCGGTGACCTTTGGGACATGGTTTGACCCCCTATAGGAATGTGCGATCATCATGAAACGTTCAGATCACTTACAACTCAATAGATTCTACCTTCTTGTTACGTTTCAGCCTGATTGGACCTTGTTTTCACACAAATGAACCCAGAATGATGTGAAATTGTGCTTCGTGCAACATAATTATGGGTGCCATTTTAAAACCATAAGTGCTAATGACTCCATTCCTTTTTGTGGTTGTAGGGGCTGTTGATTGGAGTACAGTAAAGCAAGCCTGATTTCTCTAGGACATTCAGAAGCCAAGTTATTAGCCCACAAATGTGTAACTGGACTACTTCTTTAAAGTGACACCAGATCCGGTGACCTTTGGGACATGGTTTGACCCCCTTAGGAAAGTGCTATCATCATGAAACGTTCAGATCACTTACAACTCAATAGATTCTACCTTCCTGTAACGTTTCAGCCTGATTGGACCTTGTTTTAACACAAATGAACCCAGAATGATGTGAAATTGTGCTTCGTGCAACATAATTCTGGGTGCCATTTAAAAACCATAAGTGCTAATGACTCCATTCCTTTTTGTGGTTGTAGGGGCTGTTTATTGGAGTACACTAAAACAAACCTGATCTCTCTAGGACATTCAGAAGCCAAGTTATAAGCCCACAAATGTGTAACTGGACTACTTCTTTAAATTGACACCAGATCCGGTGACCTTTGGGACATGGTTTGACCCCCTTAGGAAAGTGCTATCATCATGAAACGTTCAGATCACTTACAACTCAATAGACTCTACCTTCCTGTAACGTTTCAGCCTGATTGGACCTTGTTTTCACACAAATGAACCCAGAATGATGTGAAATTGTGCTTCGTGCAACATAATTCTGGTTGCCATTTAAAAACCAAAAGTGCTAATGACTCCATTCCTTTTTGTGGTTGTAGGGGCTGTTGATTGGAGTACACTAAAACAAACTTGATCTCTCTAGGACATTCAGAAGCCAAGTTATAAGCCCACAAATGTGTAACTGGACTACTTCTTTAAATTGACACCAGATCCGTTGACCTTTGGGACATGGTTTGACCCCCTTAGGAAAGTGCTATCATCATGAAACGTTCAGATCACTTACAACTCAATAGATTCTACCTTCCTGTAACGTTTCAGCCTGATTGGACCTTGTTTTCACACATATGAACCCAGAATGATGTGAAATTATGCTTCGTGCAACATAATTCTGGGTGCCATTTAAAAACCATAAGTGCTAATGACTCCATTCCTTTTTGTGGTTGTAGGGGCTGTTAATTGGAGTACACTAAAACAAACCTGATCTCTCTAGGACATTCAGAAGCCAAGTTATAAGCCCACAAATGTGTAACTGGACTACTTCTTTAAATTGACACCAGGTCCGGTGACCTTTGCGACATGGTTTGACCCCCTTAGGAAAGTGCTATCATCATGAAACGATCAGATCACTTACAACTCAATAGATTCTACCTTCCTGTAACGTTTCTGCCTGATTGGACCTTGTTTTCACACAAATGAACCCAGAATGATGTGAAATTGTGCTTCGTGCAACATAATTCTGGGTGCCATTTAAAAATCATAAGTGCTAATGACTCCATTCCTCTTTGGGGTAATAGGGGCTGTTAATTGGAGTACTCTAAAATAAACCTGACCTCTCTAGGATATTCAGAAGCCAAGTTATAAGCCCAGAAATGTGTAACTGGACTACTTCTTTAAAGTGACACCAGGCCCGGTGACCTTTGGGACATGGTTTGACCCCCTATAGGAATGTGCGATCATCATGAAACGTTCAGATCACTTACAACTCAATAGCTTCTACCTTCTTGTAACGTTTCAGCCTGATTGGACCTTGTTTTCACACAAATGGACCCAGAATGATGTGAAATTGTGCTTCGTGCAACATAATTCTGGGTGCCATTTCAAAACCATAAGTGCTAATGACTCCATTCCTTTTTGGGGTAATGGGGGCTGTTAATTGGAGTACTCTAAAACCAACCTGACCTCTCTAGGACATTCAGAAGCCAAGTTATAAGCCCACAAAGGTGTAACTGGACTACTTCTTTAACGTGACACCAGGCCCGGTGACCTTTGGGACATGGTTTGGCCCCCTATAGGAATGTGCGATCATCATGAAACGTTCCTATCACTTACAACTCAATAGATTCTACCTTCTTGTAACGTTTCAGCCTAATTGGACCTTGTTTTCACACAAATGGACCCAGAACTATGTGAAATTGTGCTTCGTGCAACATAATTCTGGGTGCCATTTACAAACCATAAGTGCTAATGACTCCATTCCTTTTTGTGGTTGTAGGGGCTGTTGATTGGAGTACACTAAAACAAACCTGATCTCTCTAGGACATTCAGAAGCCAAGTTATAAACCCACAAATGTGTAACTGGACTACTTCTTTAAATTGACACCAGATCCAGTGACCTTTCGGACATGGTTTTAACCCCTTAGGAAAGTGCTATCATCATGAAACGTTCAGATCACTTACAAATCAATAGATTCTACCTTCTTGTAACGTTTCAGCCTGATTGGACCTTGTTTTCACACAAATGGACCCAGAATGATGTGAAATTGTGCTTTGTGCAACATAATTCTGGGTGCCATTTCCAAACCATAAGTGCTAATGACTCCATTCCTTTTTGTGGTTGTAGGGGCTGTTGAAACAAACCTGATCTCTCTAGGACATTCAGAAGCCAAGTTATAAGCCCACAAATGTGTAACTGGACTACTTCTTTAAATTGACACCAGATCCGGTGACCTTTGGGACATGGTTTGACCCCCTTAGGAAAGTGCTATCATCATGAAACGTTCAGATCACTTACAACTCAATAGATTCTACCTTCCTGTAACGTTTCAGCCTGATTGGACCTTGTTTTCACACAAATGAACCCAGAATGATGTGAAATTGTGCTTCGTGCAACATAATTCTGGGTGCCATTTAAAAACCATAAGTGCTAATGACTCCATTCCTTTTTGTGGTTGTAGGGGCTGTTGATTGGAGTACACTAAAACAAACTTGATCTCTCTAGGACATTCAGAAGCCAAGTTATAAGCCCACAAATGTGTAACTGGACTACTTCTTTAAATTGACACCAGATCCGGTGACGTTTGGGACATGGTTTGACCCCCTTAGGAAAGTGCTATCATCATGAAACGTTCAGATCACTTACAACTCAATAGATTCTACCTTTCTGTAACGTTTCAGCCTGATTGGACCTTGTTTTCACACATATGAACCCAGAATGATGTGAAATTATGCTTCGTGCAACATAATTCTGGGTGCCATTTAAAAACCATAAGTGATAATGACTCCATTTCTTTTTGGGGTAATGGGGGCTACTAATTGGAGTACTCTAAAACAAACCTGACCTCTCTAGGATATTCAGAAGCCAAGTTATAAGCCCACAAATGTGTAACTGGACTACTTCTTTAAATTGACACCAGATCCGGTGACCTTTGGGACATGGTTTGACCCCCTTAGGAAAGTGCTATCATCATGAAACTTTCAGATCACTTCCAACTCAATAGATTCTACCTTCTTGTAACGTTTCAGCCTGATTGGACCTTGTTTTCACACAAATGAACCCAGAATGATGTGAAATTGTGCTTCGTGCAACATAATTCTGGGTACCATTTAAAAACCATAAGTGCTAATGACTCCATTCCTTTTTGTGGTTGTAGGGGCTGGTGATTGGAGTACATGAAAACAAACCTGATCTCTCTAGGACATTCAGAAGCCAAGTTATAAGCCCACAAATGTGTAACTGGACTACTTCTTTAAAGTGAAACCAGGCCCGGTGACCTTTGGGACATGGTTTGACCCCCTATAGGAATGTGCGATCATCATGAAACGTTCAGATCACTCACAACTCAATAGACTCTACCTTCTTGTAACGTTTCAGCCTGATTGGACCTTGTTTTCACACAAATGGACCCAGAATTATGTGAAATTGTGGTTCGTGCAACATAATTCTGGGTGCCATTTACAAACCATAAGTGTTAATGACTCCATTCCTTTTTGTGGTTGTAGGGGCTGTTGATTGGAGTACACTAAAACAAACTTAATCTCTCTAGGACATTCAGAAGCCAAGTTATAAGCCCACAAATGTGTAACTGGACTACTTCTTTAAATTGACACCAGATCCGGTGACGTTTGGGACATGGTTTGACCCCCTTAGGAAAGTGCTATCATCATGAAACGTTCAGATCACTTACATCTCAATAGATTCTACCTTTCTGTAACGTTTCAGCCTGATTGGACCTTGTTTTCACACATATGAACCCAGAATGATGTGAAATTATGCTTCGTGCAACATAATTCTGGGTGCCATTTAAAAACCATAAGTGATAATGACTCCATTTCTTTTTGGGGTAATGGGGGCTACTAATTGGAGTACTGTAAAACAAACCTGACCTCTCTAGGATATTCAGAAGCCAAGTTATAAGCCCACAAATGTGTAACTGGACTACTTCTTTAAATTGACACCAGATCCGGTGACCTTTGGGACATGGTTTGACCCCCTTAGGAAAGTGCTATCATCATGAAACTTTCAGATCACTTCCAACTCAATAGATTCTACCTTCTTGTAACGTTTCAGCCTGATTGGACCTTGTTTTCACACAAATGAACCCAGAATGATGTGAAATTGTGCTTCGTGCAACATAATTCTGAGTACCATTTAAAAACCATAAGTGCTAATGACTCCATTCCTTTTTGTGGTTGTAGGGGCTGGTGATTGGAGTACATGAAAACAAACCTGATCTCTCTAGGACATTCAGAAGCCAAGTTATAAGCCCACAAATGTGTAACTGGACTACTTCTTTAAAGTGAAACCAGGCCCGGTGACCTTTGGGACATGGTTTGACCCCCTATAGGAATGTGCGATCATCATGAAACGTTCAGATCACTCACAACTCAATAGACTCTACCTTCTTGTAACGTTTCAGCCTGATTGGACCTTGTTTTCACACAAATGGACCCAGAATTATGTGAAATTGTGGTTCGTGCAACATAATTCTGGGTGCCATTTACAAACCATAAGTGTTAATGACTCCATTCCTTTTTGTGGTTGTAGGGGCTGTTGATTGGAGTACACTAAAACAAACTTAATCTCTCTAGGACATTCAGAAGCCAAGTTATAAGCCCACAAATGTGTAACTGGACTACTTCTTTAAATTGACACCAGATCCGGTGACGTTTGGGCCATGGTTTGACCCCCTTAGGAAAGTGCTATCATCATGAAACTTTCAGATCACTTACAACTCAATAGATTCTACCTTCTTGTAACGTTTCAGCCTGATTGGACCTTGTTTTCACACAAATGAACCCAGAATGATGTGAAATTGTGCTTCGTGCAACATAATTCTGGGTACCATTTAAAAACCATAAGTGCTAATGACTCCATTCCTTTTTGTGGTTGTAGGGGCTGTTGATTGGAGTACATGAAAACAAACCTGATCTCTCTAGGACATTCAGAAGCCAAGTTATAATCCCACAAATGTGTAACTGGACTACTTCTTTAAAGTGACACCAGGCCCGGTTACCTTTGGGACATGGTTTGACCCCCTATAGGAATGTGCGATCATCATGAAACGTTCAGATCACTTACAACTCAATAGACTCTACCTTCTTGTAACGTTTCAGCCTGATTGGACCTTGTTTTCACACAAATGGACCCAGAATGATGTGAAATTGTGGTTCGTGCAACATAATTCTGGGTGCCATTTACAAACCATAAGTGTTAATGACTCCATTCCTTTTTGTGGTTGTAGGGGCTGTTGATTGGAGTACACTAAAACAAACCTGATCTCTCTAGGACATTCAGAAGCCAAGTTATAAGCCCACTAATGTGTAACTGGACTACTTCTTTAAATTGACACCAGATCCAGTGACCTTTGGGACATGGTTTGACCCCCTTAGTAAAGTGCTATCTACATGAAACGTTCAGATCACTTACAACTCAATAGATTCTACCTTCCTGTAACGTTTCAGCCTGATTGGACCTTGTTTTCACACAAATGAACCCAGAATGATGTGAAATTGTGCTTCGTGCAACATAATTCTGGGTGCCATTTAAAAACCATAAGTGCTAATGACTCCCTTCCTTTTTGGGGTAATAGGGGCTGTTAATTGGAGTACTCTAAAACAAACCTGACCTCTCTAGGATATTCAGAAGCCAAGTTATAAGCCCACAAATGTGTAACTGGACTACTTCTTTAAAGTGACACCAGGCCCGGTGACCTTTGGGACATGGTTTTGTAGGAGCCAAAAAGCAGTGTTCTGTGTACGTGCATTTTGACAAGATGTTTATCAGCCCAGCATCCTGTGTACGTGCACTTTTAACATCTTGATTGTCCAGCTGCTGCGTACGTGCTCAACAACATGTTGTTCAGTCCAGCTTATGTAACTTCCAGTAAGTATTGGCTTACTTTGACCATATTGGGTAATAAAACAGCATCCCATCATTTCCCGAAATCATGAGGGTGGGGGCCAGAAGAGTATAACCGATGCTGCGTGGTGTAGGAGAGAGGGCTTTGCAACAGGTTTCCAGCCGAGGCATTTAGTTCGAGGCTGAAGGCTGTCCCCATGAAGTGTTGGTGATGTATTGCTGAATTGTACAAATAAAGCCCCACGCTGAGTTTGGATAAACTGTCTCTCTCTTGTTTTTGATAAGGAAAAAGAACCACATTTGGTGACCACGAAGCGGGGAGTGGAGGTGTGCTCTTCGGATCGTTTCTCAATCCACTGAAACTTGACTCCGGGGCCCTTATAGGTAAGAACAACTTTTGTTCAATTTTGGAGTTATTTCCGTGGATTGTGAAATGGTCTGGGAGAAAAAACATGCCCTACTCATAATTTAGAATAACAACAAGAGAAGGCGCTTGTCCAGAGCAGCGGTGAAATTATTCACACATGTGTGAAGTCAGCTGAGTCATTTTGATGACGGACAAAGTTTAAAGTGACAAATTAAAAGCTGGGACAGCGAGAATTGGAATAGAATTTGACAGCTGATAAAAAAGTCCAGGGAGGACAAGTAAAAGGTCGACAATAAGGAAAAAAAAGGAGAAGAACTAGGAGAAGCCTTAAAAACAGTGTAAATGGATTAGCAATAGTCACTGCAGTGCTAAGTTTTGATGTTTAATGTTATACAAATTTCAAAGTCTGTGATCTTGTTCTGATTAGCCTTTGAACAGAAAACCAGAAGTTAAAATAATAATAATAAGTTTTTAGAGTGACATATATATAAATAAAAAATATATGCTGAAGTGCACAAGCATGATAACTATTTTTACCAGCTGGGTAATGTGAAATATGAGAAATATAGATTATGAGTAAAAATAATAATGTGTATGTGTGTTGCTGTTTGGCATGAAACGTTGTTCCAGTGTCAAACTGCCTTGAAGTGTGTTTTTCTTATCTCTATGCAAGTGTGAAAGCTTTGCTGT
Organism: Nothobranchius furzeri; assembly: GCF_043380555.1. Taxonomy (NCBI): domain Eukaryota; kingdom Metazoa; phylum Chordata; class Actinopteri; order Cyprinodontiformes; family Nothobranchiidae; genus Nothobranchius; species Nothobranchius furzeri. The sequence continues at coordinate 74,757,233 of NC_091750.1, read as the reverse complement.
GTGTGGTTGTTTTACTCGTGAAAGTTCAAATACTCTGATCTTGTTTAAACTATTGCTTGGATAAATTAGAGAGAAACTGATTTTTCTTCTGCTGGTTCGGTCTCTATTGTGGTTGACTTTTTCCTGTGTTGTAATGTTATAAAGCTGTATGAGAGTTGCTAAATTCTGAAGACTGGGTGCGGTTGATGTCACCAGGGCTTGTTCGTTTCTCTGTACAGACATCCTTAGCGGTCAGACTCTCAGCTTAGACTGGGCAGAGAATCAGAATAGAAGTGTAAGCTCCACCCACCAGCTGTGTGTGCGTTAATCTCCTCACACACACAGACACAGAAGTACAGAGGCGATCCCGCCTCTGACTCCACCTCTGTGTGTGGATTGGTTGGTGAGCCGTAGGCGTAGAGAAACCCTACCCTGTGGGCTGAACATTGCTCACACACAGCTCGGACCAAGGATACGGCTATTTTTAGCCTGTCACACAAGCCTGACTCTGCAGGACAGAAGATTTGAGTCAGACTCATCTTGCAGCTTAACTGCTGGAGAAATAAATACATCAGGCATTAAGTTTTCTTTCAACAATAAATAAAGCTTTTTGAACTAACTTTACTTTAGTGTTACATCAGAAGAGATTTGATTTTAAGGGATTTACAATAAGAAGATAAATTGTTCAACATTTGTGTAAACAGAGCAACAACAGATTACTCAAGACCACAGCATCATATGTCACCAGTATCTGTTTCAACTTTCAATTCTTGTGTTATTTTCAGGAGATTATAAATAAACAAACTAGTCAACTAATCAAAGGAATAATAGTGTCACTGAAACTTCAAAATGTCTGTCACGCATGGACGTAATTTTCACTTTAGAAGTGGGGGGGACACGGAGGGGTGGGGGGGGTGAATCTTTACAGTATGCTCTAATCGGAAACAGGCTTCAACACAAACAGTTGTTTTCTGCTTGGTCCTAGAGCTCAACTAGTGTCAATTTAATATAGCGTAATATTGTTTTTGGATGGTAAAAAGTGCAGGGGTCAAACCTTGACTTTAGAAAAAGTGGGGGGGACATGTCCCCCCTGTCCCCCCCCAAAATTACGTCCAGTCACGCCAGCAGGAATTTTGGCAGCGAAGAATCCGGCTTTAGCAAAAGAGATAAAGCACATGTCAGAGAAGTGGTCAAAACGGACGAGAAAACTATGCAATCCGTGGCCATCTGAAGGCACTTTTGACGTAGTGGCGTGTGATAATTTGGAATTGAGAATTCAGGATCATAAAGCAGATGGATCTAAGAAAAGACAGCAGAAAAGAGAAAAAGAAATTCAGATCCTGGACTTATTCAGGAATGAAGGAAAGATTTACAGACAGAACTTTAAACATGCCATTCTTAAAATGAAAGACAAATTGGACAAACCCCAGAAGGAAGTGAAGGCCCCAGCAGAAGAGGGCCTGTATCCCCTCTTGGGAACCATTACAATTACGGGAGATTTTGATTTGCGCGACACATTCGACAAAGGTCCTAAGGGTTTAGATGTCGACAATGCAATTTTAAAATTAACAACATCACAGCAATCAGATGAAGCACCTGGCAAAGAAAAGCATGCAAAAGGAAGTGAGGAAAGAGAATTCGAACAAACAACTCCACCTCGTGGAACGCATCCAAAATATTGCAGTACAGAACGTCGAGCGGTAAGTGAAGAAGGACGAAGGGAGATTGATTGTTTTGCAGAACATAAGGATTTTTTGAAAAGGCAACCGAAGGCTAACTCATACTGGATTGACCTTGAGAACAAGGATGAGGATGTACATGATGAGCTAAACGATGTTGACCAAATTATACAGGACATATCTGAAGGCCTGCGGAAATCCTTAAATCACATCACAGGCACACATTCAGATGAGGTTAGTGAGAACACCACTAGCACAAGCAAGGAGAAAAATTTCAAGCCTTTTTACAAACCAGGCATTCACTCACCAGAGCGTGGTGACCCAAATACAGGTCTGACTCAGGAGAAGGAAAAACCAGGTCCTAGCAGTGAAAGCCGTGAGCTGAGACCCAGACATGACTTAAAACCACCTATTCGATACACTAATGATGGTCAGTACCCAATTTTAATTAAGGGCACAAGAGCTAATTATATTCCCTGGCAGAGCCTCGACCTCACTGGTTTGGTTTCACGGCTGCCCCACATTCAAGATGGCGCTGGAAAGTGGATTCGGGCCTTCGAACAGGAGACAACTGGGCTAATGCTTGCCCTTGGAGATCTCAAAGCTATTTTGGCTCGAGTTGTTGGGACATCAGCTATGGGAACATTGCTCGCATCCAATGGAGTCCAATGGATGCTGGACCCAATGGCTGACGGCACGTAGTTTAACACACACAGAAATGCACTCTGGAACATACTAAGAGCAGCATATCCCAACAGGATTGACCCCAAAGCCTTGAAAGGTGAGCCACTTTCAGAGACTGAGAGTCCTGCGTCATTTGTTGACAGGCAGCTCAGACGGTGGAAGCTGGAGACGGAGGAGGGTCCTGAGGGGACGCCAATAATGACTTCTCTGTTCCGAACATCCCTGATTTCCACTCTCCCGACTCCTGTGCGAGACAAACTGGAGGATGTGGTGGGACTGGACTCAATGCCACATGCACAGTTCAGAGACCATGTAGTCCACGCAGTGGACCGCTATCGGAAAGACAATAACAAAATGATTGAGCAAGAAAAGTGTGCTCAAAGAAAACTCACGCAGCTGCACATAAATGATCTCCAGAGCAAGGCAAAAACTCAGGCAGCAGTGGTGAAAAGTGACAGCCAAGTCCAAGCATTGCAGACAGCTGTGGCCCCGCCTCAAACTCCATCTCAACCGGTTATCAATGTCTACCCAAACCAGTATGGTAGACAGCAGCCCGGACCACAGAGACGATTTCCAAATCGTTTTCCCAATCGCTACCCAACTCGACAAGGCTGGGTGCAGCAGAATCGACCCCCACTTCCAGGTTCATGTTGGGGGTGTGGCCAGATGGGTCACCTGTATCGAGACTGTCCGAATCCAATTCCAAACCCTGAATGGTCTGGGCGTGGTCGTGGAACACGACCAAACCGGGGAAGAGGAGGTCCAGTTAATCCATGGGCAGCACAACAAGGATTCTAGGGATGCCCGGAGGGCCCTGGGGGGGAGGAGCAACTACCAATTTTAACAGCTAACGCCGATAAAGAACCAGTGATCAATGTTAAAATAGAAGGCAAATCGGTCCCAATGTTAGTTGATACTGGGGCAACCTACTCGTGCATAAAATCAAATTATGCAACTCATCTCCCCATGTCTGAGAAAAGCGTAAAGACAACAGGGTTCTCGGGAGCAAAACAAATAAACCCCTTAACAGCTCCAGTAAAACTAGCAGTTGATGACAGTGAAATCGTAATCCCAATTCTGATTTCAGACCAAACTCCAGTTAATCTACTAGGAAGAGATGCATTGTGTAAACTAAAAACAAAAATCTGGTGCACACCAGAAGGAATTTATGTAGATAGCTCTGGAATAAACTTTCAAATGACTGCTCAGACAAAACACGCTAAGGTCTACTGGCTTGGTGACATTAACAAGCCAGTCTCCGAGATGTTTCAACAATGGGAGAAATTTATTGAAGCTCAAATTCCAGAAGCTACTGTACCATTCAGTGACTATCACTGCACAATGACTTACGATCCATCATGCAGTAGAATCTTTGAAGAAAAATGGGACAAAGAAACAAAAGACTTGCACGTTAGGCTAGTGTCACAATACATCGTGATAGGACAGCAAGGTGCAGCTGTGAATGTGGAAGAAAACCCATTTATTGAAAAATGGCACACTGTGCCAGAATCAGCACCACACATTACCTTAATGGTAAACAAAGGCTTTGAGTCAAAAGATCTTGGACCAATGATGTTAACAGCAACTAAAACAGAGTGGCAGAAAACAGATAACCCGCTAATCTACACTACAAAAAATGCAGAAATGATTAAAATTCTCTGCGGTACCACCATGATGTCAAAACCACAGGTTGTAACAGTCGCAAACAAAAAACACATGCAAGGTGTAGCAGAATCAGAAACAGTTCAAAACGAGTTGAAAGCTGACATGCTAAAACAGATTCCAGACCAGCTATGGTCCAAACATGACACGGATGTTGGACTGGTAACATCGGCAACTCCAGTTCAAGTGGAATTGAAGCCAAATGCAAGACTGCCTTATCGACCCCAATACCCACTAAAGCCAGAAGCAGAAGAGGGTATAAATGCAACTATTGAAGGTCTAATTCAAGCAGGAGTACTAAAAGAAACCTATAGCACATGTAACACTCCAATTTTGCCAGTGCTAAAAGCAGACAAGCTCAAGTACAGACTGGTACATGATTTAAGAGCTGTAAATGACGTGATCACTGACTTTGACGCAGACGTGCCAAATCCAAGCACATTACTGAGTAACATCGATGGGGAAGCTAAATACTTCACGGTAATTGATCTGTGTTCAGCATTTTTTAGCATCCCATTGGCCAAAGAATCACAATATCTTTTTGCATTCACGTTTCGTGGGAGACAGCTCACGTACAGAAGGCTACCACAAGGGCTAAAACACAGTCCACACATCTTCAATCAAATTTTGAAACAGAGCCTCGAAGGCATCGAGGTGAACAGCACTGTGATTCAGTATGTTGATGACCTACTGATTTGCGCACGAACAATCGATGATTGCCATCGTGACTCCATTAAAGTCCTACAGAAGTTAGCTCGGGGAGGACACAAAGCCTCCCTGACAAAGCTTCAGTACTGCCAACCACAGGTAGAGTACCTAGGGAGAGTAATCTCCCATGGGACTGTCGCCATCTCACCAGAACACGTGGAAGGTGTGAGCAAAGCTCCACAACCACAAACTGTTGGACAAATGATGACATTTCTGGGAATGACTGGTTTCAACTCCGAGTGGATTGAAAACTATGCTGAAGAAACCGCACCACTTAGGGCACTGATTAAAGATGCTGGAAGTGAGTCTTTAAAATCGACTCTAAAATGGACAAATGAAGCTAAGATAGCTTTTGAAACTATCAAACAAGACATGCAAACTGCGCCAAGTTTAGCAACACCTGACTACACAAAACCATTTTTGCTGTACGTCGCAAACAGACATGACATGTATGCCTCTGCAGTGTTAATGCAGGACACATGCAGTGGACGTCGGAAACAACCTATTGCGTACTACAGTGCAAAACTTGACAATGTGGCACAGGGATGGCCCCCTTGTTATCAAGGATTGGCTGCTTTGCATTATGCTTATGAGAAAGCCTCAGTGATAACAATGGGATATCCTGTCACCATCTACACACATCACAAAATATCTGAACTAATCAACCGAGGGAAGTTTGTGTTAAACCAAGCAAGATGCCTGCAGTATATGCCACTACTGACATATCCGGACGTTGTCATAAAGAGGTGTACCACGACAAACCCTGCTAACAGTGTTCCCTTTGAGTTCGAAGTAGAACCACATTGCTGCATAGCTGAGGTATCTAGATACACTAAGCTAAGGCCTGATTTGGAATCTACTCCTTTCGATCAATCTGATGTCACCTATTTTGTTGATGGTTCATGTTTTAGAGACTACTTAGGAAACCATGCAGCGTTTGCTGTTGTGGAAAAAGTAGATGACAGATTTGAAACAGTAAAAGCTGAAAAGTGTAACCAACCCTGTTCTGCACAGCTAGCGGAACTCAAAGCCCTGACCGAAGCTTGCAAGTTGGCAAGTGGCCAGGTAGCAACTATCTACACTGACTCTGCATACGCACATGGTGTTTGTCACCTGTTTGGAAGTGTGTGGAGACAAAGAGGTTTTAAGAAGACGGACGGTACACCCATCCTTCATGGAAAGCAGATCAACGAGCTGATCTCAGCAATGATGCTTCCATCGAAACTGGCCATTGTAAAATGCCCTGCACACCGCAAGGGTAACTGCGATGTCATCAGAGGCAACAATGCAGCAGATGAGGCGGCAAAATCTGCCTCCAGGTGTGAAGAAGCCATTTTGACGCCTGTAATATCATTAGAACCTGTAATAACACCAGAAGACATCATTTTGATTCAGGAAAAGGCAGAGAAAAGCGAGCAGCAGTGTTGGAGAAAAAGAGATGCAACAATGGACTCAAGCGGCTTGTGGAGGTCTCATGAGGGCTTGATCGTTGCACCTGTCTCCCTGCTGACAATGCTAATCTCAGAGAGCCACGGTCCTGATCATTGTGGTCGTACAGAGGTTCTGAAAAGACTTAACAAACAAGGTTACTGGTCACCCTACCTAAAAGCCATGGTTGAGGAAGTAATAGATCAGTGTGACATTTGTGCTGAGAACAATGTAAAAAAGGGCATCACAGTCCCAGCGGGACACATTCCAGTGCCCGAAGGTCCTTTCAAACATTTGGTCATTGACTATGTTGACATGATTAAGTCTGTGCATGGGAAGCGGTACATGTTGGTGATCATTGACAGATTCAGTCGGTGGATCGAAGCCGTTCCCTCCAAAGATCTAGGTTCAGAAACAGTGGTAAAGTTTCTAGTCAGAGAAGTGATTCCTCGCTTTGGTATCCCGTCGGAAATAAGCTCGGACAATGGTCCTGCTTTTGTTGAAAAAGTCCTTAAAGGTGTGTTGCAACAACTAAGGATAAAGCAACGATTAGGATCAGTTTATCACCCCCAGAGCCAAGGGATGGTCGAGCGAGCAAATCTGACGCTGAAGTCTAAAATCTGCAAAATCTGTGCTTGTACTAACCTTAACTGGGTTGATGCATTGCCGCTTGCCTTAATGAGCTATCACATGCAAACTAACAGAAGCACGCATCTTTCACCTCATGAGGTCCTAACAGGCAGGCCAATGCCAGCTCCTCAGCTCAGAGGACCCCACAAGGGGCCTTCACTGGAGCAGCTAGAGCTTGAATTCAAAAGCTATATCAAGCAACTAACCAGCATCCATAAAGCCATCTATTTGCAGGAAAAGAGAAAGGAGCTCGTCTCTAGCGCAGGCGCAGAAGGGCCAGTAGTTCCTGGAGACCAGGTGTACATCAAAGTTTTCAGGAGGAAGTGGCACGAACCGCGGCGAGAGGGTCCCTACAAAGTGGTTCGAGCAACGCCAACGGCAGTCCAGGTCGAAGGAGGATCGACGTGGCATCATCTGACACACTGCACGAAAGTCAAAGACAAAACTCAGGGCAGTATTGTGTCTGACGTAACAAACCGGCATGATGGCCGAGGAAAAGAAGGGCGTGCTAAGCCTGATAACAGTTCTGTTTTGGATAACACTAGGGGGTCTGATGGTGGTGCTGGAGGAGGTGAAGATGGAGACGATGGCCGAGGAGCAGATCGTCGACCCATCACAAGAGCATACGCTAGACGACTTGGTCAACGACGAGGCAGCACACCGTGATCAAGTTAAGTACAATCCAGCAGGCCGGATGCAACATAGGTCAGCATCCTTGCCTGCATTCGACGTAGCAGTTGTTAAAACTGGTGTTACAACCACGATTCCAAATAATGTTTTGACCACAACTAAGATAAATAAAATCCCTGACAGTGTGACCACAGTTCCAAATAATGTTTTAACTACTAGCGCTACTACTACTACTACTGTAATCCCTGATGTTTTGACTACCACAGCTCCTGTTGAAGAGGGGAGGTCCGACTGGAGCTCTTCCTCTCACTTACAGCTAGTGACTCCACTGATTTTAAGACCTGAAACAACGCCAGTTAGCAAGTTAAGAAGTGTAACTACTAAGCCACCTGTTAGTCCTACAACTCCCACAGGAGATGTAGCTGTGAAATCTGATTTTCCCACAGAAGCCTCTGGTAGTAACCATGTTTGTAATCTTACTCAGCAAGGCCAAAATGAACAAGAAGTGACCAATCGCAAAGCTGTGCCTAAGCCACTATTTGGGCCGATTAGACCTAGGCCCGGGAGTAACACAGGACCTATCGCCCCTAGAGCGGGCAGACCATTGCCGATAGAGGATAGGCTTTGGGATGCCGCCGTGCAAAATAGTTGGTATAAATGGGCTTTGTATACGACGAGAGAAATGACTCCTAATGACTGCATAGTGTGCGCTCAAGCACCCGGAATGTTACCTGAGGTTGTTCCAGAAAAATATACTTCTAGTGAATGTGCCATTACACAACGACGTACTTGTAAGACTAGAGAGGAAATAGAGATAAATAAAAAGATTCCACCTATTCTTAAGTTGCCATTGTGTGGATTCCACTGCAGATTGCTCCATGGTACACGAGATAAGCACAAATATGTTAAAAAATATGCAGAATATAACATCTTAGAGGAATGTGCTGAATTTGCGATCCAAACAGACCAAAATGGTCCTCCAACGGACTACAAAATTGATTATAGTGCTGATTATGAATGTTTTGCAAGTGGAGGTTTCGCTGACAATGGAGGAGTGGACGTAGGTAATACATCTGTCAACTGTAACGTCACTTGGGTATTATCCTGGTTCCCGCATGCAAATATGACGCCACTTCTCATTGATACCCCTGTTTGGTATGAAAACCCTGTAACTCTTAGTCAGGACTGTGTTAACATATCGATGACGATCCCCACTCTGGATCTCATAGGTGAGCAAGACATTCCAGTGGCCGACAGCTACTGGATGTGTGGTGGTGATGTTTTAATGAATGTTTTGCCAAGTTTTTGGGTTGGGTTGTGTACGCTAGTACGTATGAAAGTTCCAGTGACTATCTTACATGAAGGTGTGAGTGAATTACTTCAGTTGGAGACTACCAATAGACGAAGAACAAAGAGGTATGATGTGTTTGATCATAAAGTGCATTTAAACGCCATAGGACTGCCAACAGGAATTCCCATAGAATTTCAAGCAAGAGATGAGGTAGTAGCTGGTTTAGAGTCAATTCTTCCTTGGATAACAATAAATAAGAATGTGAAATGGATCAACTATGTTTATTTTAATCAGCAAAGAATCTTAAATTACACAGTAAATAACCTTGGCCTCTTGGGTGAACAACTTCATGCCACAGTCAAGATGACTTTGCAGCATGACCAGGCTTTGGACTGGTTGCTGGCCGAGAAAGGTGGGCTCTGTAAGTTTCTGAACTCCAGTGGGCAAGATTGTTGCACCTACATTACAAGTAATACGGCCCCTGATGGTGCATTTACTGAAGGAATGAGGAAATTGAAAGATTTAAAGATAGAGCTGAGGGAGAATGCAGGCAGGGAAAGCTGGTCCTTAGACTCCTTAGCCCTCAAATTGGGTCAGTGGGGAGCTATTTTGGTAAAAGCAGGAATTAGTGCAATAGTAGTACTAATTCTGATTTCTCTATTGGCATGTTGCATCCTACCTGTTGTGAGGAGACTGTGGGAGCGAACTCTGGCTGCCCAAATGAACCTTGCTGCGTCGTCTCAATACGTGCAAATGGAAATGGCCGCAATGGACTCAGCACGACACCCAATGTGCCTGAAGAACGGGACGGCTGATGAGATGGCAGTGGAGTAAGCTTTGCGTCTCATCAGAGATGTTGTTGTTGTGGTTACATGCACTCGACTAAGGAATCGGCCTCGAAGTCCTCTTCCAGCGACAAGACCCCTGCAGCAGTCATCAATGAAACTGAACTTGACTCTTGTGTTTTCTTCACTCCGTTTCTTTTTTCCAGCTCTGCAACTGAGACTCTGACTCCGTTCTCTATTTCGGTTGAGCAGTTGTGTAGTTACATCTAGTATATTCGTATATTCATTACATTTACTGTTGTGTTTAACTTTTTATAGGTTTAGTCACATCAACATCTCCTAGTTGTTCATTCGTATCCACGTAAATCATTTATTTCATATGAGTTTGTATTTTTGACTGCATATTCACATACAGTTACTGGTTGCAATATTGCTAAGGGTAATTAATGCACGATCGTACTCATGATTTTTTATTCTCTGTTGGAAGGTATCATCACTTCATTTTCTCTTATGTGTGTTCTTTTGTTAATTCAATGTTACCTAATGTCTGCCATGTACTTAGGCTAGACTTGTATGCTCACTCTGTGCATTACGTGATCGTCCTGTTGGGGCAGGAGGTCAAGGGGGAATTTTCCTGTTAAGAACAGCGGACAGGTTTTTCGCCCTCTTACAGTGTGCGCATGCATTTTTGATGTATTGCTGGGGTGGTTAAAGACGTCACATTCCATGTTGTGTCTTGCAGCTGATACTTACTTTGCAGTTACTTCGTCGTTACATTTATATCTATATAGTTTGGCTGAAGACTGCAGTATATTAGTCATTTTGTCATTTAACACCCATTTACTGGTCTATGTTGACATTCATTTATGTGTTATGTTATTTGCTATGTAGCCAGCTTGTTTATGGGGGTGGACACCCCCATGGGGGGGATCTGTAGGAGCCAAAAAGCAGTGTTCTGTGTACGTGCATTTTGACAAGATGTTTATCAGCCCAGCATCCTGTGTACGTGCACTTTTAACATCTTGATTGTCCAGCTGCTGCGTACGTGCTCAACAACATGTTGTTCAGTCCAGCTTATGTAACTTCCAGTAAGTATTGGCTTACTTTGACCATATTGGGTAATAAAACAGCATCCCATCATTTCCCGAAATCATGAGGGTGGGGGCCAGAAGAGTATAACCGATGCTGCGTGGTGTAGGAGAGAGGGCTTTGCAGCAGGTTTCCAGCCGAGGCATTTAGTTCGAGGCTGAAGGCTGTCCCCATGAAGTGTTGGTGATGTATTGCTGAATTGTACAAATAAAGCCCCACGCTGAGTTTGGATAAACTGTCTCTCTCTTGTTTTTGATAAGGAAAAAGAACCACAGTTTGACCCCCTATAGGAATGTGCGATCATCATGAAACGTTCAGATCACTTACAACTCAATAGATTCTACCTTCTTGTAACGTTTCAGCCTGATTGGACCTTGTTTTCACACAAATGGACCCAGAATGATGTGAAATTGTGCTTCGTGCAACATAATTCTGGGTGCCATTTAAAAACCATAAGTGCTAATGACTCCATTCCTTTTTGTGGTTGTAGGGGCTGTTGATTGGAGGACATTAAAACAAACCTGATCCCTCTAGGACATTCAGAAGCCAAGTTATAAGCCCACAAATTTGTAACTGGACTACTTCTTTAAATTGACACCAGATCCGGTGACCTTTGGGACATGGTTTGACCCCCTTAGGAAAGTGCTATCATCATGAAACATTCAGATCACTTACAACTCAATAGATTCTACCTTCCTGTAACGTTTCAGCGTGATTGGAACTTGTTTTCACACAAATGAACCCAGAATGATGTGAAATTGTGCTTCGCGCAACATAATTCTGGGTGCCATTTAAAAACCATAAGTGCTTATGACTCCATTCCTTTTTGTGGTTGTAGGGGTTGTTGATTGGAGCACACTAAAACAAACCTGATCTCTCTAGGCCATTCAGAAGCCAAGTTATAAGCCCACAAATGTGTAACTGGAATACTTCTTTAAATTGACACCAGATCCGGTGACCTTTGGGACATGGTTTGACCCCCTTAGGAAAGTGCTATCATCATGAAACGTTCAGATCACTTACAACTCAATAGATTCTACCTTTCTGTAACGTTTCAGCGTGATTGGACCTTGTTTTCAGACAAATGAACCCAGAATGATGTGAAATTGTGCTTCGTGCAACATAATTCTGGGTGCCATTTAAAAACCATAACTGCTAATGACTCCATTCCTTTTGGGGTAATGGGGTCTGTTGATTGGAGTACTCTAAAAAAAACCTGACCTCTCTAGGATATTCCAAAGCCAAGTTATAAGCCCTCAAATGTGTAACTGGACTACTTCTTTAAAGTTACACCAGGCCCGGTGACCTTTGGGACATGGTTTGACCCCCAATAGGAATGTGCGATCATCATGAAACGTTCAGATCACTTACAACTCAATAGATTCTACCTTCTTGTAACGTTTCAGCCTGATTGGACCTTGTTTTCACACAAATGAACCCAGAATGATGTGAAATTGTGCTTCGTGTAACATAATTCTGGGTGCCATTTAAAAACCATAAGTGCTAATGACTCCATTCCTTTTTGTGGTTGTAGGGGCTGTTGATTGGAGCACACTAAAACAAACCTGATCTCTCTTGGCCATTCAGAAGCCAAGTTATAAGCCCACAAATGTGTAACTGGACTACTTCTTTAAATTGACACCAGATCCGGTGACCTTTGGGACATGGTTTGACCCCCTTAGGAAAGTGCTATAATCATGAAACGTTCAGATCACTTACAACTCAATAGATTCTACCTTCCTGTAACGTTTCAGCCTAAATGGACCTTGTTTTCACACAAATGAACCCAGAATGATGTGAAATTGTGCTTTGTGCAACGTAATTCTGGGTGCCATTTAAAAACCATAAGTGCTAATGACTCCATTCCTTTTTGTGGTTCTAGGGGCTGTTGATTGGAGTACACTAAAACAAACCTGATCTCTCTAGGACATTCAGAAGCCAAGTTATAAGCCCACAAAGGTGTAACTGGACTACTTCTTTAAAGTGACACCAGGCCCGGTGACCTTTGGGACATGGTTTGACCCCCTATAGGAATGAGCGATCATCATGAAACGTTCAGATCACTTACAACTCAATAGATTCTACCTTCTTGTAACGTTTCAGCCTGATTGGACCTTGTTTTCACACAAATGGACCCAGAATGATGTGAAATTGTGCTTCGTGCAACATAATTCTGGGTGCCATTTAAAAACCATATGTTAATGACTCCATTCCTTTTTGGGGTAATGGGGGCTGTTAATTGGAGTACTCTAAAACAACCCTGACCTCTCTAGGATATTCTAAAGCCAAGTTATAAGCCCTCAAAGGTGTAACTGGACTACTTCTTTAAAGTGACACCAGGCCCGGTGACCTTTGGGACATGGTTTGACCCCCTATAGGAATGTGCAATCATCATGAAACGTTCAGATCACTTACAACTCAATAGATTCTACCTTCTTGTAACGTTTCAGCCTGATTGGACCTTGTTTTCACACAAATTGACCCAGAATGATGAGAAATTGTGCTTCGTGCAACATAATTCTGGGTGCCATTTACAAACCATAAGTGCTAATGACTCCATTCCTTTTTGTGGTTGTAGGGGCTGTTGACTGGAGTACAATAAAACAAACCTGACCTCTCTAGGACATTCAGAAGCCAAGTTATAAGCCCACAAATGTGTAACTGGACTACTTCTTTAAAGTGACACCAGGCCCGGTGACCTTTGGGACATGGTTTGACCCCCTTAGGAATGTGCGATCATCATGAAACGTTCAGATCACTTACAACTCAATACATTCTACCTTCTTGTAACGTTTCAGCCTGATTGGACCTAGTTTTCACAAAAATGGACCCAGAATGATGTGAAATTGTGCTTCGTGCAACATAATTCTGGGTGCCATTTACAAACCATAAGTGCTAATGACTTCATTCCTTTTTGTAGTTGTAGGGGCTGTTGATTGGAGTACATTAAAACAAACCTGATCTCTCTAGGCCATTCAGAAGCCAAGTTAAAAGCCCACAAATGTGTAACTGGACTACTTCTTTAAATTGACACCAGATCCGGTGACCTTTGGGACATGGTTTGACCCCCTTAGGAAAGTGCTATCATCATGAAACGTTCAGATCACTTACAACTCAATAGATTCTACCTTCCTGTAACGTTTCAGTCTAAATGGACCTTGTTTTCACACAAATGAACCCAGAATGATGTGAAATTGTGCTTCGTGCAACATATTTCTGGGTGCCATTTAAAAACCATAAGTGCTAATGACTCCATTCCTTTTTGTGGTTGTAGGGGCTGTTGATTGGAGTACACTAAAACAAACCTGATCTCTCTAGGACATTCAGAAGCCAAGTTATAAGCCCACAAAGGTGTAACTGGACTACTTCTTTAAAGTGACACCAGGCCCGGTGACCTTTGGGACATGGTTTGACCCCCCATAGGAATGAGCGATCATCAAGAAACGTTCAGATCACTTACAACTCAATCGATTCTACCTTCTTGTAACGTTTCAGCGTGATTGGACCTTGTTTTCACACAAATGGACCCAGAATGATGTGAAATTGTGCTTCGTGCAACATAATTCTGGGTGCCATTTAAAAACCATAACTGTTAATGACTCCATTCCTTTTTGGGGTAATGGGGGCTGTTAATTGGAGTACTCTAAAACAAACCTGACCTCTCTAGGATATTCCAAAGCACGGTAACAAGCCCTCAAAGGTGTAACTGGACTACTTCTTTAAAGTGACACCAGGCCCGGTGACCTTTGGGACATGGTTTGATACCCTATAGGAATGTGCGATCATCATGAAACGTTCAGATCACTTACAACTCAATAGATTCTACCTTCCTGTAACGTTTCAGCCTGATTGGACCTTGTTTTCACACAAATGAACCCAGAATGATGTGAAATTGTGCTTCGTGCAACATAATTCTGGGTGCCATTTAAAAACCATAAGTGCTAATGACTCCATTCCTTTTTGTGGTTGTAGGGGCTGTTGATTGGAGTACATTAAAACAAACCTGATCTCTCTAGGACATTCAGAAGCCAAGTTATAAGCCCACAAATGTGTAACTGGACTACTTCTTTAAATTGACACCAGATCCGGTGACCTTTGGGACATGGTTTGACCCCCTTAAGAAAGTGCTATCATCATGAAACGTTCAGATCACTTACAACTCAATAGATTCTACCTTCCTGTAACGTTTCAGCCTGATTGGACCTTGTTTTCACACAAATGAACCCAGAATGATGTGAAATTGTGCTTTGTGCAACATAATTCTGGGTGCCATTTAAAAACTATAAGTGCTAATGACTCCATTCCTTTTTGTGGTTGTAGGGGCTGTTGATTGGAGTACACTAAAACAAACCTGATCTCTCTAGGACATTCAGAAGCCAAGTTATAAGCCCACAAAGGTGTAACTGGACTACTTCTTTAAAGTGACACCAGGCCCGGTGACCTTTGGGACATGGTTTGACCCCCCATAGGAATGAGCGATCATCAAGAAACGTTCAGATCACTTACAACTCAATAGATTCTACCTTCTTGTAACGTTTCAGCGTGATTGGACCTTGTTTTCACACAAATGGACCCAGAATGATGTGAAATTGTGCTTCGTGCAACATAATTCTGGGTGCCATTTAAAAACCATAACTGTTAATGACTCCATTCCTTTTTGGGGTAATTGGGGCTGTTAATTGGAGTACTCTAAAACAAACCTGACCTCTCTAGGATATTCCAAAGCACGGTAACAAGCCCTCAAAGGTGTAACTGGACTACTTCTTTAAAGTGACACCAGGCCCGGTGACCTTTGGGACATGGTTTGATACCCTATAGGAATGTGCGATCATCATGAAACGTTCAGATCACTTACAACTCAATAGATTCTACCTTCCTGTAACGTTTCAGCCTGATTGGACCTTGTTTTCACACAAATGAACCCAGAATGATGTGAAATTGTGCTTCGTGCAACATAATTCTGGGTGCCATTTAAAAACCATAAGTGCTAATGACTCCATTCCTTTTTGTGGTTGTAGGGGCTGTTGATTGGAGTACATTAAAACAAACCTGATCTCTCTAGGACATTCAGAAGCCAAGTTATAAGCCCACAAATGTGTAACTGGACTACTTCTTTAAATTGACACCAGATCCGGTGACCTTTGGGACATGGTTTGACCCCCTTAAGAAAGTGCTATCATCATGAAACGTTCAGATCACTTACAACTCAATAGATTCTACCTTCCTGTAACGTTTCAGCCTGATTGGACCTTGTTTTCACACAAATGAACCCAGAATGATGTGAAATTGTGCTTTGTGCAACATAATTCTGGGTGCCATTTAAAAACTATAAGTGCTAATGACTCCATTCCTTTTTGTGGTTGTAGGGGCTGTTGATTGGAGTACACTAAAACAAACCTGATCTCTCTAGGACATTCAGAAGCCAAGTTATAAGCCCACAAAGGTGTAACTGGACTACTTCTTTAAAGTGACACCAGTCCCGGTGACCTTTGGGACATGGTTTGACCCCCTATAGGAATGTGCGATCATCATGAAACGTTCAGATCACTTACAACTCAATAGATTCTACCTTCTTGTAACGTTTCAGCCTGATTGGACCTTGTTTTCACACAAATGAACCCAGAATGATGTGAAATTGTGCTTCGTGCAACATAATTCTGGGTGCCATTTAAAAACCATAAGTGCTAATGACTCCATTCCTTTTTGTGGTTGTAGGGGCTGTTGATTGGAGTACACTAAAACAAACCTGATCTCTCTAGGACATTCAGAAGCCAAGTTATAAGCCCACAAATGTGTAACTGGACTTCTTTAAATTGACACCAGATCCGGTGACCTTTGGGACATGGTTTGACCCCCTTAGGAAAATGCTATCATCATGAAACGTTCAGATCACTTACAACTCAATAGATTCTACCTTCCTGTAACGTTTCAACCTGATTGGACCTTGTTTTCACACAAATGAACCCAGAATGATGTGAAATTGTGCTTCGTGCAACATAATTCTGGGTGCCATTTAAAAACCATAAGTGCTAATGACTCCATTGCTTTTTGTGGTTGTAGGGGCTGTTGATTGGAGTACATGAAAACAAACCTGATCTCTCGAGGACATTCAGAAGCCAAGTTATAAGCCCACAAAGGTGTAACTGGACTACTTCTTTAAAGTGACACCAGGCCCGGTGACCTTTGGGACATGGTTTGACCCCCTATAGGAATGAGCGATCATCATGAAACGTTCAGATCACTTACAACTCAATAGATTCTACCTTCTTGTAACGTTTCAGCCTGATTGGACCTTGTTTTCACACAAATGGACCCAGAATGATGTGAAATTGTGCTTCGTGCAACATAATTCTGGGTGCCATTTAAAAACCATATGTTAATGACTCCATTCCTTTTTGGGGTAATGGGGGCTGTTAATTGGAGTACTCTAAAACAAACCTGACCTCTCTAGGATATTCCAAAGCCAAGTTATAAGCCCTCAAAGGTGTAACTGGACTACTTCTTTAAAGTGACACCAGGCCCGGTGACCTTTGGGACATGGTTTGACCCCCTATAGGAATGTGCAATCATCATGAAACGTTCAGATCACTTACAACTCAATAGATTCTACCTTCTTGTAACGTTTCAGCCTGATTGGACCTTGTTTTCACACAAATTGACCCAGAATGATGTGAATTTGTGCTTCGTGCAGCATAATTCTGGGTGCCATTTACAAACCATAAGTGCTAATGACTCCATTCCTTTTTGTGGTTGTAGGGGCTGTTGATTGGAGTACACTAAAACAAACCTGACCTCTCTAGGACATTCAGAAGCCAAGTTATAAGCCCACAAATGTGTAACTGGACTACTTCTTTAAAGTGACACCAGGCCCGGTGACCTTTGGGACATGGTTTGACCCCCTTAGGAAAGTGCTATCATCATGAAACGTTCAGATCACTTACAACTCAATAGATTCTACCTTCCTGTAAAGTTTCAGCCTACATGGACCTTGTTTTCACACAAATGAACCCAGAATGATGTGAAATTGTTCTTCGTGCAACATATTTCTGGGTGCCATTTAAAAACCATAAGTGCTAATGACTCCATTCCTTTTTGTGGTTGTAGGGGCTGTTGATTGGAGTACACTAAAACAAACCTGATCTCTCTAGGACATTCAGAAGCCAAGTTATAAGCCCACAAAGGTGTAACTGGACTACTTCTTTAAAGTGACACCAGGCCCGGTGACCTTTGGGACATGGTTTGACCCCCTATAGGAATGAGCGATCATCATGAAACGTTCAGATCACTTACAACTCAATAGATTCTACCTTCTTGTAACGTTTCAGCCTGATTGGACCTTGTTTTCACACAAATGGACCCAGAATGATGTGAAATTGTGCTTCGTGCAACATAATTCTGGGTGCCATTTAAAAACCATAACTGTTAATGACTCCATTCCTTCTTGGGGTAATGGGGGCTGTTAATTGGAGTACTCTAAAACAAACCTGACCTCTCTAGGATATTCCAAAGCCAAGTTATAAGCCCTCAAAGGTGTAACTGGACTACTTCTTTAAAGTGACACCAGGCCCGGTGACCTTTGGGACATGGTTTGATACCCCATAGGAATGTGCGATCATCATGAAACGTTCAGATCACTTACACCTCAATAGATTCTACCTTCTTGTAACGTTTCAGCCTGATTGGACCTTGTTTTCAAACAAATGGACCCAGAATGATGTGAAATTGTGCTTCGTGCAACATAATTCTGGGTGCCATTTCCAAACCATAAGTGCTAATTACTCCATTCATTTTTGTGGTTGTAGGGGCTGTTGAAACAAACCTGATCTCTCTAGGACATTCAGAAGCCAAGTTATAAGCCCACAAATGTGTAACTGGACCACTTCTTTAAATTGACACCAGATCCGGTGACCTTTGGGACATGGTTTGACCCCCTTAGGAAAGTGCTATCATCATGAAACGTTCAGATCACTTACAACTCAATAGATTCTACCTTCTTGTAACGTTTCAGCCTAATTGGACCTTGTTTTCACACAAATGAACCCAGAATGATGTGAAATTGTGCTTCGTGCAACATAATTCTGGGTGCCATTTAAAAACCATAAGTGTTAATGACTCCATTCCTTTTTGTGGTTGTAGGGGCTGTTGATTGGAGTACACTAAAACAAACCTGATCTCTTTAGGACATTCAGAAACCAAGTTATAAGCCCACAAATGTGTAACTGGACTACTTCTTTAAATTGACACCAGATCCGGTGACCTTTGGGACATGGTTTGACCCCCTTAGGAAAGTGCTATCATCATGAAACGTTCAGATCACTTACAACTCAATAGATTCTACCTTCCTGTAACGTTTCAGCCTGATTGGACCTTGTTTTCACACAAATGAACCCAGAATGATGTGAAATTGTGCTTCGTGCAACATAATTCTGGGTGCCATTTAAAAACCATAAGTGCTAATGACTCCATTCCTTTTTGGGGTAATAGGGGCTGTTAATTGGAGTACTCTAAAACAAACCTGACCTCTCTAGGATATTCAGAAGCCAAGTTATAAGCCCACAAATGTGTAACTGGACTACTTCTTTAAAGTGACACCAGGCCCGGTGACCTTTGGGACATGGTTTGACCCCCAATAGGAATGTGCGATCATCATGAAACGTTCAGATCACTTACAACTCAATAGATTCTACCTTCATGTAACGTTTCAGCCTGATTGGACCTTGTTTTCACACAAATGGACCCAGAATGATGTGAAATTGTGCTTTGTGCAACATAATTCTGGGTGCCATTTCAAAACCATAAGTGCTAATGACTCCATTCCTTTTTGGGGTAATGGGGGCTGTTATTGGAGTACTCTAAAACCAACCTGACCTCTCTAGGATATTCAGAAGCCAAGTTATAAGCCCTCAAAGGTGTAACTGGACTACTTCTTTAAAGTGACACCAGGCCCGGTGACCTTTGGGACATGGTTTGATACCCCATAGGAATGTGCGATCATCATGAAACGTTCAGATCACTTACACCTCAATAGATTCTACCTTCTTGTAACGTTTCAGCCTGATTGGACCTTGTTTTCAAACAAATGGACCCAGAATGATGTGAAATTGTGCTTCGTGCAACATAATTCTGGGTGCCATTTCCAAACCATAAGTGCTAATTACTCCATTCATTTTTGTGGTTGTAGGGGCTGATGAAACAAACCTGATCTCTCTAGGACATTCAGAAGCCAAGTTATAAGCCCACAAAGGTGTAACTGGACTACTTCTTTAAAGTGACACCAGGCCCGGTGACCTTTGGGACATGGTTTGGCCCCCTATAGGAATGTGCGATCATCATGAAACGTTCAGATCACTTACAACTCAATAGATTCTACCTTCTTGTAACGTTTCAGCCTAATTGGACCTTGTTTTCACACAAATGAACCCAGAATGATGTGAAATTGTGCTTCGTGCAACATAATTCTGGGTGCCATTTAAAAACCATAAGTGTTAATGACTCCATTCCTTTTTGTGGTTGTAGGGGCTGTTGATTGGAGTACATTAAAACAAACCTGATCTCTCTAGGACATTCAGAAGCCAAGTTATAAGCCCACAAAGGTGTAACTGGACTACTTCTTTAAATTGACACCAGATCCGGTGACCTTTGGGACATGGTTTGACCCCCAATAGGAATGTGCGATCATCATGAAACGTTCAGATCACTTACAACTCAATAGATTCTACCTTCATGTAACGTTTCAGCCTGATTGGACCTTGTTTTCACACAAATGGACCCAGAATGATGTGAAATTGTGCTTTGTGCAACATAATTCTGGGTGCCATTTCAAAACCATAAGTGCTAATGACTCCATTCCTTTTTGGGGTAATGGGGGCTGTTAATTGGAGTACTCTAAAACCAACCTGACCTCTCTAGGATATTCAGAAGCCAAGTTATAAGCCCTCAAAGGTGTAACTGGACTACTTCTTTAAAGTGACACCAGGCCCGGTGACCTTTGGGACATGGTTTGATACCCCATAGGAATGTGCGATCATCATGAAACGTTCAGATCACTTACACCTCAATAGATTCTACCTTCTTGTAACGTTTCAGCCTGATTGGACCTTGTTTTCAAACAAATGGACCCAGAATGATGTGAAATTGTGCTTCGTGCAACATAATTCTGGGTGCCATTTCCAAACCATAAGTGCTAATTACTCCATTCATTTTTGTGGTTGTAGGGGCTGTTGAAACAAACCTGATCTCTCTAGGACATTCAGAAGCCAAGTTATAAGCCCACAAAGGTGTAACTGGACTACTTCTTTAAAGTGACACCAGGCCCGGTGACCTTTGGGACATGGTTTGGCCCCCTATAGGAATGTGCGATCATCATGAAACGTTCAGATCACTTACAACTCAATAGATTCTACCTTCTTGTAACGTTTCAGCCTAATTGGACCTTGTTTTCACACAAATGAACCCAGAATGATGTGAAATTGTGCTTCGTGCAACATAATTCTGGGTGCCATTTAAAAACCATAAGTGTTAATGACTCCATTCCTTTTTGTGGTTGTAGGGGCTGTTGATTGGAGTACATTAAAACAAACCTGATCTCTCTAGGACATTCAGAAGCCAAGTTATAAGCCCACAAAGGTGTAACTGGACTACTTCTTTAAATTGACACCAGATCCGGTGACCTTTGGGACATGGTTTGACCCCCTTAGGAAAGTGCTATCATCATGAAACGTTCAGATCACTTACAACTCAATAGATTCTACCTTCCTGTAACGTTTCAGCCTGATTGGACCTTGTTTTCACACAAATGAACCCAGAATGATGTGAAATTGTGCTTCGTGCAACATAATTCTGGGTGCCATTTAAAAACCATAACTGCTAATGACTCCATTCCTTTTGGGGTAATGGGGGCTGTTAATTGGAGTACTCTAAAACAAACCTGACCTCTCTAGGATATTCAAAAGCCAAGTTATAAGCCCACAAAAGTGGAACTGGACTACTTCTTTAAAGTGACACCAGGCTCGGTGACCTTTGGGACATGGTTTGACCCCCTATAGGAATGTGCGATCATCATGAAACGTTCAGATCACTTACAACTCAATAGATTCTACCTTCTTGTAACGTTTCAGCCTGATTGGACCTTGTTTTCACACAAATGGACTTAGAATGATGTGAAATTGTGCTTCGTTCAACATAATTCTGGGTGCCATTTACAAACCATAAGTGCTAATGACTCCATTCCTTTTTGTGGTTGTAGGGGCTGTTGATTGGAGTACACTAAAACAAACCTGTTCTCTCTAGGACATTCAGAAGCCAAGTTATAAGCCCACAAAGGTGTAACTGGACTACTTCTTTAAAGTGACACCAGGCCCGGTGACCTTTGGGACATGGTTTGACCCCCCATAGGAATGAGCGATCATCAAGAAACGTTCAGATCACTTACAAGTCAATAGATTCTACCTTCTTGTAACGTTTCAGCGTGATTGGACCTTGTTTTCACACAAATGGACCCAGAATGATGTGAAATTGTGCTTCGTGCAACATAATTCTGGGTGCCATTTAAAAACCATAACTGTTAATGACTCCATTCCTTTTTGGGGTAATGGGGGCTGTTAATTGGAGTACTCTAAAACAAACCTGACCTCTCTAGGATATTCCAAAGCACGGTTACAAGCCCTCAAAGGTGTAACTGGACTACTTCTTTAAAGTGACACCAGGCCCGGTGACCTTTGGGACATGGTTTGATACCCTATAGGAATGTGCGATCATCATGAAACGTTCAGATCACTTACAACTCAATAGATTCTACCTTCCTGTAACGTTTCAGCCTGATTGGACCTTGTTTTCACACAAATGAACCCAGAATGATGTGAAATTGTGCTTCGTGCAACATAATTCTGGGTGCCATTTAAAAACCATAAGTGCTAATGACTCCATTCCTTTTTGTGGTTGTAGGGGCTGTTGATTGGAGTACATTAAAACAAACCTGATCTCTCTAGGACATTCAGAAGCCAAGTTATAAGCCCACAAATGTGTAACTGGACTACTTCTTTAAATTGACACCAGATCCGGTGACCTTTGGGACATGGTTTGACCCCCTTAGGAAAGTGCTATCATCATGAAACGTTCAGATCACTTACAACTCAATAGATTCTACCTTCCTGTAACGTTTCAGCCTGATTGGACCTTGTTTTCACACAAATGAACCCAGAATGATGTGAAATTGTGCTTTGTGCAACATAATTCTGGGTGCCATTTAAAAACTATAAGTGTTAATGACTCCATTCCTTTTTGTGGTTGTAGGGGCTGTTGATTGGAGTACACTAAAACAAACCTGATCTCTCTAGGACATTCAGAAGCCAAGTTATAAGCCCACAAATGTGTAACTGGACTACTTTAAATTGACACCAGATCCGGTGACCTTTGGGACATGGTTTGACCCCCTTAGGAAAATGCTATCATCATGAAACGTTCAGATCACTTACAACTCAATAGATTCTACCTTCCTGTAACGTTTCAACCTGATTGGACCTTGTTTTCACACAAATGAACCCAGAATGATGTGAAATTGTGCTTCGTGCAACATAATTCTGGGTGCCATTTAAAAACCATAAGTGCTAATGACTCCATTGCTTTTTGTGGTTGTAGGGGCTGTTGATTGGAGTACATGAAAACAAACCTGATCTCTCGAGGACATTCAGAAGCCAAGTTATAAGCCCACAAAGGTGTAACTGGACTACTTCTTTAAAGTGACACCAGGCCCGGTGACCTTTGGGACATGGTTTGACCCCCTATAGGAATGAGCGATCATCATGAAACGTTCAGATCACTTACAACTCAATAGATTCTACCTTCTTGTAACGTTTCAGCCTGATTGGACCTTGTTTTCACACAAATGGACCCAGAATGATGTGAAATTGTGCTTCGTGCAACATAATTCTGGGTGCCATTTAAAAACCATATGTTAATGACTCCATTCCTTTTTGGGGTAATGGGGGCTGTTAATTGGAGTACTCTAAAACAAACCTGACCTCTCTAGGATATTCCAAAGCCAAGTTATAAGCCCTCAAAGGTGTAACTGGACTACTTCTTTAAAGTGACACCAGGCCCGGTGACCTTTGGGACATGGTTTGACCCCCTATAGGAATGTGCAATCATCATGAAACGTTCAGATCACTTACAACTCAATAGATTCTACCTTCTTGTAACGTTTCAGCCTGATTGGACATTGTTTTCACACAAATTGACCCAGAATGATGTGAATTTGTGCTTCGTGCAGCATAATTCTGGGTGCCATTTACAAACCATAAGTGCTAATGACTCCATTCCTTTTTGTGGTTGTAGGGGCTGTTGATTGGAGTACACTAAAACAAACCTGACCTCTCTAGGACATTCAGAAGCCAAGTTATAAGCCCACAAATGTGTAACTGGACTACTTCTTTAAAGTGACACTAGGCCCGGTGACCTTTGGGACATGGTTTGACCCCCTTAGGAATGTGCGATCATCATGAAACGTTCAGATCACTTACAACTCAATAGATTCTGCCTTCTTGTAACGTTTCAGCCTGATTGGACCTTGTTTTCACAAAAATGGACCCAGAATGATGTGAAATTGTGCTTCGTGCAACATAATTCTGGGTGCCATTTACAAACCATAAGTCTAATGACTTCATTCCTTTTTGTGGTTGTAGGGGCTGTTGATTGGAGTACATTAAAACAAACCTGATCTCTCTAGGCCATTCAGAAGCCAAGTTATAAGCCCACAAATGTGTAACTGGACTACTTCTTTAAATTGACACCAGATCCGGTGACCTTTGGGACATGGTTTGACCCCCTTAGGAAAGTGCTATCATCATGAAACGTTCAGATCACTTACAACTCAATAGATTCTACCTTCTTGTAACGTTTCAGCCTGATTGGACCTTGTTTTCACACAAATGGACTTAGAATGATGTGAAATTGTGCTTCGTTCAACATAATTCTGGGTGCCATTTACAAACCATAAGTGCTAATGACTCCATTCCTTTTTGTGGTTGTAGGGGCTGTTGATTGGAGTACACTAAAACAAACCTGATCTCTCTAGGACATTCAGAAGCCAAGTTATAAGCCCACAAAGGTGTAACTGGACTACTTCTTTAAAGTGACACCAGGCCCGGTGACCTTTGGGACATGGTTTGACCCCCTATAGGAATGAGCGATCATCATGAAACGTTCAGATCACTTACAACTCAATAGATTCTACCTTCTTGTAACGTTTCAGCCTGATTGGACCTTGTTTTCACACAAATGGACCCAGAATGATGTGAAATTGTGCTTCGTGCAACATAATTCTGGGTGCCATTTAAAAACCATAAC
The DNA here is from genome assembly GCF_043380555.1 of Nothobranchius furzeri. Classification (NCBI taxonomy): domain Eukaryota; kingdom Metazoa; phylum Chordata; class Actinopteri; order Cyprinodontiformes; family Nothobranchiidae; genus Nothobranchius; species Nothobranchius furzeri. The sequence goes on along the minus strand of NC_091750.1, from coordinate 74,732,325 downwards.
TGTTAATGACTCCATTCCTTCTTGGGGTAATGGGGGCTGTTAATTGGAGTACTCTAAAACAAACCTGACCTCTCTAGGATATTCCAAAGCCAAGTTATAAGCCCTCAAAGGTGTAACTGGACTACTTCTTTAAAGTGACACCAGGCCCGGTGACCTTTGGGACATGGTTTGATACCCCATAGGAATGTGCGATCATCATGAAACGTTCAGATCACTTACACCTCAATAGAGTCTACCTTCTTGTAACGTTTCAGCCTGATTGGACCTTGTTTTCAAACAAATGGACCCAGAATGATGTGAAATTGTGCTTCGTGCAACATAATTCTGGGTGCCATTTCCAAACCATAAGTGCTAATTACTCCATTCATTTTTGTGGTTGTAGGGGCTGTTGAAACAAACCTGATCTCTCTAGGACATTCAGAAGCCAAGTTATAAGCCCACAAATGTGTAACTGGACCACTTCTTTAAATTGACACCAGATCCGGTGACCTTTGGGACATGGTTTGACCCCCTTAGGAAAGTGCTATCATCATGAAACGTTCAGATCACTTACAACTCAATAGATTCTACCTTCTTGTAACGTTTCAGCCTAATTGGACCTTGTTTTCACACAAATGAACCCAGAATGATGTGAAATTGTGCTTCGTGCAACATAATTCTGGGTGCCATTTAAAAACCATAAGTGTTAATGACTCCATTCCTTTTTGTGGTTGTAGGGGCTGTTGATTGGAGTACACTAAAACAAACCTGATCTCTTTAGGACATTCAGAAACCAAGTTATAAGCCCACAAATGTGTAACTGGACTACTTCTTTAAATTGACACCAGATCCGGTGACCTTTGGGACATGGTTTGACCCCCTTAGGAAAGTGCTATCATCATGAAACGTTCAGATCACTTACAACTCAATAGATTCTACCTTCCTGTAACGTTTCAGCCTGATTGGACCTTGTTTTCACACAAATGAACCCAGAATGATGTGAAATTGTGCTTCGTGCAACATAATTCTGGGTGCCATTTAAAAACCATAAGTGCTAATGACTCCATTCCTTTTTGGGGTAATAGGGGCTGTTAATTGGAGTACTCTAAAACAAACCTGACCTCTCTAGGATATTCAGAAGCCAAGTTATAAGCCCACAAATGTGTAACTGGACTACTTCTTTAAAGTGACACCAGGCCCGGTGACCTTTGGGACATGGTTTGACCCCCAATAGGAATGTGCGATCATCATGAAACGTTCAGATCACTTACAACTCAATAGATTCTACCTTCATGTAACGTTTCAGCCTGATTGGACCTTGTTTTCACACAAATGGACCCAGAATGATGTGAAATTGTGCTTTGTGCAACATAATTCTGGGTGCCATTTCAAAACCATAAGTGCTAATGACTACATTCCTTTTTGGGGTAATGGGGGCTGTTAATTGGAGTACTCTAAAACCAACCTGACCTCTCTAGGATATTCAGAAGCCAAGTTATAAGCCCACAAAGGTGTAACTGGACTACTTCTTTAAAGTGACACCAGGCCCGGTGACCTTTGGGACATGGTTTGGCCCCCTATAGGAATGTGCGATCATCATGAAACGTTCAGATCACTTACAACTCAATAGATTCTACCTTCTTGTAACGTTTCAGCCTAATTGGACCTTGTTTTCACACAAATGAACCCAGAATGATGTGAAATTGTGCTTCGTGCAACATAATTCTGGGTGCCATTTAAAAACCATAAGTGTTAATGACTCCATTCCTTTTTGTGGTTGTAGGGGCTGTTGATTGGAGTACATTAAAACAAACCTGATCTCTCTAGGACATTCAGAAGCCAAGTTATAAGCCCACAAAGGTGTAACTGGACTACTTCTTTAAATTGACACCAGATCCGGTGACCTTTGGGACATGGTTTGACCCCCTTAGGAAAGTGCTATCATCATGAAACGTTCAGATCACTTACAACTCAATAGATTCTACCTTCCTGTATCGTTTCAGCCTGATTGGACCTTGTTTTCACACAAATGAACCCAGAATGATGTGAAATTGTGCTTCGTGCAACATAATTCTGGGTGCCATTTAAAAACCATAAGTGCTAATGACTCCATTCCTTTTTGTGGTTGTAGGGGCTGTTGATTGGAGTACACTAAAACAAACCTGATCTCTCTAGGACATTCAGAAGCCAAGTTATAAGCCCACAAAGGTGTAACTGGACTACTTATTTAAAGTGACACCAGGTCCGGTGACCTTTGGGACATGGTTTGACCCCCTATAGGAATGTGCAATCATCATGAAACGTTCAGATCACTTACAACTCAATAGATTCTACCTTCTTGTAACGTTTCAGCCATATTGGACCTTGTTTTCACACAAATGGACCCAGAATGATGTGAAATTGTGCTTTGTGCAACATAATTCTGGGTGCCATTTACAAACCATAAGTGCTAATGACTACATTCCTTTTTGTGGTTGTAGGGGCTGTTGATTGGAGTACACTAAAACAAACCTGATCTCTCTAGGACATTCAGAAACCAAGTTATAAGCCCACAAATGTGTAACTGGACTACTTCTTTAAATTGACACCAGATCCGGTGACCTTTGGGACATGGTTTGACCCCCTTAGGAAAGTGCTATCATCATGAAACGTTCAGATCACTTACAACTCAATAGATTCTACCTTCCTGTAACGTTTCAGCCTGATTGGACCTTGTTTTCACACAAATGAACCCAGAATGATGTGAAATTGTGCTTCGTGCAACATAATTCTGGGTGCCATTTAAAAACCATAAGTGCTAATGACTCCATTCCTTTTTGGGGTAATAGGGGCAATTAATTGGAGTACTCTAAAACAAACCCGACCTCTCTAGGATATTCAGAAGCCAAGTTATAAGCCCACAAATGTGTAACTGGACTACTTCTTTAAAGTGACACCAGGCCCGGTGACCTTTGGGACATGGTTTGACCCTCTATAGGAATGTGCGATCATCATGAAATGTTCAGATCACTTACAACTCAATAGATTCTACCTTCATGTAACGTTTCAGCCTGATTGGACCTTGTTTTCACACAAATGGACCCAGAATGTTGTGAAATTGTGCTTCTTGCAACATAATTCTGGGTGCCATTTCAAAACCATAAGTGCTAATGACTCCATTCCTTTTTGGGGTAATGGGGGCTGTTAATTGGAGTACTCTAAAACCAACCTGACCTCTCTAGGATATTCAGAAGCCAAGTTATAAGCCCACAAAGGTGTAACTGGACTACTTCTTTAAAGTGACACCAGGCCCGGTGACCTTTGGGACATGGTTTGGCCCCCTATAGGAATGTGCGATCATCATGAAACGTTCAGATCACTTACAACTCAATAGATTCTACCTTCTTGTAACATTTCAGCCTGATTGGACCTTGTTTTCACACAAATGAACCCAGAATGATGTGAAATTGTGCTTTGTGCAACATAATTCTGGGTGCCATTTACAAACCATAAGTGCTAATGACTTCATTCCTTTTTGTGGTTGTAGGGGCTGTTGATTGGAGTACATTAAAACAAACCTGATCTCTCTAGGCCATTCAGAAGCCAAGTTATAAGCCCACAAATGTGTAACTGGACTACTTCTTTAAATTGACACCAGATCCGGTGACCTTTGGGACATGGTTTGACCCCCTTAGGAAAGTGCTATCATCATGAAACGTTCAGATCACTTACAACTCAATAGATTCTACCTTCCTGTAAAGTTTCAGCCTAAATGGACCTTGTTTTCACACAAATGAACCCAGAATGATGTGAAATTGTTCTTCGTGCAACATAATTCTGGGTGCCATTTAAAAACCATAACTGTTAATGACTCCATTCCTTCTTGGGGTAATGGGGGCTGTTAATTGGAGTACTCTAAAACAAACCTGATCTCTCTAGGACATTCAGAAGCCAAGTTATAAGCCCACAAATGTGTAACTGGACCACTTCTTTAAATTGACACCAGATCCGGTGACCTTTGGGACATGGTTTGACCCCCTTAGGAAAGCGCTATCATCATGAAAAGTTCAGATCACTTACAACTCAATAGATTCTACCTTCCTGTAACGTTTCAGCCTGATTGGACCTTGTTTTCACACAAATGAACCCAGAATGATGTGAAATTGTGCTTCGTGCAACATAATTCTGGGTGCCATTTAAAAACCATAAGTGCTAATGACTCCATTCCTTTTTGCGGTAATAGGGGCTGTTAATTGGAGTACTCTAAAACAAACCTGACCTCTCTAGGATATTCAGAAGCCAAGTTATAAGCCCACAAATGTGTAACTGGACTACTTCTTTAAAGTGACACCAGGCCCGGTGACCTTTGGGACATGGTTTGACCCCCAATAGGAATGTGCGATCATCATGAAACGTTCAGATCACTTACAACTCAATAGATTCTACCTTCATGTAACGTTTCAGCCTGATTGGACCTTGTTTTCACACAAATGGACCCAGAATGATGTGAAATTGTGCTTTGTGCAACATAATTCTGGGTGCCATTTCAAAACCATAAGTGCTAATGACTCCATTCCTTTTTGGGGTAATGGGGGCTGTTAATTGGAGTACTCTAAAACCAACCTGACCTCTCTAGGATATTCAGAAGCCAAGTTATAAGCCCACAAAGGTGTAACTGGACTACTTCTTTAAAGTGACACCAGGCCCGGTGACCTTTGGGACATGGTTTGGCCCCCTATAGGAATGTGTGATCATCATGAAACGTTCAGATCACTTACAACTCAATAGATTCTACCTTCTTGTAACGTTTCAGCCTAATTGGACCTTGTTTTCACACAAATGAACCCAGAATGATGTGAAATTGTGCTTCGTGCAACATAATTCTGGGTGCCATTTAAAAACCATAAGTGTTAATGACTCCATTCCTTTTTGTGGTTGTAGGGGCTGTTGACTGGAGTACATTAAAACAAACCTGATCTCTCTAGGACATTCAGAAGCCAAGTTATAAGCCCAAAAAGGTGTAACTGGACTACTTCTTTAAATTGACACCAGATCCGATGACCTTTGGGACATGGTTTGACCCCCTTAGGAAAGTGCTATCATCATGGAACGTTCAGATCACTTACAACTCAATAGATTCTACCTTCCTGTAACGTTTCAGCCTGATTGGACCTTGTTTTCACACAAATTAACCCAGAATGATGTGAAATTGTGCTTCGTGCAACATAATTCTGGGTGCCATTTAAAAACCATAAGTGCTAATGACTCCATTCCTTTTTGTGGTTGTAGGGGCTGTTGATTGGAGTACACTAAAACAAACCTGATCTCTCTAGGACATTCAGAAGCCAAGTTATAAGCCCACAAAGGTGTAACTGGACTACTTATTTAAAGTGACACCAGGTCCGGTGACCTTTGGGACATGGTTTGACCCCCTATAGGAATGTGCAATCATCATGAAACGTTCAGATCACTTACAACTCAATAGATTCTACCTTCTTGTAACGTTTCAGCCATATTGGACCTTGTTTTCACACAAATGGACCCAGAATGATGTGAAATTGTGCTTTGTGCAACATAATTCTGGGTGCCATTTACAAACCATAAGTGCTAATGACTCCATTCCTTTTTGTGGTTGTAGGGGCTGTTGATTGGAGTACACTAAAACAAACCTGATCTCTCTAGGACATTCAGAAACCAAGTTATAAGCCCACAAATGTGTAACTGGACTACTTCTTTAAATTGACACCAGATCCGGTGACCTTTGGGACATGGTTTGACCCCCTTAGGAAAGTGCTATCATCATGAAACGTTCAGATCACTTACAACTCAATAGATTCTACCTTCCTGTAACGTTTCAGCCTGATTGGACCTTGTTTTCACACAAATGAACCCAGAATGATGTGAAATTGTGCTTCGTGCAACATAATTCTGGGTGCCATTTAAAAACCATAACTGTTAATGACTCCATTCCTTCTTGGGGTAATGGGGGCTGTTAATTGGAGTACTCTAAAACAAACCTGACCTCTCTAGGATATTCCAAAGCCAAGTTATAAGCCCTCAAAGGTGTAACTGGACTACTTCTTTAAAGTGACACCAGGCCCGGTGACCTTTGGGACATGGTTTGATACCCCATAGGAATGTGCGATCATCATGAAACGTTCAGATCACTTACACCTCAATAGATTCTACCTTCTTGTAACGTTTCAGCCTGATTGGACCTTGTTTTCAAACAAATGGACCCAGAATGATGTGAAATTGTGCTTCGTGCAACATAATTCTGGGTGCCATTTCCAAACCATAAGTGCTAATTACTCCATTCATTTTTGTGGTTGTAGGGGCTGTTGAAACAGACCTGATCTCTCTAGGACATTCAGAAGCCAAGTTATAAGCCCACAAATGTGTAACTGGACCACTTCTTTAAATTGACACCAGATCCGGTGACCTTTGGGACATGGTTTGACCCCCTTAGGAAAGTGCTATCATCATGAAACGTTCAGATCACTTACAACTCAATAGATTCTACCTTCTTGTAACGTTTCAGCCTAATTGGACCTTGTTTTCACACAAATGAACCCAGAATGATGTGAAATTGTGCTTCGTGCAACATAATTCTGGGTGCCATTTAAAAACCATAAGTGTTAATGACTCCATTCCTTTTTGTGGTTGTAGGGGCTGTTGATTGGAGTACACTAAAACAAACCTGATCTCTTTAGGACATTCAGAAACCAAGTTATAAGCCCACAAATGTGTAACTGGACTACTTCTTTAAATTGACACCAGATCCGGTGACCTTTGGGACATGGTTTGACCCCCTTAGGAAAGCGCTATCATCATGAAACGTTCAGATCACTTACAACTCAATAGATCCTACCTTCCTGTAACGTTTCAGCCTGATTGGACCTTGTTTTCACACAAATGAACCCAGAATGATGTGAAATTGTGCTTCGTGCAACATAATTCTGGGTGCCATTTAAAAACCATAAGTGCTAATGACTCCATTCCTTTTTGGGGTAATAGGGGCTGTTAATTGGAGTACTCTAAAACAAACCTGACCTCTCTAGGATATTCAGAAGCCAAGTTATAAGCCCACAAATGTGTAACTGGACTACTTCTTTAAAGTGACACCAGGCCCGGTGACCTTTGGGACATGGTTTGACCCCCAATAGGAATGTGCGATCATCATGAAACGTTCAGATCACTTACAACTCAATAGATTCTACCTTCATGTAACGTTTCAGCCTGATTGGACCTTGTTTTCACACAAATGGACCCAGAATGATGTGAAATTGTGCTTTGTGCAACATAATTCTGGGTGCCATTTCAAAACCATAAGTGCTAATGACTCCATTCCTTTTTGGGGTAATGGGGGCTGTTAATTGGAGTACTCTAAAACCAACCTGACCTCTCTAGGATATTCAGAAGCCAAGTTATAAGCCCACAAAGGTGTAACTGGACTACTTCTTTAAAGTGACACCAGGCCCGGTGACCTTTGGGACATGGTTTGGCCCCCTATAGGAATGTGCGATCATCATGAAACGTTCAGATCACTTACAACTCAATAGATTCTACCTTCTTGTAACGTTTCAGCCTAATTGGACCTTGTTTTCACACAAATGAACCCAGAATGATGTGAAATTGTGCTTCGTGCAACATAATTCTGGGTGCCATTTAAAAACCATAAGTGTTAATGACTCCATTCCTTTTTGTGGTTGTAGGGGCTGTTGACTGGAGTACATTAAAACAAACCTGATCTCTCTAGGACATTCAGAAGCCAAGTTATAAGCCCACAAAGGTGTAACTGGACTACTTCTTTAAATTGACACCAGATCCGATGACCTTTGGGACATGGTTTGACCCCCTTAGGAAAGTGCTATCATCATTAAACGTTCAGATCACTTACAACTCAATAGATTCTACCTTCCTGTAACGTTTCAGCCTGATTGGACCTTGTTTTCACACAAATGAACCCAGAATGATGTGAAATTGTGCTTCGTGCAACATAATTCTGGGTGCCATTTAAAAACCATAAGTGCTAATGACTCCATTCCTTTTTGTGGTTGTAGGGGCTGTTGATTGGAGTACACTAAAACAAACCTGATCTCTCTAGGACATTCAGAAGCCAAGTTATAAGCCCACAAAGGTGTAACTGGACTACTTATTTAAAGTGACACCAGGTCCGGTGACCTTTGAGACATGGTTTGACCCCCTATAGGAATGTGCAATCATCATGAAACGTTCAGATCACTTACAACTCAATAGATTCTACCTTCTTGTAACGTTTCAGCCATATTGGACCTTGTTTTCACACAAATGGACCCAGAATGATGTGAAATTGTGCTTTGTGCAACATAATTCTAGGTGCCATTTACAAACCATAAGTGCTAATGACTCCATTCCTTTTTGTGGTTGTATGGGCTGTTGATTGGAGTACACTAAAACAAACCTGATCTCTCTAGGACATTCAGAAACCAAGTTATAAGCCCACAAATGTGTAACTGGACTACTTCTTTAAATTGACACCAGATCCGGTGACCTTTGGGACATGGTTTGACCCCCTTAGGAAAGTGCTATCATCATGAAACGTTCAGATCACTTACAACTCAATAGATTCTACCTTCCTGTAACGTTTCAGCCTGATTGGACCTTGTTTTCACACAAATGAACCCAGAATGATGTGAAATTGTGCTTCGTGCAACATAATTCTGGGTGCCATTTAAAAACCATAAGTGCTAATGACTCCATTCCTTTTTGGGGTAATAGGGGCAATTAATTGGAGTACTCTAAAACAAACCCGACCTCTCTAGGATATTCAGAAGCCAAGTTATAAGCCCACAAATGTGTAACTGGACTACTTCTTTAAAGTGACACCAGGCCCGGTGACCTTTGGGACATGGTTTGACCCTCTATAGGAATGTGCGATCATCATGAAATGTTCAGATCACTTACAACTCAATAGATTCTACCTTCATGTAACGTTTCAGCCTGATTGGACCTTGTTTTCACACAAATGGACCCAGAATGTTGTGAAATTGTGCTTCGTGCAACATAATTCTGGGTGCCATTTCAAAACCATAAGTGCTAATGACTCCATTCCTTTTTAAGGTAATGGGGGCTGTTAATTGGAGTACACTAAAACCAACCTGACCTCTCTAGGACATTCAGAAGCCAAGTTATAAGCCCACAAAGGTGTAACTGGACTACTTCTTTAAAGTGACACCAGGCCCGGTGACCTTTGAGGCATGGTTTGGCCCCCTATAGGAATGTGCGATCATCATGAAACGTTCAGATCACTTACAACTCAATAGATTCTACCTTCTTGTAACATTTCAGCCTGATTGGACCTTGTTTTCACACAAATGAACCCAGAATGATGTGAAATTGTGCTTCGTGCAACATAATTCTGGGTGCCATTTAAAAACCATAACTGCTAATGACTCCATTCCTTTTGGGGTAATGGGGGCTGTTAATTGGAGTACTCTAAAAAAAACCTGACCTCTCTAGGATATTCCAAAGCCAAGTTATAAGCCCACAAAGGTGTAACTGGACTACTTCTTTAAAGTGACACCAGGCCCGGTGACCTTTGGGACATGGTTTGACCCCCTATAGGAATGTGCGATCATCATGAAACGTTCAGATCACTTACAACTCAATAGATTCTACTTTCTTGTAACGTTTCAGCCTGATTGGACCTTGTTTTCACACAAATGGACCCAGAATGATGTGAAATTGTGCTTCGTGCAACATAATTCTGGGTGCCATTTACAAACCATAAGTGCTAATGACTCCATTCCTTTTTGTGGTTGTAGGGGCTGTTGATTGGAGTACACTAAAACAAACCTGATCTCTCTAGGACATTCAGAAACCAAGTTATAAGCCCACAAATGTGTAACTGGACTACTTCTTTAAATTGACACCAGATCCGGTGACCTTTGGGACATGGTTTGACCCCCTTAGGAAAGTGCTATCATTATGAAACGTTCAGATCACTTACAACTCAATAGATTCTACCTTCCTGTAACGTTTCAGCCTGATTGGACCTTGTTTTCACACAAATGAACCCAGAATGATGTGAAATTGTGCTTCGTGCAACATAATTCTGGGTGCCATTTAAAAGCCATAAGTGCTAATGACTCCATTCCTTTTTGGGGTAATAGGGGCAATTAATTGGAGTACTCTAAAACAAACCCAACCTCTCTAGGATATTCAGAAGCCAAGTTATAAGCCCACAAAGGTGTAACTGGACTACTTCTTTAAAGTGACACCAGGCCCGGTGACCTTTGGGACATGGTTTGGCCCCCTATAGGAATGTGCGATCATCATGAAACGTTCAGATCACTTACAACTCAATAGATTCTACCTTCTTGTAACGTTTCAGCCTGATTGGACCTTGTTTTCACACAAATGGACCCAGAATGATGTGAAATTGTGCTTCGTGCAACATAATTCTGGGTGCCATTTACAAACCATAAGTGCTATTGACTCCATTCCTTTTTGTGGTTGTAGGGGCTGTTGATTGGAGTACACTAAAACAAACCTGATCTCTCTAGGACATTCAGAAACCAAGTTATAAGCCCACAAATGTGTAACTGGACTACTTCTTTAAATTGACACCAGATCCGGTGACCTTTGGGACATGGTTTGACCCCCTTAGGAAAGTGCTATCATTATGAAACGTTCAGATCACTTACAACTCAATAGATTCTACCTTCCTGTAACGTTTCAGCCTGATTGGACCTTGTTTTCACACAAATGAACCCAGAATGATGTGAAATTGTGCTTCGTGCAACATAATTCTGGGTGCCATTTAAAAGCCATAAGTGCTAATGACTCCATTCCTTTTTGGGGTAATAGGGGCAATTAATTGGAGTACTCTAAAACAAACCCAACCTCTCTAGGATATTCAGAAGCCAGGTTATAAGCCCACAAATGTGTAACTGGACTACTTCTTTAAAGTGACACCAGGCCCGGTGACCTTTGGGACATGGTTTGACCCCCTATAGGAATGTGCGATCATCATGAAATGTTCAGATCACTTACAACTCAATAGATTCTACCTTCATGTAACGTTTCAGCCTGATTGGACCTTGTTTTCACACAAATGGACCCAGAATGATGTGAAATTGTGCTTCGTGCAACATAATTCTGGGTGCCATTTCAAAACCATAAGTGCTAATGACTCCATTCCTTTTTGGGGTAATGGGGGCTGTTAAATGGAGTACTCTAAAACCAACCTGACCTCTCTAGGATATTCAGAAGCCAAGTTATAAGCCCACAAAGGTGTAACTGGACTACTTCTTTAAAGTGACACCAGGCCCGGTGACCTTTGGGACATGGTTTGGCCCCCTATAGGAATGTGCGATCATCATGAAACGTTCAGATCACTTACAACTCAATAGATTCTACCTTCTTGTAACGTTTCAGCCTGATTGGACCTTGTTTTCACACAAATGGACCCAGAATGATGTGAAATTGTGCTTCGTGCAACATAATTCTGGGTGCCATTTACAAACCATAAGTGCTAATGACTCCATTCCTTTTTGTGGTTGTAGGGGCTGTTGATTGGAGTACACTAAAACAAACCTGATCTCTCTAGGACATTCAGAAACCAAGTTATAAGCCCACAAATGTGTAACTGGACTACTTCTTTAAATTGACACCAGATCCGGTGACCTTTGGGACATGGTTTGACCCCCTTAGGAAAGTGCTATCATTATGAAACGTTCAGATCACTTACAACTCAATAGATTCTACCTTCCTGTAACGTTTCAGCCTGATTGGACCTTGTTTTCACACAAATGAACCCAGAATGATGTGAAATTGTGCTTCGTGCAACATAATTCTGGGTGCCATTTAAAAGCCATAAGTGCTAATGACTCCATTCCTTTTTGGGGTAATAGGGGCAATTAATTGGAGTACTCTAAAACAAACCCAACCTCTCTAGGATATTCAGAAGCCAAGTTATAAGCCCACAAAGGTGTAACTGGACTACTTCTTTAAAGTGACACCAGGCCCGGTGACCTTTGGGACATGGTTTGGCCCCCTATAGGAATGTGCGATCATCATGAAACGTTCAGATCACTTACAACTCAATAGATTCTACCTTCTTGTAACGTTTCAGCCTGATTGGACCTTGTTTTCACACAAATGGACCCAGAATGATGTGAAATTGTGCTTCGTGCAACATAATTCTGGGTGCCATTTACAAACCATAAGTGCTATTGACTCCATTCCTTTTTGTGGTTGTAGGGGCTGTTGATTGGAGTACACTAAAACAAACCTGATCTCTCTAGGACATTCAGAAACCAAGTTATAAGCCCACAAATGTGTAACTGGACTACTTCTTTAAATTGACACCAGATCCGGTGACCTTTGGGACATGGTTTGACCCCCTTAGGAAAGTGCTATCATTATGAAACGTTCAGATCACTTACAACTCAATAGATTCTACCTTCCTGTAACGTTTCAGCCTGATTGGACCTTGTTTTCACACAAATGAACCCAGAATGATGTGAAATTGTGCTTCGTGCAACATAATTCTGGGTGCCATTTAAAAGCCATAAGTGCTAATGACTCCATTCCTTTTTGGGGTAATAGGGGCAATTAATTGGAGTACTCTAAAACAAACCCAACCTCTCTAGGATATTCAGAAGCCAGGTTATAAGCCCACAAATGTGTAACTGGACTACTTCTTTAAAGTGACACCAGGCCCGGTGACCTTTGGGACATGGTTTGACCCCCTATAGGAATGTGCGATCATCATGAAATGTTCAGATCACTTACAACTCAATAGATTCTACCTTCATGTAACGTTTCAGCCTGATTGGACCTTGTTTTCACACAAATGGACCCAGAATGATGTGAAATTGTGCTTCGTGCAACATAATTCTGGGTGCCATTTCAAAACCATAAGTGCTAATGACTCCATTCCTTTTTGGGGTAATGGGGGCTGTTAAATGGAGTACTCTAAAACCAACCTGACCTCTCTAGGATATTCAGAAGCCAAGTTATAAGCCCACAAAGGTGTAACTGGACTACTTCTTTAAAGTGACACCAGGCCCGGTGACCTTTGGGACATGGTTTGGCCCCCTATAGGAATGTGCGATCATCATGAAACGTTCAGATCACTTACAACTCAATAGATTCTACCTTCCTGTAACTTTTCAGCCTAATTGGACCTTGTTTTCACACAAATGAACCCAGAATGATGTGAAATTGTGCTTCGTGCAACATAATTCTGGGTGCCATTTAAAAACCATATGTTTAAATGACTCCATTCCATTTTGTGGTTGAAGGGGCTGTTGATTGGAGTACATGAAAACAAACCTGATCTCTCTAGGACATTCAGAAGCCAAGTTATAAGCCCACAAATGTGTAACTGGACTACTTCTTTAAATTGACACCAGATCCGGTGACCTTTGGGACAGGGTTTGACCCCCTTAGGAAAGTGCTATCATCATGAAACGTTCAGATCACTTACAACTCAATAGATTCTACCTTCCTGTAACGTTTCAGCCTGATTGGACCTTGTTTTCACACAAATGAACCCAGAATGATGTGAAATTGTGCTTCGTGCAACATAATTCTGGGTGCCATTTAAAAACCATAACTGCTAATGACTCCATTCCTTTTGGGGTAATGGGGGCTGTTAATTGGAGTACTCTAAAAAAAACCTGACCTCTCTAGGATATTCCAAAGCCAAGTTATAAGCCCACAAAGGTGTAACTGGACTACTTCTTTAAATTGACACCAGATCCGGTGACCTTTGGGGCAGGGTTTGACCCCCTTAGGAAAGTGCTATCATCATGAAACGTTCAGATCACTTACAACTCAATAGATTCTACCTTCCTGTAACGTTTCAGCCTGATTGGACCTTGTTTTCACACAAATGAACCCAGAATGATGTGAAATTGTGCTTCGTGCAACATAATTCTGGGTGCCATTTAAAAACCATAAGTGTTAATGACTCCATTCCTTTTTGTGGTTGTAGGGGCTGTTGATTGGAGTACATTAAAACAAACCTGATCTCTCTAGGACATTCAGAAGCCAAGTTATAAGCCCACAAATGTGTAACTGGACTACTTCTTTAAATAGACACCAGATCCGGTGACCTTTGGGACATGGTTTGACCCCCTTAGGAAAGTGCGATCATCATGAAACGTTCAGATCACTTACAACTCAATAGATTCTACCTTCCTGTAACGTTTCAGCCTGATTGGACCTTGTTTTCACACAAATGAACCCAGAATGATGTGAAATTGTGCTTCGTGCAACATAATTCTGGGTGCCATTTAAAAACCATAAGTGCTAATGACTCCATTCCTTTTTGGGGTAATAGGGGCAATTAATTGGAGTACTCTAAAACAAACCCGACCTCTTTAGGATATTCAGAAGCCAAGTTATAAGCCCACAAATGTGTAACTGGACTACTTCTTTAAAGTGACACCAGGCCCGGTGACCTTTGGGACATGGTTTGACCCCCTATAGGAATGTGCGATCATCATGAAATGTTCAGATCACTTACAACTCAATAGATTCTACCTTCATGTAACGTTTCAGCCTGATTGGACCTTGTTTTCACACAAATGGACCCAGAATGATGTGAAATTGTGCTTCGTGCAACATAATTCTGGGTGCCATTTCAAAACCATAAGTGCTAATGACGCCATTCCTTTTTGGGGTAATGGGGGCTGTTAATTGGAGTACTCTAAAACCAACCTGACCTCTCTAGGATATTCAGAAGCCAAGTTATAAGCCCACAAAGGTGTAACTGGACTACTTCTTTAAAGTGACACCAGGCCCGGTGACCTTTGGGACATGGTTTGGCCCCCTATAGGAATGTGCGATCATCATGAAACGTTCAGATCACTTACAACTCAATAGATTCTACCTTCTTGTAACGTTTCAGCCTGATTGGACCTTGTTTTCACACAAATGAACCCAGAATGATGTGAAATTGTGCTCCGTGCAACATAATTCTGGGTGCCATTTAAAAACCATAAGTGTTAATGACTCCATTCCTTTTTGTGGTTGTAGGGGCTGTTGATTGGAGTACATTAAAACAAACCTGATCTCTCTAGGACATTCAGAAGCCAAGTTATAAGCCCACAAATGTGTAACTGGACTACTTCTTTAAATAGACACCAGATCCGGTGACCTTTGGGACATGGTTTGACCCCCTTAGGAAAGTGCTATCATCATGAAACGTTCAGATCACTTACAACTCAATAGATTCTACCTTCCTGTAACGTTTCAGCCTGATTGGACCTTGTTTTCACACAAATGAACCCAGAATGATGTGAAATTGTGCTTCGTGCAACATAATTCTGGGTGCCATTTAAAAACCATAAGTGCTAATGACTCCATTCCTTTTTGGGGTAATAGGGGCAATTAATTGGAGTACTCTAAAACAAACCCGACCTCTTTAGGATATTCAGAAGCCAAGTTATAAGCCCACAAATGTGTAACTGGACTACTTCTTTAAAGTGACACCAGGCCCGGTGACCTTTGGGACATGGTTTGACCCCCTATAGGAATGTGCGATCATCATGAAATGTTCAGATCACTTACAACTCAATAGATTCTACCTTCATGTAACGTTTCAGCCTGATTGGACCTTGTTTTCACACAAATGGACCCAGAATGATGTGAAATTGTGCTTCGTGCAACATAATTCTGGGTGCCATTTCAAAACCATAAGTGCTAATGACGCCATTCCTTTTTGGGGTAATGGGGGCTGTTAATTGGAGTACTCTAAAACCAACCTGATCTCTCTAGGATATTCAGAAGCCAAGTTATAAGCCCACAAAGGTGTAACTGGACTACTTCTTTAAAGTGACACCAGGCCCGGTGACCTTTGGGACATGGTTTGGCCCCCTATAGGAATGTGCGATCATCATGAAACGTTCAGATCACTTACAACTCAATAGATTCTACCTTCTTGTAACGTTTCAGCCTAATTGGACCTTGTTTTCACACAAATGGACCCAGAATGATGTGAAATTGTGCTTCGTGCCACATAATTCTGGGTGCCATTTACAAACCATAAGCGCTAATGACTCCATTCCTTTTTGTGGTTGTAGGGGCTGTTGATTGGAGTACACTAAAAAAAACCGGATCTCTCTAGGACATTCAGAAGCCAAGTTATAAACCCACAAATGTGTAACTGGACTACTTCTTTAAATTGACACCAGGCCCGGTGACCTTTGGGACATGGTTTGACCCCCTTAGGAAAGTGCTATCATCATGAAACGTTCAGATCACTTACAACTCAATAGAGTCTACCTTCCTGTAACGTTTCAGCCTGATTGGACCTTGTTTTCACACAAATGAACCCAGAATGATGTGAAATTGTGCTTCGTGCAACATAATTCTGGGTGCCATTTAAAAACCATAAGTTTAAATGACTCCATTCCTTTTTGTGGTTGAAGGGGCTGTTGATTGGAGTACATGAAAACAAACCTGATCTCTCTAGGACATTCAGAAGCCAAGTTATAAGCCCACAAATGTGTAACTGGACTACTTCTTTAAATTGACACCAGATCCGGTGACCTTTGGGACAGGGTTTGACCCCCTTAGGAAAGTGTTATCATCATGAAACGTTCAGATCACTTACAACTCAATAGATTCTACCTTCCTGTAACGTTTCAGCCTGATTGGACCTTGTTTTCACACAAATGAACCCAGAATGATGTGAAATTGTGCTTCGTGCAACATAATTCTGGGTGCCATTTAAAAACCATAAGTGCTAATGACTCCATTCCTTTTTGTGGTTGTAGGGGCTGTTGATTGGAGTACACTAAAACAAACCTGATCCCTCTAGGACATTCAGAAGCCAAGTTATAAGCCCACAAAGGTGTAACTGGACTACTTCTTTAAAGTGACACCAGGCCCGGTGACCTTTGGGACATAGTTTGACCCCCTATAGGAATGTGCGATCATCATGAAACGTTCAGATCACTTACAACTCAATAGATTCTACCTTCTTGTAACGCTTCAGCCTGATTGGACCTTGTTTTCACACAAATGAACCCAGATTGATGTGAAATTGTGCTTCGTGCAACATAATTCTGGGTGCCATTTCCAAACCATAAGTGCTAATGACTCCATTCCTTTTTGTGGTTGTAGGGGCTGTTGAAACAAACCTGATCTCTCTAGGACATTCAGAAGCCAAGTTATAAGCCCACAAATGTGTAACTGGACCACTTCTTTAAATTGACACCAATGCCGGTGACCTTTGGGACATGGTTTGACCCCCTTAGGAAAGTGCTATCATCACGGAACGTTCAGATCACTTACAACTCAATAGATTCTACCTTCCTGTAACGTTTCAGCCTGATTGGACCTTGTTTTCACACAAATGAACCCAGTATGAAGTGAAATTGGTCTTCGTGCAACATAATTCTGGGTGCCATTTAAAAACCATAAGTGCTAATGACTACATTCCTTTTTGGGGTAATGGGGGCTGTTAATTGGAGTACTCTAAAACAAACCTGACCTCTCTAGGATATTCAAAAGCCAAGTTATAAGCCCACAAAGGTGTAACTGGACTACTTCTTTAAAGTGACACCAGGCCCGGTGACCTTTGGGACATGGTTTGACCCCCTTAGGAAAGTGCTATCAACATGAAACGTTCAGATCACTTACAACTCAATAGATTCTACCTTCCTGTAACGTTTCAGCCTGATTGGACCTTGTTTTCACACAAATGAACCCAGAATGATGTGAAATTGTGCTTCGTGCAACATAATTCTGGGTGCCATTTAAAAACCATAAGTGTTAATGACTCCATTCCTTTTTGTGGTTGAAGGGGCTGTTGATTTGAGTACATGAAAACAAACCTGATCTCTCTAGGACATTCAGAAGCCAAGTTATAAGCCCACAAATGTGTAACTGGACTACTTCTTTAAATTGACACCAGATCCGGTGACCTTTGGGACAGGGTTTGACCCCCTTAGGAAAGTGCTATCATCATGAAACGTTCAGATCTCTTACAACTCAATAGATTCTACCTTCCTGTAACGTTTCAGCCTGATTGGACCTTGTTTTCACACAAATGAACCCAGAATGATGTGAAATTGTGCTTCGTGCAACATAATTCTGGGTGCCATTTAAAAACCATAAGTGCTAATGACTCCATTCCTTTTTGTGGTTGTAGGGGCTGTTGATTGGAGTACACTAAAACAAACCTGATCCCTCTAGGACATTCAGAAGCCAAGTTATAAGCCCACAAAGGTGTAACTGGACTACTTCTTTAAAGTGACACCAGGCCCGGTGACCTTTGGGACATAGTTTGACCCCCTATAGGAATGTGCGATCATCATGAAACGTTCAGATCACTTACAACTCAATAGATTCTACCTTCTTGTAACGCTTCAGCCTGATTGGACCTTGTTTTCACACAAATGAACCCAGATTGATGTAAAATTGTGCTTCGTGCAACATAATTCTGGGTGCCATTTCCAAACCATAAGTGCTAATGACTCCATTCCTTTTTGTGGTTGTAGGGGCTGTTGAAACCAACCTGATCTCTCTAGGACATTCAGAAGCCAAGTTATAAGCCCACAAATGTGTAACTGGACCACTTCTTTAAATTGACACCAATGCCGGTGACCTTTGGGACATGGTTTGACCCCCTTAGGAAAGTGCTATCATCACGGAACGTTCAGATCACTTACAACTCAATAGATTCTACCTTCCTGTAACGTTTCAGCCTGATTGGACCTTGTTTTCACACAAATGAACCCAGTATGAAGTGAAATTGGTCTTCGTGCAACATAATTCTGGGTGCCATTTAAAAACCATAAGTGCTAATGACTACATTCCTTTTTGGGGTAATGGGGGCTGTTAATTGGAGTACTCTAAAACAAACCTGACCTCTCTAGGATATTCAAAAGCCAAGTTATAAGCCCACAAAGGTGTAACTGGACTACTTCTTTAAAGTGACACCAGGCCCGGTGACCTTTGGGACATGGTTTGACCACCTTAGGAAAGTGCTATCAACATGAAACGTTCAGATCACTTACAACTCAATAGATTCTACCTTCCTGTAACGTTTCAGCCTGATTGGACCTTGTTTTCACACAAATGAACCCAGAATGATGTGAAATTGTGCTTCGTGCAACATAATTCTGGGTGCCATTTAAAAACCATAAGTGTTAATGACTCCATTCCTTTTTGTGGTTGAAGGGGCTGTTGATTTGAGTACATGAAAACAAACCTGATCTCTCTAGGACATTCAGAAGCCAAGTTATAAGCCCACAAATGTGTAACTGGACTACTTCTTTAAATTGACACCAGATCCGGTGACCTTTGGGACAGGGTTTGACCCCCTTAGGAAAGTGCTATCATCATGAAACGTTCAGATCACTTACAACTCAATAGATTCTACCTTCCTGTAACGTTTCAGCCTGATTGGACCTTGTTTTCACACAAATGAACCCAGAATGATGTGAAATTGTGCTTCGTGCAACATAATTCTGGGTGCCATTTAAAAACCATAAGTGCTAATGACTCCATTCCTTTTTGTGGTTGTAGGGGCTGTTGATTGGAGTACACTAAAACAAACCTGATCCCTCTAGGACATTCAGAAGCCAAGTTATAAGCCCACAAAGGTGTAACTGGACTACTTCTTTAAAGTGACACCAGGCCCGGTGACCTTTGGGACATAGTTTGACCCCCTATAGGAATGTGCGATCATCATGAAACGTTCAGATCACTTACAACTCAATAGATTCTACCTTCTTGTAACGCTTCAGCCTGATTGGACCTTGTTTTCACACAAATGAACCCAGATTGATGTGAAATTGTGCTTCGTGCAACATAATTCTGGGTGCCATTTCCAAACCATAAGTGCTAATGACTCCATTCCTTTTTGTGGTTGTAGGGGCTGTTGAAACAAACCTGATCTCTCTAGGACATTCAGAAGCCAAGTTATAAGCCCACAAATGTGTAACTGGACCACTTCTTTAAAGTGACACCAGGCCCGGTGACCTTTGGGACATGGTTTGACCCCCTTAGGAAAGTGCTATCAACATGAAACGTTCAGATCACTTACAACTCAATAGATTCTACCTTCCTGTAACGTTTCAGCCTGATTGGACCTTGTTTTCATACAAATGAACCCAGAATGATGTGAAATTGTGCTTCGTGCAACATAATTCTGGGTGCCATTTAAAAACCATAAGTGTTAATGACTCCATTCCTTTTTGTGGTTGAAGGGGCTGTTGATTTGAGTACATGAAAACAAACCTGATCTCTCTAGGACATTCAGAAGCCAAGTTATAAGCCCACAAATGTGTAACTGGACTACTTATTTAAATTGACACCAGATCCGGTGACCTTTGGGACAGGGTTTGACCCCCTTAGGAAAGTGCTATCATCATGAAACGTTCAGATCACTTACAACTCAATAGATTCTACCTTCCTGTAACGTTTCAGCCTGATTGGACCTTGTTTTCACACAAATGAACCCAGAATGATGTGAAATTGTGCTTCGTGCAACATAATTCTGGGTGCCATTTAAAAACCATAACTGCTAATGACTCCATTCCTTTTGGGGTAATGGGGGCTGTTAATTGGAGTACTCTAAAAAAAAACCTGACCTCTCAAGGATATTCCAAAGCCAAGTTATAAGCCCACAAAGGTGTAACTGGACTACTTCTTTAAATTGACACCAGATCCGGTGACCTTTGGGGCAGGGTTTGACCCCCTTAGGAAAGTGCTATCATCATGAAACGTTCATATCACTTACAACTCAATAGATTCTACCTTCCTGTAACGTTTCAGCCTGATTGGACCTTGTTTTCACACAAATGAACCCAGAATGATGTGAAATTGTGCTTCGTGCAACATAATTCTGGGTGCCATTTAAAAACCATAAGTGTTAATGACTCCATTCCTTTTTGTGGTTGTAGGGGCTGTTGATTGGAGTACATGAAAACAAACCTGATCTCTCTAGGACATTCAGAAGCCAAGTTATAAGCCCACAAATGTGTAACTGGACTACTTCTTTAAATAGACACCAGATCCGGTGACCTTTGGGACATGGTTTGACCCCCTTAGGAAAGTGCTATCATCATGAAACGTTCAGATCACTTACAACTCAATAGATTCTACCTTCCTGTAACGTTTCAGCCTGATTGGACCTTGTTTTCACACAAATGAACCCAGAATGATGTGAAATTGTGCTTCGTGCAACATAATTCTGGGTGCCATTTAAAAACCATAAGTGCTAATGACTCCATTCCTTTTTGTGGTTGTAGGGGCTGTTGATTGGAGTACACTAAAACAAACCTGATCTCTCTAGGACATTCAGAAGCCAAGTTATAAGCCCACAAAGGTGTAACTGGACTACTTCTTTAAAGTGACACCAGGCCCGGTGACCTTTGGGACATGGTTTGACCCCCTTAGGAAAGTGCTATCATCATGAAACGTTCAGATCACTTACAACTCAATAGATTCTACCTTCCTGTAACGTTTCAGCCTGACTGGACCTTGTTTTCACACAAATGAACCCAGAATGATGTGAAATTGTGCTTCGTGCAACATAATTCTGGGTGCCATTTAAAAACCATAACTGCTAATGACTCCATTCCTTTTGGGGTAATGGGGGCTGTTAATTGGAGTACTCTAAAACAAACCTGACCTCTCTAGGATATTCCAAAGCCAAGTTATAAGCCCACGTAGGTGTAACTGGACTACTTCTTTAAAGTGACACCAGGCCCGGTGACCTTTGGGACATGGTTTGACCCCCTATAGGAATGGGCGATCATCATGAAACGTTCAGATCACTTACAACTCAATAGATTCTACCTTCTTGTAACGTTTCAGCCTGATTGGACCTTGTTTTCACACAAATGGACCCAGAATGATGTGAAATTGTGCTTCGTGCAACATAATTCTGGGTGCCATTTAAAAACCATAAGTGCTAATGACTCCATTCCTTTTTGTGGTTTTAGGGGCTGTTGATTGGAGTACACTAAAACAAACTTGATCTCTCTAGGACATTCAGAAGCCAAGTTATAAGCCCACAAAGGTGTAACTGGACTACTTCTTTAAAGTGACACCAGGCCCGGTGACATTTGGGACATGGTTTGACCCCCTTAGGAAAGTGCTATCATCATGAAACGTTCAGATCACTTACAACTCAATATATTCTACCTTCCTGTAACGTTTCAGCCTGATTGGACCTTGTTTTCACACAAATGAACCCAGAATGATGTGAAATTGTGCTTCGTGCAACATAATTCTGGGTGCCATTTAAAAACCATAACTGCTAATGACTCCATTCCTTTTGGGGTAATGGGGGCTGTTAATTGGAGTACTCTAAAAAAAACCTGACCTCTCTAGGATATTCCAAAGCCAAGTTATAAGTCCACAAAGGTGTAACTGGACTACTTCTTTAAAGTGACACCAGGCCCGGTGACCTTTGGGACATGGTTTGACCCCCTATAGGAATGTGTGATCATCATGAAACGTTCAGATCACTTACAACTCAATAGATTCTACCTTCTTGTAACGTTTCAGCCTGATTGGACCTTGTTTTCACACAAATGGACCCAGAATGATGTGAAATTGTGCTTCGTGCAACATAATTCTGGGTGCCATTTACAAACCATAAGTGCTAATGACTCCATTCCTTTTTGGGGTAATAGGGGCTTGTAATTGGAGTACTCTAAAACAAACCTGACCTCTCTAGGATATTCAGAAGCCAAGTTATAAGCCCACAAATGTGTAACTGGACTACTTCTTTAAAGTGACACCAGGCCCGGTGACCTTTGGGACATGGTTTGACCCCCTATAGGAATGTGCTATCATCATGAAACGTTCAGATCACATACAACTCAATAGACTCTACCTTCATGTAACATTTCAGCCGGATTGGACCTTGTTTTCACACAAATGGACCCAGAATGATGTGAAATTGTGCTTCGTGCAACATAATTCTGGGTGCCATTTCAAAACCATAAGTGCTAATGACTCCATTCCTTTTTGGGGTAATGGGGGCTGTTAATTGGAGTACTCTAAAACCAACCTGACCTCTCTAGGATATTCAGAAGCCAAGTTATAAGCCCACAAAGGTGTAACTGGACTACTTCTTTAAAGTGACACCAGGCCCGGTGACCTTTGGGACATGGTTTGGCCCCCTATAGGAATGTGCGATCATCATGAAACGTTCAGATCACTTACAACTCAATAGATTCTACCTTCTTGTAACGTTTCAGCCTAATTGGACCTTGTTTTTACACAAATGGACCCAGAATGATGTGAAATTGTGCTTCGTGCAACATAATTCTGGGTGCCATTTACAAACCATAAGTGCTAATGACTCCATTCCTTTTTGTGGTTGTAGGGGCTGTTGATTGGAGTACACTAAAACAAACCTGATCTCTCTAGGACATTCAGAAGCCAAGTTATAAACCCACAAAGGTGTAACTGGACTACTTCTTTAAATTGACACCAGGCCTGGTGACCTTTGGGACATGGTTTGACCCCCTTAGGAAAGTGCTATCATCATGAAACATTCAGATCACTTACAACTCAATAGAGTCTACCTTCCTGTAACGTTTCAGCCTGATTGGACCTTGTTTTCACACAAATGAACCCAGAATGATGTGAAATTGTGCTTCGTGCAACATAATTCTCTGTGCCATTTAAAAACCATAAGTGTTAATGACTCCATTCCTTTTTGTGGTTGAAGGGGCTGTTGATTGGAGTACATGAAAACAAACCTGATCTCTCTAGGACATTCAGAAGCCAAGTTGTAAACCCACATATGTGTAACTGGACTACTTCTTTAAATTGACACCAGATCCGGTGACCTTTGGGGCAGGGTTTGACCCCCTTAGGAAAGTGCTATCATCATGAAACGTTCAGATCACTTACAACTCAATAGATTCTACCTTCCTGTAACGTTTCAGCCTGATTGGACCTTGTTTTCACACAAATGAACCCAGAATGACTTGAAATTTTGCTTCGTGCAACATAATTCTTGGTGCCATTTAAAAACCATAAGTGCTAATGACTCCATTCCTTTTTGTGGTTGTAGGGGCTGTTGATTGGAGTACACTAAAACAAACCTGATCCCTCTAGGACATTCAGAAGCCAATGTATAAGCCCACAAAGGTGTAACTGGACTACTTCTTTAAAGTGACACCAGGCCCGGTGACCTTTGGGACATGGTTTGACCCCCTATAGGAATGTGCGATCATCATGAAACGTTCAGATCACTTACAACTCAATAGATTCTACCTTCTTGTAACGTTTCAGCCTGATTGGACCTTGTTTTCACACAAATGAACCCAGAATGATGTGAAATTGTGCTTCGTGCAACATAATTCTGGGTGCCATTTCCAAACCATAAGTGCTAATGACTCCATTCCTTTTTGTGGTTGTAGGGGCTGTTGAAACAAACCTGATCTCTCTAGGACATTCAGAAGCCAAGTTATAAGCCCACAAATGTGTAAATGGACCACTTCTTTAAATTGACACCAGATCCGGTGACCTTTGGGACATGGTTTGACCCCCTTAGGAAAGTGCTATCATCACGGAACGTTCAGATCACTTACAACTCAATAGATTCTACCTTCCTGTAACGTTTCAGCCTGATTGGACCTTGTTTTCACACAAATGAACCCAGAATGATGTGAAATTGTGCTTCGTGCAACATAATTCTGGGTGCCAATTAAAAACCATAAGTGCTAATGACTCCATTCCTTTTTGGGGTAATGGGGGCTGTTAATTGGAGTACTCTAAAACAAACCTGACCTCTCTAGGATATTCAGAAGCCAAGTTATAAGCCCACAAAGGTGTAACTGGACTACTTCTTTAAAGTGACACCAGGCCCGGTGACCTTTGGGACTTGGTTTGGCCCCCTATAGGAATGTGCGATCAACATGAAACGTTCAGATCACTTACAGCTCAATAGATTCTACCTTCTTGTAACGTTTCAGCCTAATTGGACCTTGTTTTCACACAAATGGACCCAGAATGATGTGAAATTGTGCTTCGTGCAACATAATTCTGGGTGCCATTTACAAACCATAAGTGCTAATGACTCCATTCCTTTTTGTGGTTGTAGGGGCTGTTGATTGGAGTACACTAAAACAAACCTGATCTCTCTAGGACATTCAGAAGCCAAGTTATAAACCCACAAATGTGTAACTGGACTACTTCTTTAAATTGACACCAGATCCGGTTACCTTTGGGACATGGTTTGACCCCCTTAGGAAAGTTCTATCATCATGAAACGCTCAGATCACTTACAACTCAATAGATTCTACCTTCTTGTAACGTTTCAGCCTGATTGGACCTTGTTTTCACACAAATGGACCCAGAATGATGTGAAATTGTGCTTTGTGCAACATAATTCTGGGTGCCATTTCCAAACCATAAGTGCTAATGACTCCATTCCTTTTTGTGGTTGTAGGGGCTGTTGAAACAAACCTGATCTCTCTAGGACATTCAGAAGCCAAGTTATAAGCCCACAAATGTGTAACTGGACTACTTCTTTAAAGTGACACCAGGCCCGGTGACCTTTGGGACATGGTTTGACCCCCTATAGGAATGTGCTATCATCATGAAACGTTCAGATCACATACAACTCAATAGACTCTACCTTCATGTAACATTTCAGCCGGATTTTACCTTGTTTTCACACAAATGGACCCAGAATGATGTGAAATTGTCCTTCGTGCAACATAATTCTGGGTGCCATTTCAAAACCATAAGTGCTAATGACTCCATTCCTTTTTGGTGTAATGGGGGCTGTTAATTGGAGTACTCTAAAACCAACCTGACCTCTCTAGGATATTCAGAAGCCAAGTTATAAACCCACAAAGGTGTAACTGGACTACTTCTTTAAAGTGACACCAGGCCCGGTGACCTTTGGGACATGGTTTGGCCCCCTATAGGAATGTGCGATCATCATGAAACGTTCAGATCACTTACAACTCAATAGATTCTACCTTCTTGTAACGTTTCAGCCTAATTGGACCTTGTTTTCACACAAATGGACCCAGAATGATGTGAAATTGTGCTTCGTGCAACATAATTCTGGGTGCCATTTACAAACCATAAGTGCTAATGACTCCATTCCTTTTTGTGGTTGTAGGGGCTGTTGATTGGAGTACACTAAAACAAACCTGATCTCTCTAGGACATTCAGAAGCCACGTTATAAACCCACAAAGGTGTAACTGGACTACTTCTTTAAATTGACACCAGGCCTGGTGACCTTTGGGACATGGTTTGACCCCCTTAGGAAAGTGCTATCATCATGAAACATTCAGATCACTTACAACTCAATAGAGTCTACCTTCCTGTAACGTTTCAGCCTGATTGGACCTTGTTTTCACACAAATGAACCCAGAATGATGTGAAATTGTGTTTCGTGCAACATAATTCTCTGTGCCATTTAAAAACCATAAGTGTTAATGACTCCATTCCTTTTTGTGGTTGAAGGGGCTGTTGATTGGAGTACATGAAAACAAACCTGATCTCTCTAGGACATTCAGAAGCCAAGTTGTAAACCCACATATGTGTAACTGGACTACTTCTTTAAATTGACACCAGATCCGGTGACCTTTGGGGCAGGGTTTGACCCCCTTAGGAAAGTGCTATCATCATGAAACGTTCAGATCACTTACAACTCAATAGATTCTACCTTCCTGTAACGTTTCAGCCTGATTGGACCTTGTTTTCACACAAATGAACCCAGAATGACTTGAAATTTTGCTTCGTGCAACATAATTCTGGGTGCCATTTAAAAACCATAAGTGCTAATGACGCCATTCCTTTTTGTGGTTGTAGGGGCTGTTGATTGGAGTACACTAAAACAAACCTGATCCCTCTAGGACATTCAGAAGCCAATGTATAAGCCCACAAAGGTGTAACTGGACTACTTCTTTAAAGTGACACCAGGTCCGGTGACCTTTGGGACATGGTTTGACCCCCTATAGGAATGTGCGATCATCATGAAACGTTCAGATCACTTACAACTCAATAGATTCTACCTTCTTGTAACGTTTCAGCCTGATTGGACCTTGTTTTCACACAAATGAACCCAGAATGATGTGAAATTGTGCTTCGTGCAACATAATTCTGGGTGCCATTTCCAAACCATAAGTGCTAATGACTCCATTCCTTTTTGTGGTTGTAGGGGCTGTTGAAACAAACCTGATCTCTCTAGGACATTCAGAAGCCAAGTTATAAGCCCACAAATGTGTAAATGGACCACTTCTTTAAATTGACACCAGATCCGGTGACCTTTGGGACATGGTTTGACCCCCTTAGGAAAGTGCTATCATCACGGAACGTTCAGATCACTTACAACTCAATAGATTCTACCTTCCTGTAATGTTTCAGCCTGATTGGACCTTGTTTTCACACAAATGAACCCAGAATGATGTGAAATTGTGCTTCGTGCAACATAATTCTGGGTGCCAATTAAAAACCATAAGTGCTAATGACTCCATTCCTTTTTGTGGTTGTAGGGGCTGTTGAAACAAACCTGATCTCTCTAGGACATTCAGAAGCCAAGTTATAAGCCCACAAATGTGTAAATGGACCACTTCTTTAAATTGACACCAGATCCGGTGACCTTTGGGACATGGTTTGACCCCCTTAGGAAAGTGCTATCATCACGGAACGTTCAGATCACTTACAACTCAATAGATTCTACCTTCCTGTAACGTTTCAGCCTGATTGGACCTTGTTTTCACACAAATGAACCCAGAATGATGTGAAATTGTGCTTCGTGCAACATAATTCTGGGTGCCAATTAAAAACCATAAGTGCTAATGACTCCATTCCTTTTTGGGGTAATGGGGGCTGTTAATTGGAGTACTCTAAAACAAACCTGACCTCTCTAGGATATTCAGAAGCCAAGTTATAAGCCCACAAAGGTGTAACTGGACTACTTCTTTAAAGTGACACCAGGCCCGGTGACCTTTGGGACTTGGTTTGGCCCCCTATAGGAATGTGCGATCAACATGAAACGTTCAGATCACTTACAGCTCAATAGATTCTACCTTCTTGTAACGTTTCAGCCTAATTGGACCTTGTTTTCACACAAATGGACCCAGAATGATGTGAAATTGTGCTTCGTGCAACATAATTCTGGGTGCCATTTACAAACCATAAGTGCTAATGACTCCATTCCTTTTTGTGGTTGTAGGGGCTGTTGATTGGAGTACACTAAAACAAACCTGATCTCTCTAGGACATTCAGAAGCCAAGTTATAAACCCACAAATGTGTAACTGGACTACTTCTTTAAATTGACACCAGATCCGGTTACCTTTGGGACATGGTTTGACCCCCTTAGGAAAGTTCTATCATCATGAAACGCTCAGATCACTTACAACTCAATAGATTCTACCTTCTTGTAACGTTTCAGCCTGATTGGACCTTGTTTTCACACAAATGGACCCAGAATGATGTGAAATTGTGCTTTGTGCAACATAATTCTGGGTGCCATTTCCAAACCATAAGTGCTAATGACTCCATTCCTTTTTGTGGTTGTAGGGGCTGTTGAAACAAACCTGATCTCTCTAGGACATTCAGAAGCCAAGTTATAAGCCCACAAATGTGTAACTGGACTACTTCTTTAAAGTGACACCAGGCCCGGTGACCTTTGGGACATGGTTTGACCCCCTATAGGAATGTGCTATCATCATGAAACGTTCAGATCACATACAACTCAATAGACTCTACCTTCATGTAACATTTCAGCCGGATTTTACCTTGTTTTCACACAAATGGACCCAGAATGATGTGAAATTGTCCTTCGTGCAACATAATTCTGGGTGCCATTTCAAAACCATAAGTGCTAATGACTCCATTCCTTTTTGGGGTAATGGGGGCTGTTAATTGGAGTACTCTAAAACCAACCTGACCTCTCTAGGATATTCAGAAGCCAAGTTATAAACCCACAAAGGTGTAACTGGACTACTTCTTTAAAGTGACACCAGGCCCGGTGACCTTTGGGACATGGTTTGGCCCCCTATAGGAATGTGCGATCATCATGAAACGTTCAGATCACTTACAACTCAATAGATTCTACCTTCTTGTAACGTTTCAGCCTAATTGGACCTTGTTTTCACACAAATGGACCCAGAATGATGTGAAATTGTGCTTCGTGCAACATAATTCTGGGTGCCATTTACAAACCATAAGTGCTAATGACTCCATTCCTTTTTGTGGTTGTAGGGGCTGTTGATTGGAGTACACTAAAACAAACCTGATCTCTCTAGGACATTCAGAAGCCAAGTTATAAACCCACAAAGGTGTAACTGGACTACTTCTTTAAATTGACACCAGTCCTGGTGACCTTTGGGACATGGTTTGACCCCCTTAGGAAAGTGCTATCATCATGAAACATTCAGATCACTTACAACTCAATAGAGTCTACCTTCCTGTAACGTTTCAGCCTGATTGGACCTTGTTTTCACACAAATGAACCCAGAATGATGTGAAATTGTGTTTCGTGCAACATAATTCTCTGTGCCATTTAAAAACCATAAGTGTTAATGACTCCATTCCTTTTTGTGGTTGAAGGGGCTGTTGATTGGAGTACATGAAAACAAACCTGATCTCTCTAGGACATTCAGAAGCCAAGTTGTAAACCCACATATGTGTAACTGGACTACTTCTTTAAATTGACACCAGATCCGGTGACCTTTGGGGCAGGGTTTGACCCCCTTAGGAAAGTGCTATCATCATGAAACGTTCAGATCACTTACAACTCAATAGATTCTACCTTCCTGTAACGTTTCAGCCTGATTGGACCTTGTTTTCACACAAATGAACCCAGAATGACTTGAAATTTTGCTTCGTGCAACATAATTCTGGGTGCCATTTAAAAACCATAAGTGCTAATGACGCCATTCCTTTTTGTGGTTGTAGGGGCTGTTGATTGGAGTACACTAAAACAAACCTGATCCCTCTAGGACATTCAGAAGCCAATGTATAAGCCCACAAAGGTGTAACTGGACTACTTCTTTAAAGTGACACCAGGCCCGGTGACCTTTGGGACATGGTTTGACCCCCTATAGGAATGTGCGATCATCATGAAACGTTCAGATCACTTACAACTCAATAGATTCTACCTTCTTGTAACGTTTCAGCCTGATTGGACCTTGTTTTCACACAAATGAACCCAGAATGATGTGAAATTGTGCTTCGTGCAACATAATTCTGGGTGCCATTTCCAAACCATAAGTGCTAATGACTCCATTCCTTTTTGTGGTTGTAGGGGCTGTTGAAACAAACCTGATCTCTCTAGGACATTCAGAAGCCAAGTTATAATCCCACAAATGTGTAAATGGACCACTTCTTTAAATTGACACCAGATCCGGTGACCTTTGGGACATGGTTTGACCCCCTTAGGAAAGTGCTATCATCACGGAACGTTCAGATCACTTACAACTCAATAGATTCTACCTTCCTGTAACGTTTCAGCCTGATTGGACCTTGTTTTCACACAAATGAACCCAGAATGATGTGAAATTGTGCTTCGTGCAACATAATTCTGGGTGCCAATTAAAAACCATAAGTGCTAATGACTCCATTCCTTTTTGGGGTAATGGGGGCTGTTAATTGGAGTACTCTAAAACAAACCTGACCTCTCTAGGATATTCAGAAGCCAAGTTATAAGCCCACAAAGGTGTAACTGGACTACTTCTTTAAAGTGACACCAGGCCCGGTGACCTTTGGGACTTGGTTTGGCCCCCTATAGGAATATGCGATCATCATGAAACGTTCAGATCACTTACAGCTCAATAGATTCTACCTTCTTGTAACGTTTCAGCCTAATTGGACCTTGTTTTCACACAAATGGACCCAGAATGATGTGAAATTGTGCTTCGTGCAACATAATTCTGGGTGCCATTTACAAACCATGAGTGCTAATGACTCCATTCCTTTTTGTGGTTGTAGGGGCTGTTGATTGGAGTACACTAAAACAAACCTGATCTCTCTAGGACATTCAGAAGCCAAGTGATAAACCCACAAATGTGTAACTGGACTACTTCTTTAAATTGACACCAGATCCGGTTACCTTTGGGACATGGTTTGACCCCCTTAGGAAAGTGCTATCATCATGAAACGTTCAGATCACTTACAACTCAATAGATTCTACCTTCTTGTAACGTTTCAGCCTGATTGGACCTTGTTTTCACACAAATGGACCCAGAATGATGTGAAATTGTGCTTTGTGCAACATAATTCTGGGTGCCATTTCCAAACCATAAGTGCTAATGACTCCATTACTTTTTGTGGTTGTAGGGGCTGTTGAAACAAACCTGATCTCTCTAGGACATTCAGAAGCCAAGTTATAAGCCCACAAATGTGTAACTGGACCACTTCTTTAAATTGACACCAGATCCGGTGACATTTGGGACATGGTTTGACCCCCTTAGGAAAGTGCTATCATCACGGAACGTTCAGATCACTTACAACTCAATAGATTCTACCTTCCTGTAACGTTTCAGCCTGATTAGACCTTGTTTTCACACAAATGAACCCAGAATGATGTGAAATTGTGCTTCGTGCAACATAATTCTGGGTGCCATTTAAAAACCATAAGTGCTAATGACTCCATTCCTTTTTGGGGTAATGGGGGCTGTTAATTGGAGTACTCTAAAACAAACCTGACCTCTCTAGGATATTCAGAAGCCAAGTTATAAGCCCACAAAGGTGTAACTGGACTACTTCTTTAAAGTGACACCAGGTCCGGTGACCTTTGGGACATGGTTTGACCCCCTTAGGTAAGTGCTATCATCATGAAACGTTCAGATCACTTACAACTCAATAGATTCTACCTTCCTGTAACGTTTCAGCCTGATTGGACCTTGTTTTCACACAAATGAACCCAGAATGATGTGAAATTGTGCTTCGTGCAACATAATTCTGGGTGCCATTTAAAAACCATAAGTGTTAATGACTCCATTCCTTTTTGTGGTTGAAGGGGCTGTTGATTGGAGTTTATGAAAATAAACCTGATCTCTCTAGGACATTCAGAAGCCAAGTTATAAGCCCACAAATGTGTAACTGGACTACTTCTTTAAATTGACACCAGATCCGGTGACCTTTGGGACATGGTTTGACCCCCTTAGGAAAGTGCTATCATCATGAAACGTTCAGATCACTTACAACTCAATAGATTCTACCTTCCTGTAACGTTTCAGCCTGATTGGACCTTGTTTTCACACAAATGAACCCAGAATGATGTGAAATTGTGCTTCGTGCAACATAATTCTGGGTGCCATTTAAAAACCATAAGTGCTAATGACTTTATTCCTTTTTGTGGTTGTAGGGGCTGTTGATTGGAGTACACTAAAACAAACCTGATCCCTCTAGGACATTCAGAAGCCAAGTTATAAGCCCACAAAGGTGTAACTGGACTACTTCTTTAAAGTGACACCAGGCCCGGTGACCTTTGGGACATGGTTTGACCCCCTATAGGAATGTGCATCATCATGAAACGTTCAGATCACTTACAACTCAATAGATTCTACCTTCTTGTAACGTTTCAGCCTGATTGGACCTTGTTTTCACACAAATGAACCCAGAATGATGTGAAATTGTGCTTCGTGCAACATAATTCTGGGTGCCATTTAAAAACCATAAGTGTTAATGACTCCATTCCTTTTTGGGGTAATGGGGGCTGTTAATTGGAGTACTCTAAAACAAACCTGACCTCTCTAGGATATTCAGAAGCCAAGTTATAAGCCCAAAAAGGTGTAACTGGACTACTTCTTTAAAGTGACACCAGGCCCGGTGACTTTTGGAACATGGTTTGGCCCCCTATAGGAATGTGCGTTCATCATGAAACGTTCAGATCACTTACAACTCAATAGATTATACCTTCTTGTAACGTTTCAGCCTAATTGGACCTTGTTTTCACACAAATGGACCCAGAATGATGTGAAATTGTTCTTCATGCAACATAATTCTGGGTGCCATTTACAAACCATGAGTGCTACTGACTCCATTCCTTTTTGTGGTTGTAGGGGCTGTTGATTGGAGTACACTAAAACAAACCTGATCTCTCTAGGACATTCAGAAGCCAAGTTATAAACCCACAAATGTGTAACTGGACTACTTCTTTAAATTGACACCAGATCCGGTTACCTTTGGGACATGGTTTGACCCCCTTAGGAAAGTGCTATCATCATGAAACGTTCAGATCACTTACAACTCAATAGATTCTACCTTCCTGTAACGTTTCAGCCTGATTGGACCTTGTTTTCACACAAATGAACCCAGAATGATGTGAAATTGTGCTTCGTGCAACATAATTCTGGGTGCCATTTAAAAACCATAAGTGCTAATGACTCCATTCCTTTTTGGGGTAATGGGGGCTGTTAATTGGAGTACTCTAAAACAAACCTGACCTCTCTAGGATATTCAGAAGCCAAGTTATAAGCCCACAAATGTGTAACTGGACCACTTCTTTAAATTGACACCAGATCCGGTGACCTTTGGGACATCGTTTGACCCCCTTAGGAAAGTGCTATCATCACGGAACGTTCAGATCACTTACAACTCAATAGATTCTACCTTCCTGTAACGTTTCAGCCTGATTGGACCTTGTTTTCACTTAAATGAACCCAGAATGATGTGAAATTGTGCTTCGTGCAACATAATTCTGGGTGCCATTTAAAAACCATAAGTGCTAATGACTCCATTCCTTTTTGGGGTACTGGGGGCTGTTAATTGGAGTACTCTAAAACAAACCTGACCTCTCTAGGATATTCAGAAGCCAAGTTATAAGCCCACAAAGGTGTAACTGGACTACTTCTTTAAAGTGACACCAGGCCCGGTGACCTTTGGGACATGGTTTGACCCCCTTAGGAAAGTGCTATCATCATGAAACGTTCAGATCACTTACAACTCAATAGATTCTACCTTCCTCTAACGTTTTAGCCTGATTGGACCTTGTTTTCACACAAATGAACCCAGAATGATGTGAAATTGTGCTTCGTGCAACATAATTCTGGGTGCCATTTAAAAACCATAAGTGTTAATGACTCCATTCCTTTTTGTGGTTGAAGGGGCTGTTGATTGGAGTTTATGAAAACAAACCTGATCTCTCTGGGACATTCAGAAGCCAAGTTATAAGCCCACAAATGTGTAACTGGACTACTTCTTTAAATTGACACCAGATCCGGTGACCTTTGGGACAGGGTTTGACCCCCTTAGGAAAGCGCTATCATCATGAAACGTTCAGATCACTTACAACTCAATAGATTCTACCTTCCTGTAACGATTCAGCCTGATTGGACCTTGTTTTCACACAAATGAACCCAGAATGATGTGAAATTGTGCTTCGTGCAACATAATTCTGGGTGCCATTTAAAAACCATAAGTGCTAATGACTCAATTCCTTTTTGTGGTTGTAGGGGCTGTTAATTTGAGTACTCTAAAACAAACCTGACCGCTCTAGGATATTCAGAAGCCAAGTTATAAGCCCACAAATGTGTAACTGGACTACTTCTTTAAAGTGACACCAGGCCCGGTGACCTTTGGGACATGGTTTGACCCCCTATAGGAATGTGCGATCATCATGAAACATTCAGATCACTTACAACTCAATAGATTCTACCTTTATGTAACGTTTCAGCCTGATTGGACCTTGTTTTCACACAAATGGACCCAGATTGATGTGAAATTGTGCTTCGTGCAACATAATTCTGGGTGCCATTTAAAAACCATAAGTGCTAATGACTCAATTCCTTTTTGTGGTTGTAGGGGCTGTTAATTTGAGTACTCTAAAACAAACCTGACCGCTCTAGGATATTCAGAAGCCAAGTTATAAGCCCACAAATGTGTAACTGGACTACTTCTTTAAAGTGACACCAGGCCCGGTGACCTTTGGGACATGGTTTGACCCCCTATAGGAATGTGCGATCATCATGAAACATTCAGATCACTTACAACTCAATAGATTCTACCTTTATGTAACGTTTCAGCCTGATTGGACCTTGTTTTCACACAAATGGACCCAGATTGATGTGAAATTGTGCTTCGTGCAACATAATTCTGGGTGCCATTTACAAACCATAAGTGCTAATCACTCCATTCCTTTTTGTGGTTGTAGGGGCTGTTGATTGGAGTACACTAAAAAAACCTGATCTCTCTAGGACATTCAGAAGCCAAGTTATAAGCCCACAAATGTGTAACTGGACTACTTCTTTAAAGTGACACCAGGCCCGGTGACCTTTGGGACATGGTTTGACCCCCTTAGGAAAGTGCTGTCATCATGAAACGTTCGGATCACTTACAACTCAATAGAGTCTACCTTCCTGTAACGTTTCAGCCTGATTGGACCTTGTTTTCACACAAATGAACCCAGAATGATGTGAAATTGTGCTTCGTGCAACATAATTCTGGGTGCCATTTAAAAACCATAAGTGCTAATGACTCCATTCCTTTTTGTGGTTGTAGGGGCTGTTGATTGGAGTACACTAAAACAAACCTGATCTCTCTAGGACATTCAGAAGCCAAGTTATAAGCCCACAAAGGTGTAACTGGACTACTTCTTTAAAGTGACACCAGGCCCGGTGACCTTTGGGACATGGTTTGACCCCCTATAGGAATGTGTGATCATCATGAAACGTTCAGATCACTTACAACTCAATAGATTCTACCTTCTTGTAACGTTTCAGCCTGATTGGACCTTGTTTTCACACAAATGAACCCAGAATGATGTGAAATTGTGCTTCGTGCAACATAATTCTGGGTGCCATTTCCAAACCATAAGTGCTAATGACTCCATTCCTTTTTGTGGTTGTAGGGGCTGTTGAAACAAACCTGATCTCTCTAGGACATTCAGAAGCCAAGTTATAAGCCCACAAATGTGTAACTGGACCACTTCTTTAAATTGACACCAGATCCGGTGATCTTTGGGACATGGTTTGACCCCCTTAGGAAAGTGCTGTCATCACGGAACTTTCAGATCACTTACAACTCAATAGATTCTACCTTCCTGTAACGTTTCAGCCTGATTGGACCTTGTTTTCACACAAATGAACCCAGAATGATGTGAAATTGTGCTTCATGCAACATAATTCTGGGTGCCATTTAAAAACCATAAGTGCTAATGACTCCATTCCTTTTTGTGGTTGTAGGGGCTGTTGATTGGAGTACACTAAAACAAACCTGATCCCTCTAGGACATTCAGAAGCCAAGTTATAAGCCCACAAAGGTGTAACTGGACAACTTCTTTAAAGTGACACCAGGCCCGGTGACCTTTGGGACATGGTTTGACCCCCTATAGGAATGTGCGATCATCATGAAACGTTCAGATCACTTACAACTCAATAGATTCTACCTTCTTGTAACGTTTCAGCCTGATTGGACCTTGTTTTCACACAAATGAACCCAGAATGATGTGAAATTGTGCTTCGTGCAACATAATTCTGGGTGCCATTTAAAAACCATAAGTGTTAATGACTCCATTCCTTTTTGGGGTAATGGGGGCTGTTAATTGGAGTACTCTAAAACAAACCTGACCTCTCTAGGATATTCAGAAGCCAAGTTATAAGCCCACAAAGGTGTAACTGGACTACTTCTTTAAAGTGACACCAGGCCCGGTGACCTTTGGGACATGGTTTGGCCCCCTATAGGAATGTGCGTTCATCATTAAACGTTCAGATCACTTACAACTCAATAGATTCTACCTTCTTGTAACGTTTCAGCCTAATTGGACCTTGTTTTCACACAAATGGACCCAGAATGATGTGAAATTGTGCTTCGTGCAACATAATTCTGGGTGCCATTTACAAACCATGAGTGCTAATGACTCCATTCCTTTTTGTGGTTGTAGGGGCTGTTGATTGGAGTACACTAAAACAAACCTGATCTCTCTAGGACATTCAGAAGCCAAGTGATAAACCCACAAATGTGTAACTGGACTACTTCTTTAAATTGACACCAGATCCGGTTACCTTTGGGACATGGTTTGACCCCCTTAGGAAAGTGCTATCATCATGAAACGTTCAGATCACTTACAACTCAATAGATTCTACCTTCTTGTAACGTTTCAGCCTGATTGGACCTTGTTTTCACACAAATGGACCCAGAATGATGTGAAATTGTGCTTTGTGCAACATAATTCTGGGTGCCATTTCCAAACCATAAGTGCTAATGACTCCATTACTTTTTGTGGTTGTAGGGGCTGTTGAAACAAACCTGATCTCTCTAGGACATTCAGAAGCCAAGTTATAAGCCCACAAATGTGTAACTGGACCACTTATTTAAATTGACACCAGATCCGGTGACATTTGGGACATGGTTTGACCCCCTTAGGAAAGTGCTATCATCACGGAACATTCAGATCACTTACAACTCAATAGATTCTACCTTCCTGTAACGTTTCAGCCTGATTAGACCTTGTTTTCACACAAATGAACCCAGAATGATGTGAAATTGTGCTTCGTGCAACATAATTCTGGGTGCCATTTAAAAACCATAAGTGCTAATGACTCCATTCCTTTTTGGGGTAATGGGGGCTGTTAATTGGAGTACTCTAAAACAAACCTGACCTCTCTAGGATATTCAGAAGCCAAGTTATAAGCTCACAAAGGTGTAACTGGACTACTTCTTTAAAGTGACACCAGGTCCGGTGACCTTTGGGACATGGTTTGACCCCCTTAGGTAAGTGCTATCATCATGAAACGTTCAGATCACTTACAACTCAATAGATTCTACCTTCCTGTAACGTTTCAGCCTGATTGGACCTTGTTTTCACACAAATGAACCCAGAATGATGTGAAATTGTGCTTCGTGCAACATAATTCTGGGTGACATTTAAAAACCATAAGTGTTAATGACTCCATTCCTTTTTGTGGTTGAAGGGGCTGTTGATTGGAGTTTATGAAAATAAACCTGATCTCTCTAGGACATTCAGAAGCCAAGTTATAAGCCCACAAATGTGTAACTGGACCACTTATTTAAATTGACACCAGATCCGGTGACATTTGGGACATGGTTTGACCCCCTTAGGAAAGTGCTATCATCACGGAACATTCAGATCACTTACAACTCAATAGATTCTACCTTCCTGTAACGTTTCAGCCTGATTAGACCTTGTTTTCACACAAATGAACCCAGAATGATGTGAAATTGTGCTTCGTGCAACATAATTCTGGGTGCCATTTAAAAACCATAAGTGCTAATGACTCCATTCCTTTTTGGGGTAATGGGGGCTGTTAATTGGAGTACTCTAAAACAAACCTGACCTCTCTAGGATATTCAGAAGCCAAGTTATAAGCTCACAAAGGTGTAACTGGACTACTTCTTTAAAGTGACACCAGGTCCGGTGACCTTTGGGACATGGTTTGACCCCCTTAGGTAAGTGCTATCATCATGAAACGTTCAGATCACTTACAACTCAATAGATTCTACCTTCCTGTAACGTTTCAGCCTGATTGGACCTTGTTTTCACACAAATGAACCCAGAATGATGTGAAATTGTGCTTCGTGCAACATAATTCTGGGTGCCATTTAAAAACCATAAGTGTTAATGACTCCATTCCTTTTTGGGGTAATGGGGGCTGTTAATTGGAGTACTCTAAAACAAACCTGACCTCTCTAGGATATTCAGAAGCCAAGTTATAAGCCCACAAAGGTGTAACTGGACTACTTCTTTAAAGTGACACCAGGCCCGGTGACCTTTGGGACATGGTTTGGCCCCCTATAGGAATGTGCGTTCATCATTAAACGTTCAGATCACTTACAACTCAATAGATTCTACCTTCTTGTAA
This sequence comes from Nothobranchius furzeri, assembly GCF_043380555.1. Taxonomy (NCBI): domain Eukaryota; kingdom Metazoa; phylum Chordata; class Actinopteri; order Cyprinodontiformes; family Nothobranchiidae; genus Nothobranchius; species Nothobranchius furzeri. The sequence continues at coordinate 74,693,603 of NC_091750.1, read as the reverse complement.
CGTTTCAGCCTAATTGGACCTTGTTTTCACACAAATGGACCCAGAATGATGTGAAATTGTGCTTCGTGCAACATAATTCTGGGTGCCATTTACAAACCATGAGTGCTAATGACTCCATTCCTTTTTGTGGTTGTAGGGGCTGTTGATTGGAGTACACTAAAACAAACCTGATCTCTCTAGGACATTCAGAAGCCAAGTTATAAGCCCACAAAGGTGTAACTGGACTACTTCTTTAAATTGACACCAGATCCGGTTACCTTTGGGACATGGTTTGACCCCCTTAGGAAAGTGCTATCATCATGAAACGTTCAGATCACTTACAACTCAATAGATTCTACCTTCTTGTAACGTTTCAGCCTGATTGGACCTTGTTTTCACACAAATGGACCCAGAATGATGTGAAATTGTGCTTTGTGCAACATAATTCTGGGTGCCATTTCCAAACCATAAGTGCTAATGACTCCATTACTTTTTGTGGTTGTAGGGGCTGTTGAAACAAACCTGATCTCTCTAGGACATTCAGAAGCCAAGTTATAAGCCCACAAATGTGTAACTGGACCACTTCTTTAAATTGACACCAGATCCGGTGACATTTGGGACATGGTTTGACCCCCTTAGGAAAGTGCTATCATCACGGAACATTCAGATCACTTACAACTCAATAGATTCTACCTTCCTGTAACGTTTCAGCCTGATTAGACCTTGTTTTCACACAAATGAACCCAGAATGATGTGAAATTGTGCTTCGTGCAACATAATTCTGGGTGCCATTTAAAAACCATAAGTGCTAATGACTCCATTCCTTTTTGGGGTAATGGGGGCTGTTAATTGGAGTACTCTAAAACAAACCTGACCTCTCTAGGATATTCAGAAGCCAAGTTATAAGCCCACAAAGGTGTAACTGGACTACTTCTTTAACCCTTTGATGCATGAAATATGAAATCTTCAACCATGATTTGTTAAACAATTTTTTTCATTCATTTTTAGGTGTGAATGAAACAAATTTCAACAAATATTTTTTGTAATATTTTGTTAATTTACAAATAATTTATTACATGTCTACCTCTGTGGACAGCGTGCATTCTGAACATGAAATATGTCGGCTTGACTTACTGAAGTCCAAATGGAGGGGCTCAAATGCAATAAAGTCTTCAACAGCTGTGCTTAATAGCAAAAATGAACAAATAACAATTTTGAATACCTGTCCACTGTAGTGACCATTATGCATCAAAGGGTTAAAGTGACACCAGGTCCGGTGACCTTTGGGACATGGTTTGACCCCCTTAGGTAAGTGCTATCATCATGAAACGTTCAGATCACTTACAACTCAATAGATTCTACCTTCCTGTAACGTTTCAGCCTGATTGGACCTTGTTTTCACACAAATGAACCCAGAATGATGTGAAATTGTGCTTCGTGCAACATAATTCTGGGTGACATTTAAAAACCATAAGTGTTAATGACTCCATTCCTTTTTGTGGTTGAAGGGGCTGTTGATTGGAGTTTATGAAAATAAACCTGATCTCTCTAGGACATTCAGAAGCCAAGTTATGAGCCCACAAATGTGTAACTGGACTACTTCTTTAAATTGACACCAGATCCGGTGACCTTTGGGACAGGGTTTGACCCCCTTAGGAAAGTGCTATCATCATGAAACGTTCAGATCACTTACAACTCAATAGATTCTACCTTCCTGTAACGTTTCAGCCTGATTGGACCTTGGTTTCACACAAATGAACCCAGAATGATGTGAAATTGTGCTTCGTGCAACATAATTCTGGGTGCCATTTAAAAACCATAAGTGCTAATGACTTTATTCCTTTTTGTGGTTGTAGGGGCTGTTGATTGGAGTACACTAAAACAAACCTGATCCCTCTAGGACATTCAGAAGCCAAGTTATAAGCCCACAAAGGTGTAACTGGACTACTTCTTTAAAGTGACACCAGGCCCGGTGACCTTTGGGACATGGTTTGACCCCCTATAGGAATGTGCATCATCATGAAACGTTCAGATCACTTACAACTCAATAGATTCTACCTTCTTGTAACGTTTCAGCCTGATTGGACCTTGTTTTCACACAAATGAACCCAGAATGATGTGAAATTGTGCTTCGTGCAACATAATTCTGGGTGCAATTTAAAAACCATAAGTGTTAATGACTCCATTCCTTTTTGGGGTAATGGGGGCTGTTAATTGGAGTACTCTAAAACAAACCTGACCTCTCTAGGATATTCAGAAGCCAAGTTATAAGCCCACAAAGGTGTAACTGGACTACTTCTTTAAAGTGACACCAGGCCCGGTGACTTTTGGGACATGGTTTGGCCCCCTATAGGAATGTGCGTTCATCATGAAACGTTCAGATCACTTACAACTCAATAGATTATACCTTCTTGTAACGTTTCAGCCTAATTGGACCTTGTTTTCACACAAATGGACCCAGAATGATGTGAAATTGTTCTTCATGCAACATAATTCTGGGTTCCATTTACAAACCATGAGTGCTACTGACTCCATTCCTTTTTGTGGTTGTAGGGGCTGTTGATTGGAGTACACTAAAACAAACCTGATCTCTCTAGGACATTCAGAAGCCAAGTTATAAACCCACAAATGTGTAACTGGACTACTTCTTTAAATTGCCACCAGATCCGGTTACCTTTGGGACATGGTTTGACCCCCTTAGGAAAGTGCTATCATCATGAAACGTTCAGATCACTTACAACTCAATAGATTCTATCTTCTTGTAACGTTTCAGCCTGATTGGACCTTGTTTTCACACAAATGGACCCAGAATGATGTGAAATTGTGCTTTGTGCAACATAATTCTGGGTGCCATTTCCAAACCATAAGTGCTAATGACTCCATTCCTTTTTGTGGTTGTAGGGGCTGTTGAAACATACCTGATCTCTCTAGGACATTCAGAAGCCAAGTTATAAGCCCACAAATGTGTAACTGGACCACTTCTTTAAATTGACACCAGATCCGGTGACCTTTGGGACATGGTTTGACCCCCTTAGGAAAGTGCTATCATCACGGAATGTTCAGATCACTTACAACTCAATAGATTCTACCTTCCTGTAACGTTTCAGCCTGATTGGACCTTGTTTTCACACAAATGAACCCAGAATGATGTGAAATTGTGCTTCGTGCAACATAATTCTGGGTGCCATTTAAAAACCATAAGTGCTAATGACTCCATTCCTTTTAGGGGTAATGGGGGCATTTAATTGGAGTACTCTAAAACAAACCTGACGTCTCTAGGATATTCAGAAGTCAAGTTATAAGCCCACAAAGGTGTAACTGGACTACTTCTTTAAAGTGACACCAGGCCCGGTGACCTTTGGGTCATGGTTTGACCCCCTTAGGAAAGTGCTATCATCATGAAACGTTCAGATCACTTACAACTCAATAGATTCTACCGTCCTGTAACGTTTCAGCCTGATTGGACCTTGTTTTCACACAAATGAACCCAGAATGATGTGAAATTGTGCTTCGTGCAACATAATTCTGGGTGCCATTTAAAAACCATAAGTGTTAATGACTCCATTCCTTTTTGTGGTTGAAGGGGCTGTTGATTGGAGTTTATGAAAACAAACCTGATCTCTCTAGGACATTCAGAAGCCAAGTTATAAGCCCACAAATGTGTAACTGGACTACTTCTTTAAATTGACACCAGATCCGGTGACCTTTGGGACAGGGTTTGACCCCCTTAGGAAAGTGCTATCATCATGAAACGTTCAGATCACTTACAACTCAATAGATTCTACCTTCCTGTAACGTTTCAGCCTGATTGGACCTTGTTTTCACACAAATGAACCCAGAATGATGTGAAATTGTGCTTCGTGCAACATAATTCTGGGTGCCATTTAAAAACCATAAGTGCTAATTACTTTATGCCTTTTTGTGGTTGTAGGGGCTGTTGATTGGAGTACACTAAAACAAACCTGATCCCTCTAGGACATTCAGAAGCCAAGTTATAAGCCCACAAAGGTGTAACTGGACTACTTCTTTAAAGTGACACCAGGCCCGGTGACCTTTGGGACATGGTTTGACCCCCTATAGGAATGTGCATCATCATGAAACGTTCAGATCACTTACAACTCAATAGATTCTACCTTCTTGTAACGTTTCAGCCTGATTGGACCTTGTTTTCACACAAATGAACCCAGAATGATGTGAAATTGTGCTTCGTGCAACATAATTCTGGGTGCCATTTAAAAACCATAAGTGTTAATGACTCCATTCCTTTTTGGGGTAATGGGGGCTGTTAATTGGAGTACTCTAAAACAAACCTGACCTCTCTAGGATATTCAGAAGCCAAGTTATAAGCCCACAAAGGTGTAACTGGACTACTTCTTTAAAGTGACACCAGGCCCGGTGACTTTTGGGACATGGTTTGGCCCCCTATAGGAATGTGCGTTCATCATGAAATGTTCAGATCACTTACAACTCAATAGATTATACCTTCTTGTAACGTTTCAGCCTAATTGGACCTTGTTTTCACACAAATGGACCCAGAATGATGTGAAATTGTTCTTCATGCAACATAATTCTGGGTTCCATTTACAAACCATGAGTGCTACTGACTCCATTCCTTTTTGTGGTTGTAGGGGCTGTTGATTGGAGTACACTAAAACAAACCTGATCTCTCTAGGACATTCAGAAGCCAAGTTATAAACCCACAAATGTGTAACTGGACTACTTCTTTAAATTGACACCAGATCCGGTTACCTTTGGGACATGGTTTGACCCCCTTAGGAAAGTGCTATCATCATGAAACGTTCAGATCACTTACAACTCAATAGATTCTACCTTCTTGTAACGTTTCAGCCTGATTGGACCTTGTTTTCACACAAATGGACCCAGAATGATGTGAAATTGTGCTTTGTGCAACATAATTCTGGGTGCCATTTCCAAACCATAAGTGCTAATGACTCCATTCCTTTTTGTGGTTGTAGGGGCTGTTGAAACATACCTGATCTCTCTAGGACATTCAGAAGCCAAGTTATAAGCCCACAAATGTGTAACTGGACCACTTCTTTAAATTGACACCAGATCCGGTGACCTTTGGGACATGGTTTGACCCCCTTAGGAAAGTGCTATCATCACGGAATGTTCAGATCACTTACAACTCAATAGATTCTACCTTCCTGTAACGTTTCAGCCTGATTGGACCTTGTTTTCACACAAATGAACCCAGAATGATGTGAAATTGTGCTTCGTGCAACATAATTCTGGGTGCCATTTAAAAACCATAAGTGCTAATGACTCCATTCCTTTTAGGGGTAATGGGGGCATTTAATTGGAGTACTCTAAAACAAACCTGACGTCTCTAGGATATTCAGAAGTCAAGTTATAAGCCCACAAAGGTGTAACTGGACTACTTCTTTAAAGTGACACCAGGCCCGGTGACCTTTGGGACATGGTTTGACCCCCTTAGGAAAGTGCTATCATCATGAAACGTTCAGATCACTTACAACTCAATAGATTCTACCGTCCTGTAACGTTTCAGCCTGATTGGACCTTGTTTTCACACAAATGAACCCAGAATGATGTGAAATTGTGCTTCGTGCAACATAATTCTGGGTGCCATTTAAAAACCATAAGTGTTAATGACTCCATTCCTTTTTGTGGTTGAAGGGGCTGTTGATTGGAGTTTATGAAAACAAACCTGATCTCTCTAGGACATTCAGAAGCCAAGTTATAAGCCCACAAATGTGTAACTGGACTACTTCTTTAAATTGACACCAGATCCGGTGACCTTTGGGACAGGGTTTGACCCCCTTAGGAAAGTGCTATCATCATGAAACGTTCAGATCACTTACAACTCAATAGATTCTACCTTCCTGTAACGTTTCAGCCTGATTGGACCTTGTTTTCACACAAATGAACCCAGAATGATGTGAAATTGTGCTTCGTGCAACATAATTCTGGGTGCCATTTAAAAACCATAAGTGCTAATGACTCCATTCCTTTTTGTGGTTGTAGGGGCTGTTGATTGGAGTACACTAAAACAAACCTGATCCCTCTAGGACATTCAGAAGCCAAGTTATAAGCCCACAAAGGTGTCTCTGGACTACTTCTTTAAAGTGACACCAGGCCCGGTGACCTTTGGGACATGGTTTGACCCCCTATAGGAATGTGCGATCATCATGAAACGTTCAGATCACTTACAACTCAATAGAGTCTACCTTCTTGTAACGTTTCAGCCTGATTGGACCTTGTTTTCACACAAATGAACCCAGAATGATGTGAAATTGTGCTTCGTGCAACATAATTCTGGGTGCCATTTACAAACCATGAGTGCTAATGACTCCATTCCTTTTTGTGGTTGTAGGGGCTGTTGATTGGAGTACACTAAAACAAACCTGATCTCTCTAGGACATTCAGAAGCCAAGTTATAAACCCACAAATGTGTAACTGGACTACTTCTTTAAATTGACACCAGATCCGGTTACCTTTGGGACATGGTTTTACCCCCTTAGGAAAGTGCTATCATCATGAAACGTTCAGATCACTTACAACTCAATAGATTCTACCTTCTTGTAACGTTTCAGCCTGATTGGACCTTGTTTTCACACAAATGGACCCAGAATGATGTGAAATTGTGCTTTGTGCAACATAATTCTGGGTGCCATTTCCAAACCATAAGTGCTAATGACTCCATTCCTTTTTGTGGTTGTAGGGGCTGTTGAAACAAACCTGATCTCTCTAGGACATTCAGAAGCCAAGTTATAAGCCCACAAATGTGTAACTGGACCACTTCTTTAAATTGACACCAGATCCGGTGACCTTTGGGACATGGTTTGACCCCCTTAGGAAAGTGCTATCATCACGGAACGTTCAGATCACTTACAACTCAATAGATTCTACCTTCCTGTAACGTTTCAGCCTGATTGGACCTTGTTTTCACACAAATGAACCCAGAATGATGTGAAATTGTGCTTCGTGCAACATAATTCTGGGTGACATTTAAAAACCATAAGTGCTAATGACTCCATTCCTTTTTGGGGTAATGGGGCCTGTTAATTGGAGTACTCTAAAACAAACCTGACCTCTCTAGGATATTCAGAAGTCAAGTTATAAGCCCACAAAGGTGTAACTGGACTACTTCTTTAAAGTGACACCAGGCCCGGTGACCTTTGGGACATGGTTTGACCCCCTTAGGAAAGTGCTATCATCATGAAACGTTCAGATCACTTACAACTCAATATTCTACCTTCCTGTAACGTTTCAGCCTGATTGGACCTTGTTTTCACACAAATGAACCCAGAATGATGTGAAATTGTGCTTCGTGCAACATAATTCTGGGTGCCATTTAAAAACCATAAGTGTTAATGACTCCATTCCTTTTTGTGGTTGAAGGGGCTGTTGATTGGAGTACATGAAAACAAACCTGATCTCTCTAGGACATTCAGAAGCCAAGTTATAAGCCCACAAATGTGTAACTGGACTACTTCTTTAAATTGACACCAGATCCGGTGACCTTTGGGACAGGGTTTGACCCCCTTAGGAAAGTGCTATCATCATGAAACGTTCAGATCACTTACAACTCAATAGATTCTACCTTCCTGTAACGTTTCAGCCTGATTGGACCTTGTTTTCACACAAATGAACCCAGAATGATGTGAAATTGTGCTTCGTGCAACATAATTCTGGGTGCCATTTAAAAACCATAAGTGCTAATGACTCCATTCAATTTTTGTGGTTGTAGGGGCTGTTGATTGGAGTACACTAAAACAAACCTGATCCCTCTAGGACATTCAGAAGCCAAGTTATAAGCCCACAAAGGTGTAACTGGACTACTTCTTTAAAGTGACACCAGGCCCGGTGACCTTTGGGACATGGTTTGACCCCCTATAGGAATGTGCGATCATCATGAAACGTTCAGATCTCTTACAACTCAATAGATTCTACCTTCTTGTAACGTTTCAGCCTGATTGGACCTTGTGTTCACACAAATGAACCCAGAATGATGTGAAATTGTGCTTCGTGCAACATAATTCTGGGTGCCATTTAAAAACCATAAGTGTTAATGACTCCATTCCTTTTGGGGGTAATGGGGGCTGTTAATTGGAGTACTCTAAAACAAACCTGACCTCTCTAGGATATTCAGAAGCCAAGTTATAAGCCCACAAAGGTGTAACTGGACTAGTTCTTAAAAGTGACACCAGGCCCGGTGACCTTTGGGACATGGTTTGACCCCCTATAGGAATGTGCGATCATCATGAAACGTTCAGATCACTTACAACTCAATAGATTCTACCTTCTTGTAACGTTTCAGCCTGATTGGACCTTGTTTTCACACAAATGAACCCAGAATGATGTGAAATTGTGCTTCGTGCAACATAATTCTGGGTGCCATTTAAAAACCATAAGTGCTAATGACTCCATTCCTTTTAGGGGTAATGGGGGCATTTAATTGGAGTACTCTAAAACAAACCTGACGTCTCTAGGATATTCAGAAGTCAAGTTATAAGCCCACAAAGGTGTAACTGGACTACTTCTTTAAAGTGACACCAGGCCCGGTGACCTTTGGGACATGGTTTGACCCCCTTAGGAAAGTGCTATCATCATGAAACGTTCAGATCACTTACAACTCAATAGATTCTACCGTCCTGTAACGTTTCAGCCTGATTGGACCTTGTTTTCACACAAATGAACCCAGAATGATGTGAAATTGTGCTTCGTGCAACATAATTCTGGGTGCCATTTAAAAACCATAAGTGTTAATGACTCCATTCCTTTTTGTGGTTGAAGGGGCTGTTGATTGGAGTTTATGAAAACAAACCTGATCTCTCTAGGACATTCAGAAGCCAAGTTATAAGCCCACAAATGTGTAACTGGACTACTTCTTTAAATTGACACCAGATCCGGTGACCTTTGGGACAGGGTTTGACCCCCTTAGGAAAGTGCTATCATCATGAAACGTTCAGATCACTTACAACTCAATAGATTCTACCTTCCTGTAACGTTTCAGCCTGATTGGACCTTGTTTTCACACAAATGAACCCAGAATGATGTGAAATTGTGCTTCGTGCAACATAATTCTGGGTGCCATTTAAAAACCATAAGTGCTAATGACTCCATTCCTTTTTGTGGTTGTAGGGGCTGTTGATTGGAGTACACTAAAACAAACCTGATCCCTCTAGGACATTCAGAAGCCAAGTTATAAGCCCACAAAGGTGTCTCTGGACTACTTCTTTAAAGTGACACCAGGCCCGGTGACCTTTGGGACATGGTTTGACCCCCTATAGGAATGTGCGATCATCATGAAACGTTCAGATCACTTACAACTCAATAGAGTCTACCTTCTTGTAACGTTTCAGCCTGATTGGACCTTGTTTTCACACAAATGAACCCAGAATGATGTGAAATTGTGCTTCGTGCAACATAATTCTGGGTGCCATTTACAAACCATGAGTGCTAATGACTCCATTCCTTTTTGTGGTTGTAGGGGCTGTTGATTGGAGTACACTAAAACAAACCTGATCTCTCTAGGACATTCAGAAGCCAAGTTATAAACCCACAAATGTGTAACTGGACTACTTCTTTAAATTGACACCAGATCCGGTTACCTTTGGGACATGGTTTTACCCCCTTAGGAAAGTGCTATCATCATGAAACGTTCAGATCACTTACAACTCAATAGATTCTACCTTCTTGTAACGTTTCAGCCTGATTGGACCTTGTTTTCACACAAATGGACCCAGAATGATGTGAAATTGTGCTTTGTGCAACATAATTCTGGGTGCCATTTCCAAACCATAAGTGCTAATGACTCCATTCCTTTTTGTGGTTGTAGGGGCTGTTGAAACAAACCTGATCTCTCTAGGACATTCAGAAGCCAAGTTATAAGCCCACAAATGTGTAACTGGACCACTTCTTTAAATTGACACCAGATCCGGTGACCTTTGGGACATGGTTTGACCCCCTTAGGAAAGTGCTATCATCACGGAACGTTCAGATCACTTACAACTCAATAGATTCTACCTTCCTGTAACGTTTCAGCCTGATTGGACCTTGTTTTCACACAAATGAACCCAGAATGATGTGAAATTGTGCTTCGTGCAACATAATTCTGGGTGACATTTAAAAACCATAAGTGCTAATGACTCCATTCCTTTTTGGGGTAATGGGGCCTGTTAATTGGAGTACTCTAAAACAAACCTGACCTCTCTAGGATATTCAGAAGTCAAGTTATAAGCCCACAAAGGTGTAACTGGACTACTTCTTTAAAGTGACACCAGGCCCGGTGACCTTTGGGACATGGTTTGACCCCCTTAGGAAAGTGCTATCATCATGAAACGTTCAGATCACTTACAACTCAATATTCTACCTTCCTGTAACGTTTCAGCCTGATTGGACCTTGTTTTCACACAAATGAACCCAGAATGATGTGAAATTGTGCTTCGTGCAACATAATTCTGGGTGCCATTTAAAAACCATAAGTGTTAATGACTCCATTCCTTTTTGTGGTTGAAGGGGCTGTTGATTGGAGTACATGAAAACAAACCTGATCTCTCTAGGACATTCAGAAGCCAAGTTATAAGCCCACAAATGTGTAACTGGACTACTTCTTTAAATTGACACCAGATCCGGTGACCTTTGGGACAGGGTTTGACCCCCTTAGGAAAGTGCTATCATCATGAAACGTTCAGATCACTTACAACTCAATAGATTCTACCTTCCTGTAACGTTTCAGCCTGATTGGACCTTGTTTTCACACAAATGAACCCAGAATGATGTGAAATTGTGCTTCGTGCAACATAATTCTGGGTGCCATTTAAAAACCATAAGTGCTAATGACTCCATTCAATTTTTGTGGTTGTAGGGGCTGTTGATTGGAGTACACTAAAACAAACCTGATCCCTCTAGGACATTCAGAAGCCAAGTTATAAGCCCACAAAGGTGTAACTGGACTACTTCTTTAAAGTGACACCAGGCCCGGTGACCTTTGGGACATGGTTTGACCCCCTATAGGAATGTGCGATCATCATGAAACGTTCAGATCTCTTACAACTCAATAGATTCTACCTTCTTGTAACGTTTCAGCCTGATTGGACCTTGTGTTCACACAAATGAACCCAGAATGATGTGAAATTGTGCTTCGTGCAACATAATTCTGGGTGCCATTTAAAAACCATAAGTGTTAATGACTCCATTCCTTTTGGGGGTAATGGGGGCTGTTAATTGGAGTACTCTAAAACAAACCTGACCTCTCTAGGATATTCAGAAGCCAAGTTATAAGCCCACAAAGGTGTAACTGGACTAGTTCTTAAAAGTGACACCAGGCCCGGTGACCTTTGGGACATGGTTTGACCCCCTATAGGAATGTGCGATCATCATGAAACGTTCAGATCAATTACAACTCAATAGATTCTACCTTCTTGTAACGTTTCAGCCTGATTGGACCTTGTTTTCACACAAATGAACCCAGAATGATGTGAAATTGTGCTTCGTGCAACATAATTCTGGGTGCCATTTCAAAACCATAAGTGCTAATGACTCCATTCCTTTTTGTGGTTGTAGGGGCTGTTGATTGGAGTACACTAAAACAAACCGGATCTCTCTAGGAAATTCAGAAGCCAAGTTATAAGCCCACAAATGTGTAACTGGACTACTTCTTTAAATTGACACCAGATCCGGTGACCTTTGGGACATGGTTTGACCCCCTTAGGAAAGTGCTATCATCATGAAACGTTCAGATCACTTACAACTCAATAGATTCTACCTTCCTGTAACGTTTCAGCCTGATTGGACCTTGTTTTCACACAAATGAACCCAGAATGATGTGAAATTGTGCTTATTGCAACATAATTCTGGGTGCCATTTAAAAACCATAAGTGTTAATGACTCCATTCCTTTTTGTGGTTGAAGGGGCTGTTGAATGGAGTACATGAAAACAAACCTGACCTCTCTAGGATATTCAGAAGCCAAGTTATAAGCCCACAAAGGTGTAACTGGACTACTTCTTTAAAGTGACACCAGGCCCGGTGACCTTTGGGACATGGTTTGACCCCCTATAGGAATATGCGATCATCATGAAACGTTCAGATCACTTACAACTCAATAGATTCTACCTTCTTGTAACGTTTCAGCCTTATTGGACCTTGTTTTCACACAAATGAACCCAGAATGATGTGAAATTGTGCTTCGTGCAACATAATTCTGGGTGCCATTTAAAAACCATAAGTGCTAATGACTCCATTCCTTTTTGTGGTTGTAGGGGCTGTTGATTGGAGTACATGAAAACAAACCTGATCTCTCTAGGACATTCAGAAGCCAAGTTATAAGCCCACAAATGTGTAACTGGACTACTTCTTTAAATTGGCACCTGGCGCGGTGACCTTTGGGACATGGTTTGCCCCCCTATAGGAATGTGCGATCATCATGAAACGTTCAGATCACTTACAACTCAATAGATTCTACCTTCCTGTAACGTTTCAGCCTGATTGGACCTTGTTTTCACACAAATGAACCCAGAATGATGTGAAATTGTGCTTCGTGCAACATAATTCTGGGTGCCATTTAAAAACCATAAGTGCTAATGACTCCATTCCTTTTTGTGGTTGTAGGGGCTGTTGATTGGAGTACATTAAAACAAACCTGATCTCTCTAGGACATTCAGAAGCCAAGTTATAAGCCCACAAATGTGTAACTGGACTACTTCTTTAAATTGACACCAGATCCGGTGACCTTTGGGACATGGTTTGACCCCCTTAGGAAAGTGCTATCATCATGAAACGTTCAGATCACTTACAACTCAATAGATTCTACCTTCCTGTAACGTTTCGGCCTGATTGGACCTTGTTTTCACACAAATGAACCCAGAATGATGTGAAATTGTGCTTCGTGCAACATAATTCTGGGTGCCATTTCAAAACCATAAGTGCTAATGACTCCATTCCTTTTTGTGGTTGTAGGGGCTGTTGATTGGAGTACACTAAAACAAACCTGATCTCTCTAGGACATTCAGAAGCCAAGTTATAAGCCCACAAATGTGTAACTGGACTACTTCTTTAAATTGACACCAGATCCGGTGACCTTTGGGACAGGGTTTGACCCCCTTAGGAAAGTGCTATCATCATGAAACGTTCAGATCATTTACAACTCAATAGATTCTACCTTCCTGTAACGTTTCAGCCTGATTGGAGCTTGTTTTCACACAAATGAACCCAGAATGATGTGAAATTGTGCTTCGTGCAACATAATTCTGGGTGCCATTTAAAAACCATAAGTGTTAATGACTCCATTCCTTTTTGGGGTAATGGGGGCTGTTAATTGGAGTACTCTAAAACAAACCTGACCTCTCTAGGATATTCAGAAGCCAAGTTATAAGCCCACAAAGGTGTAACTGGACTACTTCTTTAAAGTGACACCAGGCCCGGTGACCTTTGGGACATGGTTTGACCCCCTATAGGAATGTGCGATCATCATGAAACGTTCAGATCACTTACAACTCAATAGATTCTACCTTCTTGTAACGTTTCAGCCTGATTGGACCTTGTTTTCACACAAATGAACCCAGAATGATGTGAAATTGTGCTTCACGCAACATAATTCTGGGTGCCATTTAAAAACCATAAGTGCTAATGACTCCATTCCTTTTTGTGGTTGTAGGGGCTGTTGATTGGAGTACATTAAAACAAACCTGATCTCTCTAGGATATTCAGAAGCCAAGTTATAAGCCCACAAATGTGTAACTGGACTACTTCTTTAAATTGACACCAGATCCGGTGACCTTTGGGACATGGTTTGACCCCCTTAGGAAAGTGCTATCATCATGAAACGTTCAGATCACTTACAACTCAATAGATTCTACCTTCCTGTAACGTTTCAGCCTGATTGGACCTTGTTTTCACACAAATGAACCCAGAATGATGTGAAATTGTGCTTCGTGCAACATAATTCTGGGTGCCATTTCAAAACCATAAGTGCTAATGACTCCATTCCTTTTTGTGGTTGTAGGGGCTGTTGATTGGAGTACACTAAAACAAACCTGATCTCTCTAGGACATTCAGAAGCCAAGTTATAAGCCCACAAATGTGTAACTGGACTACTTCTTTAAATTGACACCAGATCCGGTGACCTTTGGGACATGGTTTGACCCCCTTAGGAAAGTGCTATCATCATGAAACGTTCAGATCACTTACAACTCAATAGATTCTACCTTCCTGTAACGTTTCAGCCTGATTGGACCTTGTTTTCACACAAATGAACCCAGAATGATGTGAAATTGTGCTTCGTGCAACATAATTATGGGTGCCATTTAAAAACCATAAGTGTTAATGACTCCATTCCTTTTTGTGGTTGAAGGGGCTGTTGATTGGAGTACATGAAAACAAATCTGATCTCTCTAGGACATTCAGAAGCCAAGTTATAAGCCCACAAATGTTTAACTGGACTACTTCTTTAAATTGACACCAGATCCGGTGACCTTTGGGACAGGGTTTGACCCCCTTAGGAAAGTGCTATCATCATGAAACGTTCAGATCACTTACAACTCAATAGATTCTACCTTCCTGTAACGTTTCAGCCTGATTGGACCTTGTTTTCACACAAATGAACCCAGAATGATGTGAAATTGTGCTTCGTGCAACATAATTCTGGGTGCCATTTAAAAACCATAAGTGCTAATGACTCCATTCCTTTTTGGGGTAATGGGGCCTGTTAATTGGAGTACTCTAAAACAAACCTGACCTCTCTAGGATATTCAGAAGTCAAGTTATAAGCCCACAAAGGTGTAACTGGACTACTTCTTTAAAGTGACACCAGGCCCGGTGACCTTTGGGACATGGTTTGACCCCCTTAGGAAAGTGCTATCATCATGAAACGTTCAGATCACTTACAACTCAATATTCTACCTTCCTGTAACGTTTCAGCCTGATTGGACCTTGTTTTCACACAAATGAACCCAGAATGATGTGAAATTGTGCTTCGTGCAACATAATTCTGGGTGTCATTTAAAAACCATAAGTGTTAATGACTCCATTCCTTTTTGTGGTTGAAGGGGCTGTTGATTGGAGTACATGAAAACAAACCTGATCTCTCTAGGACATTCAGAAGCCAAGTTATAAGCCCACAAATGTGTAACTGGACTACTTCTTTAAATTGACACCAGATCCGGTGACCTTTGGGACAGGGTTTGACCCCCTTAGGAAAGTGCTATCATCATGAAACGTTCAGATCACTTACAACTCAATAGATTCTACCTTCCTGTAACGTTTCAGCCTGATTGGACCTTGTTTTCACACAAATGAACCCAGAATGATGTGAAATTGTGCTTCGTGCAACATAATTCTGGGTGCCATTTAAAAACCATTAGTGCTAATGACTCCATTCAATTTTTGTGGTTGTAGGGGCTGTTGATTGGAGTACACTAAAACAAACCTGATCCCTCTAGGACATTCAGAAGCCAAGTTATAAGCCCACAAAGGTGTAACTGGACTACTTCTTTAAAGTGACACCAGGCCCGGTGACCTTTGGGACATGGTTTGACCCCCTATAGGAATGTGCGATCATCATGAAACGTTCAGATCTCTTACAACTCAATAGATTCTACCTTCTTGTAACGTTTCAGCCTGATTGGACCTTGTGTTCACACAAATGAACCCAGAATGATGTGAAATTGTGCTTCGTGCAACATAATTCTGGGTGCCATTTAAAAACCATAAGTGTTAATGACTCCATTCCTTTTGGGGGTAATGGGGGCTGTTAATTGGAGTACTCTAAAACAAACCTGACCTCTCTAGGATATTCAGAAGCCAAGTTATAAGCCCACAAAGGTGTAACTGGACTACTTCTTAAAAGTGACACCAGGCCCGGTGACCTTTGGGACATGGTTTGACCCCCTATAGGAATGTGCGATCATCATGAAACGTTCAGATCACTTACAACTCAATAGATTCTACCTTCTTGTAACGTTTCAGCCTGATTGGACCTTGTTTTCACACAAATGAACCCAGAATGATGTGAAATTGTGCTTCGTGCAACATAATTCTGGGTGCCATTTAAAAACCATAAGTGCTAATGACTCCATTCCTTTTTGTGGTTGTAGGGGCTGTTGATTGGAGTACATGAAAACAAACCTGATCTCTCTAGGACATTCAGAAGCCAAGTTATAAGCCCACAAATGTGTAACTGGACTACTTCTTTAAATTGGCACCAGGCGCGGTGACCTTTGGGACATGGTTTGCCCCCCTATAGGAATGTGCGATCATCATGAAACGTTCAGATCACTTACAACTCAATAGATTCTACCTTCCTGTAACGTTTCAGCCTGATTGGACCTTGTTTTCACACAAATGAACCCAGAATGATGTGAAATTGTGCTTCGTGCAACATAATTCTGGGTGCCATTTAAAAACCATAAGTGCTAATGACTCCATTCAATTTTTGTGGTTGTAGGGGCTGTTGATTGGAGTACACTAAAACAAACCTGATCCCTCTAGGACATTCAGAAGCCAAGTTATAAGCCCACAAAGGTGTAACTGGACTACTTCTTTAAAGTGACACCAGATCCGGTGACCTTTGGGACATGGTTTGACCCCCTTAGGAAAGTGCTATCATCATGAAACGTTCAGATCACTTACAACTCAATAGATTCTACCTTCCTGTAACGTTTCGGCCTGATTGGACCTTGTTTTCACACAAATGAACCCAGAATGAGTTGAAATTGTGCTTCGTGCAACATAATTCTGGGTGCCATTTCAAAACCATAAGTGCTAATGACTCCATTCCTTTTTGTGGTTGTAGGGGCTGTTGATTGGAGTACACTAAAACAAACCTGATCTCTCTAGGACATTCAGAAGCCAAGTTATAAGCCCACAAATGTGTAACTGGACTACTTCTTTAAATTGACACCAGATCCGGTGACCTTTGGGACAGGGTTTGACCCCCTTAGGAAAGTGCTATCATCATGAAACGTTCAGATCATTTACAACTCAATAGATTCTACCTTCCTGTAACGTTTCAGCCTGATTGGACCTTGTTTTCACACAAATGAACCCAGAATGATGTGAAATTGTGCTTCGTGCAACATAATTCTGGGTGCCATTTAAAAACCATAAGTGCTAATGACTCCATTCAATTTTTGTGGTTGTAGGGGCTGTTGATTGGAGTACACTAAAACAAACCTGATCCCTCTAGGACATTCAGAAGCCAAGTTATAAGCCCACAAAGGTGTAACTGGACTACTTCTTTAAAGTGACACCAGGCCCGGTGACCTTTGGGACATGGTTTGACCCCCTATAGGAATGTGCGATCATCATGAAACGTTCATATCTCTTACAACTCAATAGATTCTACCTTCTTGTAACGTTTCAGCCTGATTGGACCTTGTGTTCACACAAATGAACCCAGAATGATGTGAAATTGTGCTTCGTGCAACATAATTCTGGGTGCCATTTAAAAACCATAAGTGTTAATGACTCCATTCCTTTTTGGGGTAATGGGGGCTGTTAATTGGAGTACTCTAAAACAAACCTGACCTCTCTAGGATATTCAGAAGCCAAGTTATAAGCCCACAAAGGTGTAACTGGACTACTTCTTTAAAGTGACACCAGGCCCGGTGACCTTTGGGACATGGTTTGACCCCCTATAGGAATGTGCGATCATCATGAAACGTTCAGATCACTTACAACTCAATAGATTCTACCTTCTTGTAACGTTTCAGCCTGATTGGACCTTGTTTTCACACAAATGGACCCAGAATGAAGTGAAATTGTGCTTCGTGCAACATAATTCTGGGTGCCATTTAAAAACCATAAGTGCTAATGACTCCATTCAATTTTTGTGGTTGAAGGGGCTGTTGATTGGAGTACATGAAAACAAACCTGATCTCTCTAGGACATTCAGAAGCCAAGTTATAAGCCCACAAATGTTTAACTGGACTACTTCTTTAAATTGACACCAGATCCTGTGACCTTTGGGACAGGGTTTGACCCCCTTAGGAAAGTGCTATCATCATGAAACGTTCAGATCACTTACAACTAAATAGATTCTACCTTCCTGTAACGTTTCAGCCTGATTGGACCTTGTTTTCACACAAATGAACCCAGAATGATGTGAAATTGTGCTTATTGCAACATAATTCTGGGTGCCATTTAAAAACCATAAGTGTTAATGACTCCATTCCTTTTTGTGGTTGAAGGGGCTGTTGAATGGAGTACATGAAAACAAACCTGACCTCTCTAGGATATTCAGAAGCCAAGTTATAAGCCCACAAAGGTGTAACTGGACTACTTCTTTAAAGTGACACCAGGCCCGGTGACCTTTGGGACATGGTTTGACCCCCTATAGGAATATGCGATCATCATGAAACGTTCAGATCACTTACAACTCAATATTCTACCTTCCTGTAACGTTTCAGCCTGATTGGACCTTGTTTTCACACAAATGAACCCAGAATGATGTGAAATTGTGCTTCGTGCAACATAATTCTGGGTGTCATTTAAAAACCATAAGTGTTAATGACTCCATTCCTTTTTGTGGTTGAAGGGGCTGTTGATTGGAGTACATGAAAACAAACCTGATCTCTCTAGGACATTCAGAAGCCAAGTTATAAGCCCACAAATGTGTAACTGGACTACTTCTTTAAATTGACACCAGATCCGGTGACCTTTGGGACAGGGTTTGACCCCCTTAGGAAAGTGCTATCATCATGAAACGTTCAGATCACTTACAACTCAAT
This sequence comes from Nothobranchius furzeri, assembly GCF_043380555.1. NCBI lineage: Eukaryota > Metazoa > Chordata > Actinopteri > Cyprinodontiformes > Nothobranchiidae > Nothobranchius > Nothobranchius furzeri. The sequence continues at coordinate 74,674,912 of NC_091750.1, read as the reverse complement.
AGATTCTACCTTCCTGTAACGTTTCAGCCTGATTGGACCTTGTTTTCACACAAATGAACCCAGAATGATGTGAAATTGTGCTTCGTGCAACATAATTCTGGGTGCCATTTAAAAACCATTAGTGCTAATGACTCCATTCAATTTTTGTGGTTGTAGGGGCTGTTGATTGGAGTACACTAAAACAAACCTGATCCCTCTAGGACATTCAGAAGCCAAGTTATAAGCCCACAAAGGTGTAACTGGACTACTTCTTTAAAGTGACACCAGGCCCGGTGACCTTTGGGACATGGTTTGACCCCCTATAGGAATGTGTGATCATCATGAAACGTTCAGATCTCTTACAACTCAATAGATTCTACCTTCTTGTAACGTTTCAGCCTGATTGGACCTTGTGTTCACACAAATGAACCCAGAATGATGTGAAATTGTGCTTCGTGCAACATAATTCTGGGTGCCATTTAAAAACCATAAGTGTTAATGACTCCATTCCTTTTGGGGGTAATGGGGGCTGTTAATTGGAGTACTCTAAAACAAACCTGACCTCTCTAGGATATTCAGAAGCCAAGTTATAAGCCCACAAAGGTGTAACTGGACTACTTCTTAAAAGTGACACCAGGCCCGGTGACCTTTGGGACATGGTTTGACCCCCTATAGGAATGTGCGATCATCATGAAACGTTCAGATCACTTACAACTCAATAGATTCTACCTTCTTGTAACGTTTCAGCCTGATTGGACCTTGTTTTCACACAAATGAACCCAGAATGATGTGAAATTGTGCTTATTGCAACATAATTCTGGGTGCCATTTAAAAACCATAAGTGTTAATGACTCCATTCCTTTTTGTGGTTGAAGGGGCTGTTGAATGGAGTACATGAAAACAAACCTGACCTCTCTAGGATATTCAGAAGCCAAGTTATAAGCCCACAAAGGTGTAACTGGACTACTTCTTTAAAGTGACACCAGGCCCGGTGACCTTTGGGACATGGTTTGACCCCCTATAGGAATATGCGATCATCATGAAACGTTCAGATCACTTACAACTCAATAGATTCTACCTTCTTGTAACGTTTCAGCCTTATTGGACCTTGTTTTCACACAAATGAACCCAGAATGATGTGAAATTGTGCTTCGTGCAACATAATTCTGGGTGCCATTTAAAAACCATAAGTGCTAATGACTCCATTCCTTTTTGTGGTTGTAGGGGCTGTTGATTGGAGTACATGAAAACAAACCTGATCTCTCTAGGACATTCAGAAGCCAAGTTATAAGCCCACAAATGTGTAACTGGACTACTTCTTTAAATTGGCACCAGGCGCGGTGACCTTTGGGACATGGTTTGCCCCCCTATAGGAATGTGCGATCATCATGAAACGTTCAGATCACTTACAACTCAATAGATTCTACCTTCCTGTAACGTTTCAGCCTGATTGGACCTTGTTTTCACACAAATGAACCCAGAATGATGTGAAATTGTGCTTCGTGCAACATAATTCTGGGTGCCATTTAAAAACCATAAGTGCTAATGACTCCATTCAATTTTTGTGGTTGTAGGGGCTGTTGATTGGAGTACACTAAAACAAACCTGATCCCTCTAGGACATTCAGAAGCCAAGTTATAAGCCCACAAAGGTGTAACTGGACTACTTCTTTAAAGTGACACCAGATCCGGTGACCTTTGGGACATGGTTTGACCCCCTTAGGAAAGTGCTATCATCATGAAACGTTCAGATCACTTACAACTCAATAGATTCTACCTTCCTGTAACGTTTCGGCCTGATTGGACCTTGTTTTCACACAAATGAACCCAGAATGAGTTGAAATTGTGCTTCGTGCAACATAATTCTGGGTGCCATTTCAAAACCATAAGTGCTAATGACTCCATTCCTTTTTGTGGTTGTAGGGGCTGTTGATTGGAGTACACTAAAACAAACCTGATCTCTCTAGGACATTCAGAAGCCAAGTTATAAGCCCACAAATGTGTAACTGGACTACTTCTTTAAATTGACACCAGATCCGGTGACCTTTGGGACAGGGTTTGACCCCCTTAGGAAAGTGCTATCATCATGAAACGTTCAGATCATTTACAACTCAATAGATTCTACCTTCCTGTAACGTTTCAGCCTGATTGGACCTTGTTTTCACACAAATGAACCCAGAATGATGTGAAATTGTGCTTCGTGCAACATAATTCTGGGTGCCATTTAAAAACCATAAGTGCTAATGACTCCATTCAATTTTTGTGGTTGTAGGGGCTGTTGATTGGAGTACACTAAAACAAACCTGATCCCTCTAGGACATTCAGAAGCCAAGTTATAAGCCCACAAAGGTGTAACTGGACTACTTCTTTAAAGTGACACCAGGCCCGGTGACCTTTGGGACATGGTTTGACCCCCTATAGGAATGTGCGATCATCATGAAACGTTCATATCTCTTACAACTCAATAGATTCTACCTTCTTGTAACGTTTCAGCCTGATTGGACCTTGTGTTCACACAAATGAACCCAGAATGGTGTGAAATTGTGCTTCGTGCAACATAATTCTGGGTGCCATTTAAAAACCATAAGTGTTAATGACTCCATTCCTTTTTGGGGTAATGGGGGCTGTTAATTGGAGTACTCTAAAACAAACCTGACCTCTCTAGGATATTCAGAAGCCAAGTTATAAGCCCACAAAGGTGTAACTGGACTACTTCTTTAAAGTGACACCAGGCCCGGTGACCTTTGGGACATGGTTTGACCCCCTATAGGAATGTGCGATCATCATGAAACGTTCAGATCACTTACAACTCAATAGATTCTACCTTCTTGTAACGTTTCAGCCTGATTGGACCTTGTTTTCACACAAATGGACCCAGAATGAAGTGAAATTGTGCTTCGTGCAACATAATTCTGGGTGCCATTTAAAAACCATAAGTGCTAATGACTCCATTCAATTTTTGTGGTTGAAGGGGCTGTTGATTGGAGTACATGAAAACAAACCTGATCTCTCTAGGACATTCAGAAGCCAAGTTATAAGCCCACAAATGTTTAACTGGACTACTTCTTTAAATTGACACCAGATCCTGTGACCTTTGGGACAGGGTTTGACCCCCTTAGGAAAGTGCTATCATCATGAAACGTTCAGATCACTTACAACTAAATAGATTCTACCTTCCTGTAACGTTTCAGCCTGATTGGACCTTGTTTTCACACAAATGAACCCAGAATGATGTGAAATTGTGCTTATTGCAACATAATTCTGGGTGCCATTTAAAAACCATAAGTGTTAATGACTCCATTCCTTTTTGTGGTTGAAGGGGCTGTTGAATGGAGTACATGAAAACAAACCTGACCTCTCTAGGATATTCAGAAGCCAAGTTATAAGCCCACAAAGGTGTAACTGGACTACTTCTTTAAAGTGACACCAGGCCCGGTGACCTTTGGGACATGGTTTGACCCCCTATAGGAATATGCGATCATCATGAAACGTTCAGATCACTTACAACTCAATAGATTCTACCTTCTTGTAACGTTTCAGCCTTATTGGACCTTGTTTTCACACAAATGAACCCAGAATGATGTGAAATTGTGCTTCGTGCAACATAATTCTGGGTGCAATTTAAAAACCATAAGTGCTAATGACTCCATTCCTTTTTGTGGTTGTAGGGGTTGTTGATTGGAGTACATGAAAACAAACCTGATCTCTCTAGGACATTCAGAAGCCAAGTTATAAGCCCACAAATGTGTAACTGGACTACTTCTTTAAATTGGCACCAGGCGCGGTGACCTTTGGGACATGGTTTGCCCCCCTATAGGAATGTGCGATCATCATGAAACGTTCAGATCACTTACAACTCAATAGATTCTACCTTCTTGTAACGTTTCAGCCTGATTGGACCTTGTTTTCACAGAAATGAACCCAGAATGATGTGAAATTGTGCTTCGTGCAACATAATTCTGGGTGCCATTTAAAAACCATAAGTGCTAATGACTCCATTCCTTTTTGTGGTTGTAGGGGCTGTTGATTGGAGTACATTAAAACAAACCTGATCTCTCTAGGACATTCAGAAGCCAAGTTATAAGCCCACAAATGTGTAACTGGACTACTTCTTTAAATTGACACCAGATCCGGTGACCTTTGGGACATGGTTTGACCCCCTTAGGAAAGTGCTATCATCATGAAACGTTCAGATCACTTACAACTCAATAGATTCTACCTTCCTGTAACGTTTCGGCCTGATTGGACCTTGTTTTCACACAAATGAACCCAGAATGATGTGAAATTGTGCTTCGTGCAACATAATTCTGGGTGCCATTTCAAAACCATAAGTGCTAATGACTCCATTCCTTTTTGTGGTTGTAGGGGCTGTTGATTGGAGTACACTAAAACAAACCTGATCTCTCTAGGACATTCAGAAGCCAAGTTATAAGCCCACAAATGTGTAACTGGACTACTTCTTTAAATTGACACCAGATCCGGTGACCTTTGGGACAGGGTTTGACCCCCTTAGGAAAGTGCTATCATCATGAAACGTTCAGATCATTTACAACTCAATAGATTCTACCTTCCTGTAACGTTTCAGCCTGATTGGACCTTGTTTTCACACAAATGAACCCAGAATGATGTGAAATTGTGCTTCGTGCAACATAATTCTGGGTGCCATTTAAAAACCATAAGTGCTAATGACTCCATTCAATTTTTGTGGTTGTAGGGGCTGTTGATTGGAGTACACTAAAACAAACCTGATCCCTCTAGGCCATTCAGAAGCCAAGTTATAAGCCCACAAAGGTGTAACTGGACTACTTCTTTAAAGTGACACCAGGCCCGGTGACCTTTGGGACATGGTTTGACCCCCTATAGGAATGTGCGATCATCATGAAACGTTCAGATCTCTTACAACTCAATAGATTCTACCTTCTTGTAACGTTTCAGCCTGATTGGACCTTGTGTTCACACACATGAACCCAGAATGATGTGAAATTGTGCTTCGTGCAACATAATTCTGGGTGCCATTTAAAAACCATAAGTGTTAATGACTCCATTCCTTTTTGGGGTAATGGGGGCTGTTAATTGGAGTACTCTAAAACAAACCTGACCTCTCTAGGATATTCAGAAGCCAAGTTATAAGCCCACAAAGGTGTAACTGGACTACTTCTTTAAAGTGACACCAGGCCCGGTGACCTTTGGGACATGGTTTGACCCCCTATAGGAATGTGCGATCATCATGAAACGTTCAGATCACTTACAACTCAATAGATTCTACCTTCTTGTAACGTTTCAGCCTGATTGGACCTTGTTTTCACACAAATGAACCCAGAATGATGTGAAATTGTGCTTCGCGCAACATAATTCTGGGTGCCATTTAAAAACCATAAGTGCTAATGACTCCATTCCTTTTTGTGGTTGTAGGGGCTGTTGATTGGAGTACATTAAAACAAACCTGATCTCTCTAGGATATTCAGAAGCCAAGTTATAAGCCCACAAATGTGTAACTGGACTACTTCTTTAAATTGACACCAGATCCGGTGACCTTTGGGACATGGTTTGACCCCCTTAGGAAAGTGCTATCATCATGAAACCTTCAGATCACTTACAACTCAATAGATTCTACCTTCCTGTAACGTTTCAGCCTGATTGGACCTTGTTTTCACACAAATGAACCCAGAATGATGTGAAATTGTGCTTCGTGCAACATAATTCTGGGTGCCATTTCAAAACCATAAGTGCTAATGACTCCATTCCTTTTTGTGGTTGTAGGGGCTGTTGATTGGAGTACACTAAAACAAACCTGATCTCTCTAGGACATTCAGAAGCCAAGTTATAAGCCCACAAATGTGTAACTGGACTACTTCTTTAAATTGACACCAGATCCGGTGACCTTTGGGACATGGTTTGACCCCCTTAGGAAAGTGCTATCATCATGAAACGTTCAGATCACTTACAACTCAATAGATTCTACCTTCCTGTAACGTTTCAGCCTGATTGGACCTTGTTTTCACACAAATGAACCCAGAATGATGTGAAATTGTGCTTCGTGCAACATAATTATGGGTGCCATTTAAAAACCATAAGTGTTAATGACTCCATTCCTTTTTGTGGTTGAAGGGGCTGTTGATTGGAGTACATGAAAACAAACCTGATCTCTCTAGGACATTCAGAAGCCAAGTTATAAGCCCACAAATGTTTAACTGGACTACTTCTTTAAATTGACACCAGATCCGGTGACCTTTGGGACAGGGTTTGACCCCCTTAGGAAAGTGCTATCATCATGAAACGTTCAGATCACTTACAACTCAATAGATTCTACCTTCCTGTAACGTTTCAGCCTGATTGGACCTTGTTTTCACACAAATGAACCCAGAATGATGTGAAATTGTGCTTCGTGCAACATAATTCTGGGTGCCATTTAAAAACCATAAGTGCTAATGACTCCATTCAATTTTTGTGGTTGAAGGGGCTGTTGATTGGAGTACATGAAAATAAACCTGATCTCTCTAGGACATTCAGAAGCCAAGTTATAAGCCCACAAATGTTTAACTGGACTACTTCTTTAAATTGACACCAGATCCGGTGACCTTTGGGACAGGGTTTGACCCCCTTAGGAAAGTGCTATCATCATGAAACGTTCAGATCACTTACAACTCAATAGATTCTACCTTCCTGTAACGTTTCAGCCTGATTGGACCTTGTTTTCACACAAATGAACCCAGAATGATGTGAAATTGTGCTTCGTGCAACATAATTCTGGGTGCCATTTAAAAACCATAAGTGCTAATGACTCCATTCAATTTTTGTGGTTGTAGGGGCTGTTGATTGGAGTACACTAAAACAAACCTGATCCCTCTAGGACATTCAGAAGCCAAGTTATAAGCCCACAAAGGTGTAACTGGACTACTTCTTTTAAGTGACACCAGGCCCGGTGACCTTTGGGACATGGTTTGACCCCCTATAGGAATGTGCGATCATCATGAAACGTTCAGATCACTTACAACTCAATAGATTCTACCTTCTTGTAACGTTTCAGCCTGATTGGACCTTGTGTTCACACAAATGAACCCAGAATGATGTGAAATTGTGCTTCGTGCAACATAATTCTGGGTGCCATTTAAAAACCATAAGTGTTAATGACTCCATTCCTTTTTGGGGTAATGGGTGCTGTTAATTGGAGTACTCTAAAACAAACCTGACCTCTCTAGGATATTCAGAAGCCAAGTTATAAGCCCACAAAGGTGTAACTGGACTACTTCTTTAAAGTGACACCAGGCCCGGTGACCTTTGGGACATGGTTTGACCCCCTATAGGAATATGCGATCATCATGAAACGTTCAGATCACTTACAACTCAATAGATTCTACCTTCTTGTAACGTTTCAGCCTGATTGGACCTTGTTTTCACACAAATGAACCCAGAATGATGTGAAATTGTGCTTCGTGCAACATAATTCTGGGTGCCATTTAAAAACCATAAGTGCTAATGACTCCATTCCTTTTTGTGGTTGTAGGGGCTGTTGATTAGAGTACATTAAAACAAACCTGATCTCTCTAGGACATTCAGAAGCCAAGTTATAAGCCCACAAATGTGTAACTGGACTACTTCTTTAAATTGACACCAGATCCGGTGACCTTTGGGACATGGTTTGACCCCCTTAGGAAAGTGCTATCATCATGAAACGTTCAGATCACTTACAACTCAATAGATTCTACCTTCCTGTAACGTTTCAGCCTGATTGGACCTTGTTTTCACACAAATGAACCCAGAATGATGTGAAATTGTGCTTCGTGCAACATAATTCTGGGTGCCATTTCAAAACCATAAGTGCTAATGACTCCATTCCTTTTTGTGGTTGTAGGGGCTGTTGATTGGAGTACACTAAAACAAACCTGATCTCTCTAGGACATTCAGAAGCCAAGTTATAAGCCCACAAATGTGTAACTGGACTACTTCTTTAAATTGACACCAGATCCGGTGACCTTTGGGACATGGTTTGACCCCCTTAGGAAAGTGCTATCATCATGAAACGTTCAGATCACTTACAACTCAATAGATTCTACCTTCCTGTAACGTTTCAGCCTGATTGGACCTTGTTTTCACACAAATGAACCCAGAATGATGTGAAATTGTGCTTCGTGCAACATAATTCTGGGTGCCATTTAAAAACCATAAGTGTTAATGACTCCATTCCTTTTTGTGGTTGAAGGGGCTGTTGATTGGAGTACATGAAAACAAACCTGATCTCTCTAGGACATTCAGAAGCCAAGTTATAAGCCCACAAATGTGTAACTGGACTACTTCTTTAAATTGACACCAGATCCGGTGACCTTTGGGACAGGGTTTGACCCCCTTAGGAAAGTGCTATCATCATGAAACGTTCAGATCACTTACAACTCAATAGATTCTACCTTCCTGTAACGTTTCAACCTGATTGGACCTTGTTTTCACACAAATGAACCCAGAATGATGTGAAATTGTGCTTCGTGCAACATAATTCTGGGTGCCATTTAAAAACCATAAGTGCTAATGACTCCATTCAATTTTTGTGGTTGTAGGGGCTGTTGATTGGAGTACACTAAAACAAACCTGATCCCTCTAGGACATTCAGAAGCCAAGTTATAAGCCCACAAAGGTGTAACTGGACTACTTCTTTAAAGTGACACCAGGCCCGGTGACCTTTGGGACATGGTTTGACCCCCTATAGGAATGTGCGATCATCATGAAACGCTCAGATCACTTACAACTCAATAGATTCTACCTTCTTGTAACGTTTCAGCCTGATTGGACCTTGTGTTCACACAATTGAACCCAGAATGATGTGAAATTGTGCTTCGTGCAACATAATTCTGGGTGCCATTTAAAAACCATAAGTGTTAATGACTCCATTCCTTTTTGGGGTAATGGGTGCTGTTAATTGGAGTACTCTAAAACAAACCTGACCTCTCTAGGATATTCAGAAGCCAAGTTATAAGCCCACAAATGTGTAACTGGACTACTTCTTTAAAGTGACACCAGGCCCGGTGACCTTTGGGACATGGTTTGACCCCCTATAGGAATGTGCGATCATCATGAAACGTTCAGATCACTTACAACTCAATAGATTCTACCTTCTTGTAACGTTTCAGCCTGATTGGACCTTGTTTTCACACAAATGAACCCAGAATGATGTGAAATTGTGCTTCGTGCAACATAATTCTGGGTGCCATTTAAAAACCATAAGTGCTAATGACTCCATACCTTTTTGTGGTTGTAGGGGCTGTTGATTGGAGTACATTAAAACAAACCTGATCTCTCTAGGACATTCAGAAGCCAAGTTATAAGCCCACAAATGTGTAACTGGACTACTTCTTTAAATTGACACCAGATCCGGTGACCTTTGGGACATGGTTTGACCCCCTTAGGAAAGTGCTATCATCAAAAAACATTCAGATCACTTACAACTCAATAGATTCTACCTTCCTGTAACGTTTCAGCCTGATTGGACCTTGTTTTCACACAAATGAACCCAGAATGATGTGAAATTGTGCTTCGTGCAACATAATTCTGGGTGCCATTTCAAAACCATAAGTGCTAATGACTCCATTCCTTTTTGTGGTTGTAGGGGCTGTTGATTGGAGTACACTAAAACAAACCTGATCTCTCTAGGACATTCAGAAGCCAAGTTATAAGCCCACAAATGTGTAACTGGACTACTTCTTTAAATTGACACCAGATCCGGTGACCTTTGGGACATGGTTTGACCCCCTTAGGAAAGTGCTATCATCATGAAACGTTCAGATCACTTACAACTCAATAGATTCTACCTTCCTGTAACGTTTCAGCCTGATTGGACCTTGTTTTCACACAAATGAACCCAGAATGATGTGAAATTGTGCTTCGTGCAACATAATTCTGGGTGCCATTTAAAAACCATAAGTGCCAATGACTCCATTCCTTTTTGTGGTGTAAGGGGCTGTTGATTGGAGTACATGAAAACAAACCTGATCTCTCTAGGACATTCAGAAGCCAAGTTATAAGCCCACAAATGTGTAACTGGACTACTTCTTTAAATTGACACCAGATCCGGTGACCTTTGGGACAGGGTTTGACCCCCTTAGGAAAGTGCTATCATCATGAAACGTTCAGATCACTTACAACTCAATAGATTCTACCTTCCTGTAACGTTTCAGCCTGATTGGACCTTGTTTTCACACAAATGAACCCAGAATGATGTGAAATTGTGCTTCGTGCAACATAATTCTGGGTGCCATTTAAAAACCATAAGTGCTAATGACTCCATTCAATTTTTGTGGTTGTAGGGGCTGTTGATTGGAGTACACTAAAACAAACCTGATCCCTCTAGGACATTCAGAAGCCAAGTTATAAGCCCACAAAGGTGTAACTGGACTACTTCTTTAAAGTGACACCAGGCCCGGTGACCTTTGGGACATGGTTTGACCCCCTATAGGAATGTGCGATCATCATGAAACGTTCAGATCACTTACAACTCAATAGATTCTACCTTCTTGTAACGTTTCAGCCTGATTGGACCTTGTGTTCACACAAATGAACCCAGAATGATGTGAAATTGTGCTTCGTGCAACATAATTCTGGGTGCCATTTAAAAACCATAAGTGTTAATGACTCCATTCCTTTTTGGGGTAATGGGGGCTGTTAATTGGAGTACTCTAAAACAAACCTGACCTCTCTAGGATATTCAGAAGCCAAGTTATAAGCCCACAAAGGAGAAACTGGACTACTTCTTTAAAGTGACACCAGGCCCGGTGACCTTTGGGACATGGTTTGACCCCCTATAGGAATGTGCGATCATCATGAAACATTCAGATCACTTACAACTCAATAGATTCTACCTTCCTGTAACGTTTCAGCCTGATTGGACCTTGTTTTCACACAAATGAACCCAGAATGATGTGAAATTGTGCTTCGTGCAACAAAATTCTGGGTGCCATTTAAAAACCATAAGTGCTAATGACTCCATTCCTTTTTGTGGTTGTAGGGGCTGTTGATTGGAGTACATTAAAACAAACCTGATCTCTCTAGGACATTCAGAAGCCAAGTTATAAGCCCACAAATGTGTAACTGGACTACTTCTTTAAATTGACACCAGATCCGGTGACCTTTGGGACATGGTTTGACCCCCTTAGGAAAGTGCTATCATCATGAAACGTTCAGATCACTTACAACTCAATATATTCTACCTTCCTGTAACGTTTCAGCCTGATTGGACCTTGTTTTCACACAAATGAACCCAGAATGATGTGAAATTGTGCTTCGTGCAACATAATTCTGGGTGCCATTTCAAAACCATAAGTGCTAATGACTCCATTCCTTTTTGTGGTTGTTGGGGCTGTTGATTGGAGTACACTAAAACAAACCTGATCTCTCTAGGACATTCAGAAGCCAAGTTATAAGCCCACAAATGTGTAACTGGACTACTTCTTTAAATTGACACCAGATCCGGTGACCTTTGGGACATGGTTTGACCCCCTTAGGAAAGTGCTATCCTCATGAAACGTTCAGATCACTTACAACTCAATAGATTCTACCTTCCTGTAAAGTTTCAGCCTGATTGGACCTTGTTTTCACACAAATGAACCCAGAATGATGTGAAATTGTGCTTCGTGCAACATAATTCTGGGTGCCATTTAAAAACCATAAGTGTTAATGACTCCATTCATTTTTGTGGTTGAAGGGGCTGTTGATTGGAGTACATGAAAACAAACCTGATCTCTCTAGGAAATTCAGAAGCCAAGTTATAAGCCCACAAATGTGTAACTGGACTACTTCTTTAAATTGACACCAGATCCGGTGACCTTTGGGACAGGGTTTGACCCCCTTAGGAAAGTGCTATCATCATGAAACGTTCAGATCACTTACAACTCAATAGATTCTACCTTCCTGTAACATTTCAGCCTGATTGGACCTTGTTTTCACACAAATGAACCCAGAATGATGTGAAATTGTGCTTCGTGCAACATAATTCTGGGTGCCATTTAAAAACCATAAGTGTTAATGACTCCATTCCTTTTTGAGGTAATGGGGGCTGTTAATTGGAGTACTCTAAAACAAACCTGACCTCTCTAGGATATTCAGAAGCCAAGTTATAAGCCCACAAAGGTGTAACTGGACTACTTCTTTAAAGTGACACCAGGCCCGGTGACCTTTGGGACATGGTTTGACCCCCTATAGGAATGTGCGATCATCATGAAACGTTCAGATCACTTACAACTCAATAGATTCTACCTTCCTGTAACGTTTCAGCCTGATTGGACCTTGTTTTCACACAAATGAACCCAGAATGATGTGAAATTGTGCTTCGTGCAACATAATTCTGGGTGCCATTTAAAAACCATAAGTGCTAATGACTCCATTCCTTTTTGTGGTTGTAGGGGCTGTTGATTGGAGTACATTAAAACAAACCTGATCTCTCTAGGACATTCAGAAGCCAAGTTATAAGCCCACAAATGTGTAACTGGACTACTTCTTTAAATTGACACCAGATCCGGTGACCTTTGGGACATGGTTTGACCCCCTTAGGAAAGTGCTATCATCATGAAACGTTCAGATCACTTACAACTCAATAGATTCTACCTTCCTGTAACGTTTCAGCCTGATTGGACCTTGTTTTCACACAAATGAACCCAGAATGATGTGAAATTGTGCTTCGTGCAACATAATTCTGGGTGCCATTTAAAAACCATAAGTGTTAATGACTCCATTCCTTTTTGTGGTTGAAGGGACTGTTGATTGGAGTACATGAAAACAAACCTGATCTCTCTAGGACATTCAGAAGCCAAGTTATAAGCCCACAAATGTGTAACTGGACGACTTCTTTAAATTGACACCAGATCCGGTGACCTTTGGGACAGGGTTTGACCCCCTTAGGAAAGTGCTATCATCATGAAACGTTCAGATCACTTACAACTCAATAGATTCTACCTTCCTGTAACATTTCAGCCTGATTGGACCTTGTTTTCACACAAATGAACCCAGAATAATGTGAAATTGTGCTTCGTGCAACATAATTCTGGGTGCCATTTAAAAACCATAAGTGCTAATGACTCCATTCAATTTTTGTGGTTGTAGGGGCTGTTGATTGGAGTACACTAAAACAAACCTGATCCCTCTAGGACATTCAGAAGCCAAGTTATAAGCCCACAAAGGTGTAACTGGACTACTTCTTTAAAGTGACACCAGGCCCGGTGACCTTTGGGACATGGTTTGACCCCCTATAGGAATGTGCGATCATCATGAAACGTTCAGATCACTTACAACTCAATAGATTCTACCTTCTTGTAACGTTTCAGCCTGATTTGACCTTGTGTTCACACAATTGAACCCAGAATGATGTGAAATTGTGCTTCGTGCAACATAATTCTGGGTGCCATTTAAAAACCATAAGTGTTAATGACTCCATTCCTTTTTGGGGTAATGGGTGCTGTTAATTGGAGTACTCTAAAACAAACCTGACCTCTCTAGGATATTCAGAAGCCAAGTTATAAGCCCACAGAGGTGTAACTGGACTACTTCTTTAAAGTGACACCAGGCCCGGTGACCTTTGGGACATGGTTTGACCCCCTATAGGAATGTGCGATCATCATGAAACGTTCAGATCACTTACAACTCAATAGATTCTACCTTCTTGTAACGTTTCAGCCTGATTGGACCTTGTTTTCACACAAATGAACCCAGAATGATGTGAAATTGTGCTTCGTGCAACATAATTCTGGGTGCCATTTAAAAACCATAAGTGCTAATGACTCCATTCCTTTTTGTGGTTGTAGGGGCTGTTGATTGGAGTACATTAAAACAAACCTGATCTCTCTAGGACATTCAGAAGCCAAGTTATAAGCCCACAAATGTGTAACTGGACTACTTCTTTAAATTGACACCAGATCCGGTGACCTTTGGGACATGGTTTGACCCCCTTAGGAAAGTGCTATCATCATGAAACGTTCAGATAACTTACAACTCAATAGATTCTACCTTCCTGTAACGTTTCAGCCTGATTGGACCTTGTTTTCACACAAATGAACCCAGAATGATGTGAAATTGTGCTTCGTGCAACATAATTCTGGGTGCCATTTCAAAACCATAAGTGCTAATGACTCCATTCCTTTTTGTGTTTGTAGGGGCTGTTGATTGGAGTACACTAAAACAAACCTGATCTCTCTAGGACATTCAGAAGCCAAGTTATAAGCCCACAAATGTGTAACTGGACTACTTCTTTAAATTGACACCAGATCCGGTGACCTTTGGGACATGGTTTGACCCCCTTAGGAAAGTGCTATCATCATGAAACGTTCAGATCACTTACAACTCAATAGATTCTACCTTCCTGTAACGTTTCAGCCTGATTGGACCTTGTTTTCACACAAATGAACCCAGAATGATGTGAAATTGTGCTTCGTGCAACATAATTCTGGGTGCCATTTAAAAACCATAAGTGTTAATGACTCCATTCCTTTTTGTGGTTGAAGGGGCTGTTGATTGGAGTACATGAAAACAAACCTGATCTCTCTAGGACATTCAGAAGCCAAGTTATAAGCCCACAAATGTGTAACTGGACTACTTCTTTAAATTGACACCAGATCCGGTGACCTTTGGGACAGGGTTTGACCCCCTTAGGAAAGTGCTATCATCATGAAACGTTCAGATCACTTACAACTCAATAGATTCTACCTTCCTGTAACGTTTCAGCCTGATTGGACCTTGTTTTCACACAAATGAACCCAGAATGATGTGAAATTGTGCTTCGTGCAACATAATTCTGGGTGCCATTTAAAAACCATAAGTGCTAATGACTCCATTCAATTTTTGTGGTTGTAGGGGCTGTTGATTGGAGTACACTAAAACAAACCTGATAACTCTAGGACATTCAGAAGCCAAGTTATAAGCCCACAAAGGTGTAACTGGACTACTTCTTTAAAGTGACACCAGGCCCGGTGACCTTTGGGACATGGTTTGACCCCCTATAGGAATGTGCGATCATCATGAAACGTTCAGATCACTTACAACTCAATAGATTCTACCTTCTTGTAACGTTTCAGCCTGATTGGACCTTGTGTTCACACAAATGAACCCAGAATGATGTGAAATTGTGCTTCGTGCAACATAATTCTGGGTGCCATTTAAAAACCATAAGTGTTAATGACTCCATTCCTTTTTGGGGTAATGGGGGCTGTTAATTGGAGTACTCTAAAACAAACCTGACCTCTCTAGGATATTCAGAAGCCAAGTTATAAGCCCACAAAGGAGAAACTGGACTACTTCTTTAAAGTGACACCAGGCCCGGTGACCTTTGGGACATGGTTTGACCCCCTATAGGAATGTGCGATCATCATGAAACGTTCAGATCACTTACAACTCAATAGATTCTACCTTCCTGTAACGTTTCAGCCTGATTGGACCTTGTTTTCACACAAATGAACCCAGAATGATGTGAAATTGTGCTTGGTGCAACATAATTCTGGGTGCCATTTAAAAACCATAAGTGCTAATGACTCCATTCCTTTTTGTGGTTGTAGGGGCTGTTGATTGGAGTACATTAAAACAAACCTGATCTCTCTAGGACATTCAGAAGCCAAGTTATAAGCCCACAAATGTGTAACTGGACTACTTCTTTAAATTGACACCAGATCCGGTGACCTTTGGGACATGGTTTGACCCCCTTAGGAAAGTGCTATCATCATGAAACGTTCAGATCACTTACAACTCAATAGATTCTACCTTCCTGTAACGTTTCAGCCTGATTGGACCTTGTTTTCACACAAATGAACCCAGAATGATGTGAAATTGTGCTTCGTGCAACATAATTCTGGGTGCCATTTCAAAACCATAAGTGCTAATGACTCCATTCCTTTTTGTGGTTGTAGGGGCTGTTGATTGGAGTACACTAAAACAAACCTGATCTCTCTAGGACATTCAGAAGCCAAGTTATAAGCCCACAAATGTGTAACTGGACTACTTCTTTAAATTGACACCAGATCCGGTGACCTTTGGGACATGGTTTGACCCCCTTAGGAAAGTGCTATCATCATGAAACGTTCAGATCACTTACAACTCAATAGATTCTACCTTCCTGTAAAGTTTCAGCCTGATTGGACCTTGTTTTCACACAAATGAACCCAGAATGATGTGAAATTGTGCTTCGTGCAACATAATTCTGGGTGCCATTTAAAAACCATAAGTGTTAATGACTCCATTCATTTTTGTGGTTGAAGGGGCTGTTGATTGGAGTACATGAAAACAAACCTGATCTCTCTAGGACATTCAGAAGCCAAGTTATAAGCCCACAAATGTGTAACTGGACTACTTCTTTAAATTGACACCAGATCCGGTGACCTTTGGGACAGGGTTTGACCCCCTTAGGAAAGTGCTATCATCATGAAACGTTCAGATCACTTACAACTCAATAGATTCTACCTTCCTGTAACATTTCAGCCTGATTGGACCTTGTTTTCACACAAATGAACCCAGAATGATGTGAAATTGTGCTTCGTGCAACATAATTCTGGGTGCCATTTAAAAACCATAAGTGCTAATGACTCCATTCAATTTTTGTGGTTGTAGGGGCTGTTGATTGGAGTACACTAAAACAAACCTGATCCCTCTAGGACATTCAGAAGCCAAGTTATAAGCCCACAAAGGTGTAACTGGACTACTTCTTTAAAGTGACACCAGGCCCGGTGACCTTTGGGACATGGTTTGACCCCCTATAGGAATGTGCGATCATCATGAAACGTTCAGATCACTTACAACTCAATAGATTCTACCTTCTTGTAACGTTTCAGCCTGATTGGACCTTGTGTTCACACAAATGAACCCAGAATGATGTGAAATTGTGCTTCGTGCAATATAATTCTGGGTGCCATTTAAAAACCATAAGTGTTAATGACTCCATTCCTTTTTGGGGTAATGGGGGCTGTTAATTGGAGTACTCTAAAACAAACCTGACCTCTCTAGGATATTCAGAAGCCAAGTTATAAGCCCACAAAGGTGTAACTGGACTACTTCTTTAAAGTGACACCAGGCCCGGTGACCTTTGGGACATGGTTTGACCCCCTATAGGAATGTGCGATCATCATGAAACGTTCAGATCACTTACAACTCAATAGATTCTACCTTCTTGTAACGTTTCAGCCTGACTGGACCTTGTTTTCACACAAATGAACCCAGAATGATGTGAAATTGTGCTTCGTGCAACATAATTCTGGGTGCCATTTAAAAACCATAAGTGCTAATGACTCCATTCCTTTTTGTGGTTGTAGGGGCTGTTGATTGGAGTACATGAAAACAAACCTGATCTCTCTAGGACATACAGAAGCCAAGTTATAAGCCCACAAATGTGTAACTGGACTACTTCTTTAAATTGGCACCTGGCGCGGTGACCTTTGGGACATGGTTTGACCCCCTATAGGAATGTGCGATCATCATGAAACGTTCAGATCACTTACAACTCAATAGATTCTACCTTCTTGTAACGTTTCAGCCTGATTGGACCTTGTTTTCACACAAATGAACCCAGAATGATGTGAAATTGTGCTTCGTGCAACATAATTCTGGGTGCCATTTAAAAACCATAAGTGCTAATGACTCCATTCCTTTTTGTGGTTGTAGGGGCTGTTGATTGGAGTACATTAAAACAAACCTGATCTCTCTAGGACATTCAGAAGCCAAGTTATAAGCCCACAAATGTGTAACTGGACTACTTCTTTAAATTGACACCAGATCCGGTGACCTTTGGGACATGGTTTGACCCCCTTAGGAAAGTGCTATCATCATGAAACGTTCAGATCACTTACAACTCAATAGATTCTACCTTCCTGTAACGTTTCAGCCTGATTGGACCTTGTTTTCACACAAATGAACCCAGAATGATGTGAAATTGTGCTTCGTGCAACATAATTCTGGGTGCCATTTCAAAACCATAAGTGCTAATGACTCCATTCCTTTTTGTGGTTGTAGGGGCTGTTGATTGGAGTACACTAAAACAAACCTGATCTCTCTAGGACATTCAGAAGCCAAGTTATAAGCCCACAAATGTGTAACTGGACTACTTCTTTAAATTGACACCAGATCCGGTGACCTTTGGGACATGGTTTGACCCCCTTAGGAAAGTGCTATCATCATGAAACGTTCAGATCACTTACAACTCAATAGATTCTACCTTCTTGTAACGTTTCAGCCTGATTGGACCTTGTGTTCACACAAATGAACCCAGAATGATGTGAAATTGTGCTTTGTGCAACATAATTCTGGGTGCCATTTAAACACCATAAGTGTTAATGACTCCATTCCTTTTTGGGGTAATGGGGGCTGTTAATTGGAGTACTCTAAAACAAACCTGACCTCTCTAGGATATTCAGAAGCCAAGTTATAAGCCCACAAAAGTGTAACTGGACTACTTCTTTAAAGTGACACCAGGCCCGGTGACCTTTGGGACATGGTTTGACCCCCTATAGGAATGTGCGATCATCATGAAACGTTCAGATCACTTACAACTCAATAGATTCTACCTTCTTGTAACGTTTCAGCCTGATTGGACCTTGTTTTCACACAAATGAACCCAGAATGATGTGAAATTGTGCTTCGTGCAACAAAATTCTGGGTGCCATTTAAAAACCATAAGTGCTAATGACTCCATTCCTTTTTGTGGTTGTAGGGGCTGTTGATTGGAGTACATTAAAACAAACCTGATCTCTCTAAGACATTCAGAAGCCAAGTTATAAGCCCACAAATGTGTAACTGGACTACTTCTTTAAATTGACACCAGATCCGGTGACCTTTGGGACATGGTTTGACCCCCTTAGGAAAGTGCTATCATCATGAAACGTTCAGATCACTTACAACTCAATAGATTCTACCTTCCTGTAACGTTTCAGCCTGATTGGACCTTGTTTTCACACAAATGAACCCAGAATGATGTGAAATTGTGCTTCGTGCAACATGATTCTGGGTGCCATTTAAAAACCATAAGTGCTAATGACTCCATTCAATTTTTGTGGTTGTAGGGGCTGTTGATTGAAGTACACTAAAACAAACCTGATCCCTCTAGGACATTCAGAAGCCAAGTTATAAGCCCACAAAGGTGTAACTGGACTACTTCTTTAAAGTGACACCAGGCCCGGTGACCTTTGGGACATGGTTTGACCCCTATAGGAATGTGCGATCATCATGAAACATTCAGATCACTTACAACTCAATAGATTCTACCTTCTTGTAACGTTTCAGCCTGATTGGACCTTGTGTTCACACAAATGAACCCAGAATGATGTGAAATTGTGCTTCGTGCAACATAATTCTGGGTGCCATTTAAAAACCATAAGTGTTAATGACTCCATTCCTTTTTGGGGTAATGGGGGCTGTTAATTGGAGTACTCTAAAACAAACCTGACCTCTCTAGGATATTCAGAAGCCAAGTTATAAGCCCACAAAGGTGTAACTGGACTACTTCTTTAAAGTGACACCAGGCCCGGTGACCTTTGGGACATGGTTTGACCCCCTATAGGAATATGCGATCATCATGAAACGTTCAGATCACTTACAACTCAATAGATTCTACCTTCTTGTAACGTTTCAGCCTGATTGGACCTTGTTTTCACACAAATGAACCCAGAATGATGTGAAATTGTGCTTCGTGCAACATAATTCTGGGTGCCATTTAAAAACCATAAGTGCTAATGACTCCATTCCTTTTTGTGGTTGTAGGGGCTGTTGATTGGAGTACATGAAAACAAACCTGATCTCTCTAGGACATTCAGAAGCCAAGTTATAAGCCCACAAATGTGTAACTGGACTACTTCTTTAAATTGGCAGCAGGCCCGGTGACCTTTGGGACATGGTTTGACCCCCTATAGGAATGTGCGATCATCATGAAATGTTCAGATCACTTACAACTCAATAGATTCTACCTTCTTGTAACGTTTCAGCCTGATTGGACCTTGTTTTCACACAAATGAACCCAGAATGATGTGAAATTGTGCTTCGTGCAACATAATTCTGGGTGCCATTTAAAAACCATAAGTGCTAATGACTCCATTCCTTTTTGTGGTTGTAGGGGCTGTTGATTGGAGTACATTAAAACAAACCTGATCTCTCTAGGACATTCAGAAGCCAAGTTATAAGCCCACAAATGTGTAACTGGACTACTTCTTTAAATTGACACCAGATCCGGTGACCTTTGGAACATGGTTTGACCCCCTTAGGAAAGTGCTATCATCATGAAACGTTCAGATCACTTACAACTCATTAGATTCTACCTTCCTGTAACGTTTCAGCATGATTGGACCTTGTTTTCACACAAATGAACCCAGAATGATGTGAAATTGTGCTTCGTGCAACATAATTCTGGGTGCCATTTAAAAACCATAAGTGCTAATGACTCCATTCCTTTTTGTGGTTGTAGGGGCTGTTGATTGGAGTACACTAAAACAAACCTGATCTCTCTAGGACATTCAGAAGCCAAGTTATAAGCCCATAAATGTGTAACTGGACTACTTCTTTAAATTGACACCAGATCCGGTGACCTTTGGGACAGGGTTTGACCCCCTTAGGAAAGTGCTATCATCATGAAACGTTCAGATCACTTACAACTCAATAGATTCTACCTTCCTGTAACGTTTCAGCCTGATTGGACCTTGTTTTCACACAAATGAACCCAGAATGATGTGAAATTGTGCTTCATGCAACATAATTCTGGGTGCCATTTAAAAACCATAAGTGCTAATGACTCCATTCAATTTTTGTGGTTGTAGGGGCTGTTGATTGGAGTACACTAAAACAAACCTGATCCCTCTAGGACATTCAGAAGCCAAGTTATAAGCCCACAAAGGTGTAACTGGACTACTTCTTTAAAGTGACACCAGGCCCGGTGACCTTTGGGACATGGTTTGACCCCCTATAGGAATGTGCGATCATCATGAAACGTTCAGATCACTTACAACTCAATAGATTCTACCTTCTTGTAACATTTCAGCCTGATTGGACCTTGTGTTCACACAAATGAACCCAGAATGATGTGAAATTGTGCTTCGTGCAACATAATTCTGGGTGCCATTTAAAAACCATAAGTGTTAATGACTCCATTCCTTTTTGGGGTAATGGGGGCTGTTAATTGGAGTACTCTAAAACAAACCTGACCTCTCTAGGATATTCAGAAGCCAAGTTATAAGCCCACAAAGGTGTAACTGGACTACTTCTTTAAAGTGACACCAGGCCCGGTGACCTTTGGGACATGGTTTGACCCCCTATAGGAATGTGCGATCATCATGAAACGTTCAGATCACTTACAACTCAATAGATTCTACCTTCTTGTAACGTTTCAGCCTGATTGGACCTTGTTTTCACACAAATGAACCCAGAATGATGTGAAATTGTGCTTCGTGCAACATAATTCTGGGTGCCATTTAAAAACCATAAGTGCTAATGACTCCATTCCTTTTTGTGGTTGTAGGGGCTGTTGATTGGAGTACATGAAAACAAACCTGATCTCTCTAGGACATTCAGAAGCCAAGTTATAAGCCCACAAATGTGTAACTGGACTACTTCTTTAAATTGGCACCAGGCCCGGTGACCTTTGGGACATGGTTTGACCCCCTATAGGAATGTGCGATCATCATGAAACGTTCAGATCACTTACAACTCAATAGATTCTACCTTCTTGTAACGTTTCAGCCTGATTGGACCTTGTTTTCACACAAATGAACCCAGAATGATGTGAAATTGTGCTTCGTGCAACATAATTCTGGGTGCCATTTAAAAACCATAAGTGTTAATGACTCCATTCCTTTTTGTGGTTGAAGGGGCTGTTGATTGGAGTACATGAAAACAAACCTGATCTCTCTAGGACATTCAGAAGCCAAGTTATAAGCCCACAAATGTGTAACTGGACTACTTCTTTAAATTGACACCAGATCCGGTGACCTTTGGGACAGGGTTTGACCCCCTTAGGAAAGTGCTATCATCATGAAACGTTCAGATCACTTACAACTCAATAGATTCTACCTTCCTGTAACATTTCAGCCTGATTGGACCTTGTTTTCACACAAATGAACCCAGAATGATGTGAAATTGTGCTTCGTGCAACATAATTCTGGGTGCCATTTAAAAACCATAAGTGCTAATGACTCCATTCAATTTTTGTGGTTGTAGGGGCTGTTGATTGGAGTACACTAAAACAAACCTGATCCCTCTAGGACATTCAGAAGCCAAGTTATAAGCCCACAAAGGTGTAACTGGACTACTTCTTTAAAGTGACACCAGGCCCGGTGACCTTTGGGACATGGTTTGACCCCCTATAGGAATGTGCGATCATCATGAAACGTTCAGATCACTTAAAACTCAATAGATTCTACCTTCTTGTAACGTTTCAGCCTGATTGGACCTTGTGTTCACACAAATGAACCCAGAATGATGTGAAATTGTGCTTTGTGCAACATAATTCTGGGTGCCATTTAAAAACCATAAGTGTTAATGACTCCATTCCTTTTTGGGGTAATGGGGGCTGTTAATTGGAGTACTCTAAAACAAACCTGACCTCTCTAGGCTATTCAGAAGCCAAGTTATAAGCCCACAAAGGTGTAACTGGACTACTTCTTTAAAGTGACACCAGGCCCGGTGACCTTTGGGACATGGTTTGACCCCCTATAGGAATGTGCGATCATCATGAAACGTTCAGATCACTTACAACTCAATAGATTCTACCTTCTTGTAACGTTTCAGCCTGATTGGACCTTGTTTTCACACAAATGAACCCAGAATGATGTGAAATTGTGCTTCGTGCAACATAATTCTGGGTGCCATTTAAAAACCATAAGTGCTAATGACTCCATTCCTTTTTGTGGTTGTAGGGGCTGTTGATTGGAGTACATGAAAACAAACCTGATCTCTCTAGGACATTCAGAAGCCAAGTTATAAGCCCACAAATGTGTAACTGGACTACTTCTTTAAATTGGCACCAGGCCCGGTGACCTTTGGGACATGGTTTGACCCCCTATAGGAATGTGCGATCATCATGAAACGTTCAGATCACTTACAACTCAATAGATTCTACCTTCTTGTAACGTTTCAGCCTGATTGGACCTTGTTTTCACACAAATGAACCCAGAATGATGTGAAATTGTGCTTCGTGCAACATAATTCTGGGTGCCATTTAAAAACCATAAGTGTTAATGACTCCATTCCTTTTTGTGGTTGAAGGGGCTGTTGATTGGAGTACATGAAAACAAACCTGATCTCTCTAGGACATTCAGAAGCCAAGTTATAAGCCCACAAATGTGTAACTGGACTACTTCTTTAAATTGACACCAGATCCGGTGACCTTTGGGACAGGGTTTGACCCCCTTAGGAAAGTGCTATCATCATGAAACGTTCAGATCACTTACAACTCAATAGATTCTACCTTCCTGTAACATTTCAGCCTGATTGGACCTTGTTTTCACACAAATGAACCCAGAATGATGTGAAATTGTGCTTCGTGCAACATAATTCTGGGTGCCATTTAAAAACCATAAGTGCTAATGACTCCATTCAATTTTTGTGGTTGTAGGGGCTGTTGATTGGAGTACACTAAAACAAACCTGATCCCTCTAGGACATTCAGAAGCCAAGTTATAAGCCCACAAAGGTGTAACTGGACTACTTCTTTAAAGTGACACCAGGCCCGGTGACCTTTGGGACATGGTTTGACCCCCTATAGGAATATGCGATCATCATGAAACGTTCAGATCACTTACAACTCAATAGATTCTACCTTCTTGTAACGTTTCAGCCTGATTGGACCTTGTTTTCACACAAATGAACCCAGAATGATGTGAAATTGTGCTTCGTGCAACATAATTCTGGGTGCCATTTAAAAACCATAAGTGCTAATGACTCCATTCCTTTTTGTGGTTGTAGGGGCTGTTGACTGGAGTACATGAAAACAAACCTGATCTCTCTAGGACATTCAGAAGCCAAGTTATAAGCCCACAAATGTGTAACTGGACTACTTCTTTAAATTGGCACCAGGCCCGGTGACCTTTGGGACATGGTTTGACCCCCTATAGGAATGTGCGATCATCATGAAACGTTCAGATCACTTACAACTCAATAGATTCTACCTTCTTGTAACGTTTCAGCCTGATTGGACCTTGTTTTCACACAAATGAACCCAGAATGATGTGAAATTGTGCTTCGTGCAACATAATTCTGGGTGCCATTTAAAAACCATAAGTGTTAATGACTCCATTCCTTTTTGTGGTTGAAGGGGCTGTTGATTGGAGTACATGAAAACAAACCTGATCTCTCTAGGACATTCAGAAGCCAAGTTATAAGCCCACAAATGTGTAACTGGACTACTTCTTTAAATTGACACCAGATCCGGTGACCTTTGGGACAGGGTTTGACCCCCTTAGGAAAGTGCTATCATCATGAAACGTTCAGATCACTTACAACTCAATAGATTCTACCTTCCTGTAACATTTCAGCCTGATTGGACCTTGTTTTCACACAAATGAACCCAGAATGATGTGAAATTGTGCTTCGTGCAACATAATTCTGGGTGCCATTTAAAAACCATAAGTGCTAATGACTCCATTCAATTTTTGTGGTTGTAGGGGCTGTTGATTGGAGTACACTAAAACAAACCTGATCCCTCTAGGACATTCAGAAGCCAAGTTATAAGCCCACAAAGGTGTAACTGGACTACTTCTTTAAAGTGACACCAGGCACGGTGACCTTTGGGACATGGTTTGACCCCCTATAGGAATATGCGATCATCATGAAACGTTCAGATCACTTACAACTCAATAGATTCTACCTTCTTGTAACGTTTCAGCCTGATTGGACCTTGTTTTCACACAAATGAACCCAGAATGATGTGAAATTGTGCTTCGTGCAACATAATTCTGGGTGCCATTTAAAAACCATAAGTGCTAATGACTCCATTCCTTTTTGTGGTTGTAGGGGCTGTTGACTGGAGTACATGAAAACAAACCTGATCTCTCTAGGACATTCAGAAGCCAAGTTATAAGCCCACAAATGTGTAACTGGACTACTTCTTTAAATTGGCACCAGGCGCGGTGACCTTTGGGACATGGTTTGACCCCCTATAGGAATGTGCGATCATCATGAAACGTTCAGATCACTTACAACTCAATAGATTCTACCTTCTTGTAACGTTTCAGCCTGATTGGACCTTGTTTTCACACAAATGAACCCAGAATGATGTGAAATTGTGCTTCGTGCAACATAATTCTGGGTGCCATTTAAAAACCATAAGTGCTAATGACTCCATTCCTTTTTGTGGTTGTAGGGGCTGTTGATTGGAGTACATTAAAACAAACCTGATCTCTCTAGGACATTCAGAAGCCAAGTTATAAGCCCACAAATGTGTAACTGGACTACTTCTTTAAATTGACACCAGATCCGGTGACCTTTGGGACATGGTTTGACCCCCTTAGGAAAGTGCTATCATCATGAAACGTTCAGATCACTTACAACTCAATAGATTCTACCTTCCTGTAACGTTTCAGCCTGATTGGACCTTGTTTTCACACAAATTAACCCAGAATGATGTGAAATTGTGCTTCGTGCAACATAATTCTGGGTGCCATTTCAAAACCATAAGTGCTAATGACTCCATTCCTTTTTGTGGTTGTAGGGGCTGTTGATTGGAGTACACTAAAACAAACCTGATCTCTCTAGGACATTCAGAAGCCAAGTTATAAGCCCACAAATGTGTAACTGGACTACTTCTTTAAATTGACACCAGATCCGGTGACCTTTGGGACATGGTTTGACCCCCTTAGGAAAGTGCTATCATCATGAAACGTTCAGATCACTTACAACTCAATAGATTCTACCTTCCTGTAACGTTTCAGCCTGATTGGACCTTGTTTTCACACAAATGAACCCAGAATGATGTGAAATTGTGCTTCGTGCAACATAATTCTGGGTGCCATTTAAAAACCATAAGTGCTAATGACTCCATTCCTTTTTGTGGTTGTAGGGGCTGTTGATTGGAGTACACTAAAACAAACCTGATCTCTCTAGGACATTCAGAAGCCAAGTTATAAGCCCACAAATGTGTAACTGGACTACTTCTTTAAATTGACACCAGATCCGGTGACCTTTGGGACAGGGTTTGACCCCCTTAGGAAAGTGCTATCATCATGAAACGTTCAGATCACTTACAACTCAATAGATTCTACCTTCCTGTAAGGTTTCAGCCTGATTGGACCTTGTTTTCACACAAATGAACCCAGAATGATGTGAAATTGTGCTTCGTGCAACATAATTCTGGGTGTCATTTAAAAACCATAAGTGCTAATGAGTCCATTCAATTTTTGTGGTTGTAGGGGCTGTTGATTGGAGTACACTAAAACAAACCTGATCCCTCTAGGACATTCAGAAGCCAAGTTATAAGCCCACAAAGGTGTAACTGGACTACTTCTTTAAAGTGACACCAGGCCCGGTGACCTTTGGGACATGGTTTGACCACCTATAGGAATGTGCGATCATCATGAAACGTTCAGATCACTTACAACTCAATAGATTCTACCTTCTTGTAACGTTTCAGCCTGATTGGACCTTGTGTTCACACAAATGAACCCAGAATGATGTGAAATTGTGCTTTGTGCAACATAATTCTGGGTGCCATTTAAAAACCATAAGTGTTAATGACTCCATTCCTTTTTGGGGTAATGGGGGCTGTTAATTGGAGTACTCTAAAACAAATCTGACCTCTCTAGGATATTCAAAAACCAAGTTATAAGCCCACAAATGTGTAACTAAACTACTTCTTTAAAGTGACACCAGGCCCGGTGACCTTTGGGACATGGTTTGACCCCCTATAGGAATGTGCGATCATCATGAAACGTTCAGATCACTTACAACTCAATAGATTCTACCTTCTTGTAACGTTTCAGCCTGATTGGACCTTGTTTTCACACAAATGAACCCAGAATGATGTGAAATTGTGCTTCGTGCAACATAATTCTGGGTGTCATTTAAAAACCATAAGTGCTAATGACTCCATTCCTTTTTGTGGTTGTAGGGGCTGTTGACTGGAGTACATTAAAACAAACCTGATCTCTCTAGGACATTCAGAAGCCAAGTTATAAGCCCACAAATGTGTAACTGGACTACTTCTTTAAATTGACACCAGATCCGGTGACTTTTGGGACATGGTTTGACCCCCTTATGAAAGTGCTATCATCATGAAACGTTCAGATCACTTACAACTCAATAGATTCTACCTTCCTGTAACGTTTCAGCCTGATTGGACCTTGTTTTCACACAAATGAACCCAGAATGATGTGAAATTGTGCTTCGTGCAACATAATTCTGGGTGCCATTTAAAAACCATAAGTGCTAATGACTCCATTCAATTTTTGTGGTTGTAGGGGCTGTTGATTGGAGTACACTAAAACAAACCTGATCCCTCTAGGACATTCAGAAGCCAAGTTATAAGCCCACAAAGGTGTAACTGGACTACTTCTTTAAAGTGACACCAGGCCCGGTGACCTTTGGGACATGGTTTGACCCCCTATAGGAATGTGCGATCATCATGAAACGTTCAGATCACTTACAACTCAATAGATTCTACCTTCTTGTAACGTTTCAGCCTGATTGGACCTTGTGTTCACACAAATGAACCCAGAATGATGTGAAATTGTGCTTCGTGCAACATAATTCTGGGTGCCATTTAAAAACCATAAGTGTTAATGACTCCATTCCTTTTTGGGGTAATGGGGGCTGTTAATTGGAGTACTCTAAAACAAACCTGACCTCTCTAGGATATTCAGAAGCCAAGTTATAAGCCCACAAAGGTGTAACTGGACTACTTCTTTAAAGTGACACCAGGCCCGGTGACCTTTGGGACATGATTTGACCCCCTATAGGAATATGCGATCATCATGAAACGTTCAGATCACTTACAACTCAATAGATTCTACCTTCTTGTAACGTTTCAGCCTGATTGGACCTTGTTTTCACACAAATGAACCCAGAATGATGTGAAATTGTGCTTCGTGCAACATAATTCTGGGTGCCATTTAAAAACCATAAGTGCTAATGACTCCATTCCTTTTTGTGGTTGTAGGGGCTGTTGATTGGAGTACATGAAAACAAACCTGATCTCTCTAGGACATTCAGAAGCCAAGTTATAAGCCCACAAATGTGTAACTGGACTACTTCTTTAAATTGGCACCAGGCCCGGTGACCTTTGGGACATGGTTTGACCCCCTATAGGAATGTGCGATCATCATGAAATGTTCAGATCACTTACAACTCATTAGATTCTACCTTCTTGTAACGTTTCAGCCTGATTGGACCTTGTTTTCACACAAATGAACCCAGAATGATGTGAAATTGTGCTTCGTGCAACATAATTCTGGGTGCCATTTAAAAACCATAAGTGCTAATGACTCCATTCCTTTTTGTGGTTGTAGGGGCTGTTGATTGGAGTACATTAAAACAAACCTGATCTCTCTAGGACATTCAGAAGCCAAGTTATAAGCCCACAAATGTGTAACTGGACTACTTCTTTAAATTGACACCAGATCCGGTGACCTTTGGGACATGGTTTGACCCCCTTAGGAAAGTGCTATCATCATGAAACGTTCAGATCACTTACAACTCAATAGATTCTACCTTCCTGTAACGTTTCAGCCTGATTGGACCTTGTTTTCACACAAATGAACCCAGAATGATGTGAAATTGTGCTTCGTGCAACATAATTCTGGGTGCCATTTAAAAACCATAAGTGTTAATGACTCCATTCCTTTTTGGGGTAATGGGGGCTGTTAATTGGAGTACTCTAAAACAAACCTGACCTCTCTAGGATATTCAGAAGCCAAGTTATAAGCCCACAAAGGTGTAACTGGACTACTTCTTTAAAGTGACACCAGGCCCGGTGACCTTTGGGACATGGTTTGACCCCCTATAGGAATATGCGATCATCATGAAACATTCAGATCACTTACAACTCAATAGATTCTACCTTCTTGTAACGTTTCAGCCTGATTGGACCTTGTTTTCACACAAATGAACCCAGAATGATGTGAAATTGTGCTTCGTGCAACATAATTCTGGGTGCCATTTAAAAACCATAAGTGCTAATGACTCCATTCCTTTTTGTGGTTGTAGGGGCTGTTGATTGGAGTACATGAAAACAAACCTGATCTCTCTAGGACATTCAGAAGCCAAGTTATAAGCCCAAAAATGTGTAACTGGACTACTTCTTTAAATTGGCACCAGGCCCGGTGACCTTTGGGACATGGTTTGACCCCCTATAGGAATGTGCGATCATCATGAAATGTTCAGATCACTTACAACTCAATAGATTCTACCTTCTTGTAACGTTTCAGCCTGATTGGACCTTGTTTTCACACAAATGAACCCAGAATGATGTGAAATTGTGCTTCGTGCAACATAATTCTGGGTGCCATTTAAAAACCATAAGTGCTAATGACTCCATTCCTTTTTGTGGTTGTAGGGGCTGTTGATTGGAGTACATTAAAACAAACCTGATCTCTCTAGGACATTCAGAAGCCAAGTTATAAGCCCACAAATGTGTAACTGGACTACTTCTTTAAATTGACACCAGATCCGGTGACCTTTGGGACATGGTTTGACCCCCTTAGGAAAGTGCTATCATCATGAAACGTTCAGATCACTTACAACTCAATAGATTCTACCTTCCTGTAACGTTTCAGCCTGATTGGACCTTGTTTTCACACAAATGAACCAAGAATGATGTGAAATTGTGCTTCGTGCAACATAATTCTGGGTCCCATTTCAAAACCATAAGTGCTAATGACTCCTTTCCTTTTTGTGGTTGTAGGGGCTGTTGATTGGAGTACACTAAAACAAACCTTATCTCTCTAGGACATTCAGAAGCCAAGTTATAAGCCCACAAATGTGTAACTGGACTACTTCTTTAAATTGACACCAGATCCGGTGACCTTTGGAACATGGTTTGACCCCCTTAGGAAAGTGCTATAATCATGAAACGTTCAGATCACTTACAACTCAATAGATTCTACCTTCCTGTAACGTTTCAGCCTGATTGGACCTTGTTTTCACACAAATGAACCCAGAATGATGTGAAATTGTGCTTCGTGCAACATAATTCTGGGTGCCATTTAAAAACCATAAGTGCTAATGACTCCATTCAATTTTTGTGGTTGTAGGGGCTGTTGATTGGAGTACACTAAAACAAACCTGATCCCTCTAGGACATTCAGAAGCCAAGTTATAAGCCCACAAAGGTGTAACTGGACTACTTCTTTAAAGTGACACCAGGCCCGGTGACCTTTGGGACATGGTTTGACCCCCTATAGGAATGTGCGATCATCATGAAACGTTCAGATCAATTACAACTCAATAGATTCTACCTTCTTGTAACGTTTCAGCCTGATTGGACCTTGTTTTCACACAAATGAACCCAGAATGATGTGAAATTGTGCTTCGTGCAACATAATTCTGGGTGCCATTTAAAAACCATAAGTGTTAATGACTCCATTCCTTTTTGGGGTAATGGGGGCTGTTAATTGGAGTACTCTAAAACAAACCTGACCTCTCTAGGATATTCAGAAGCCAAGTTATAAGCCCACAAAGGTGTAACTGGACTACTTCTTTAAAGTGACACCAGGCCCGGTGACCTTTGGGACATGGTTTGACCCCCTATAGGAATGTGCGATCATCATGAAACGTTCAGATCACTTAAAACTCAATAGATTCTACCTTCTTGTAACGTTTCAGCCTGATTGGACCTTGTTTTCACACAAATGAACCCAGAATGATGTGAAATTGTGCTTCGTGCAACATAATTCTGGGTGCCATTTAAAAACCATAAGTGCTAATGACTCCATTCCTTTTTGTGGTTGTAGGGGCTGTTGATTGGGGTACATGAAAACAAACCTGATCTCTCTAGGACATTCAGAAGCCAAGTTATAAGCCCACAAATGTGTAACTGGACTACTTCTTTAAATTGGCACCAGGCCCGGTGACCTTTGGGACATGGTTTGACCCCCTATAGGAATGTGCGATCATCATGAAACGTTCAGATCACTTACAACTCAAAAGATTCTACCTTCCTGTAACGTTTCAGCCTGATTGGACCTTGTTTTCACACAAATGAACCCAGAATGATGTGAAATTGTGCTTCGTGCAACATAATTCTGGGTGCCATTTAAAAACCATAAGTGCTAATGACTCCATTCCTTTTTGTGGTTGTAGGGGCTGTTGATTGGAGTACATTAAAACAAACCTGATCTCTCTAGGACATTCAGAAGCCAAGTTATAAGCCCACAAATGTGTAACTGGACTACTTCTTTAAATTGACACCAGATCCGGTGACCTTTGGGACATGGTTTGACCCCCTTAGGAAAGTGCTATCATCATGAAACGTTCAGATCACTTACAACTCAATAGATTCTACCTTCCTGTAACGTTTCAGCCTGATTGGACCTTGTTTTCACACAAATGAACCAAGAATGATGTGAAATTGTGCTTCGTGCAACATAATTCTGGGTCCCATTTCAAAACCATAAGTGCTAATGACTCCTTTCCTTTTTGTGGTTGTAGGGGCTGTTGATTGGAGTACACTAAAACAAACCTTATCTCTCTAGGACATTCAGAAGCCAAGTTATAAGCCCACAAATGTGTAACTGGACTACTTCTTTAAATTGACACCAGATCCGGTGACCTTTGGAACATGGTTTGACCCCCTTAGGAAAGTGCTATAATCATGAAACGTTCAGATCACTTACAACTCAATAGATTCTACCTTCCTGTAACGTTTCAGCCTGATTGGACCTTGTTTTCACACAAATGAACCCAGAATGATGTGAAATTGTGCTTCGTGCAACATAATTCTGGGTGCCATTTAAAAACCATAAGTGCTAATGACTCCATTCAATTTTTGTGGTTGTAGGGGCTGTTGATTGGAGTACACTAAAACAAACCTGATCCCTCTAGGACATTCAGAAGCCAAGTTATAAGCCCACAAAGGTGTAACTGGACTACTTCTTTAAAGTGACACCAGGCCCGGTGACCTTTGGGACATGGTTTGACCCCCTATAGGAATGTGCGATCATCATGAAACGTTCAGATCAATTACAACTCAATAGATTCTACCTTCTTGTAACGTTTCAGCCTGATTGGACCTTGTTTTCACACAAATGAACCCAGAATGATGTGAAATTGTGCTTCGTGCAACATAATTCTGGGTGCCATTTAAAAACCATAAGTGTTAATGACTCCATTCCTTTTTGGGGTAATGGGGGCTGTTAATTGGAGTACTCTAAAACAAACCTGACCTCTCTAGGATATTCAGAAGCCAAGTTATAAGCCCACAAAGGTGTAACTGGACTACTTCTTTAAAGTGACACCAGGCCCGGTGACCTTTGGGACATGGTTTGACCCCCTATAGGAATGTGCGATCATCATGAAACGTTCAGATCACTTAAAACTCAATAGATTCTACCTTCTTGTAACGTTTCAGCCTGATTGGACCTTGTTTTCACACAAATGAACCCAGAATGATGTGAAATTGTGCTTCGTGCAACATAATTCTGGGTGCCATTTAAAAACCATAAGTGCTAATGACTCCATTCCTTTTTGTGGTTGTAGGGGCTGTTGATTGGGGTACATGAAAACAAACCTGATCTCTCTAGGACATTCAGAAGCCAAGTTATAAGCCCACAAATGTGTAACTGGACTACTTCTTTAAATTGGCACCAGGCCCGGTGACCTTTGGGACATGGTTTGACCCCCTATAGGAATGTGCGATCATCATGAAACGTTCAGATCACTTACAACTCAAAAGATTCTACCTTCCTGTAACGTTTCTGCCTGATTGGACCTTGTTTTCACACAAATGAACCCAGAATGATGTGAAATTGTGCTTCGTGCAACATAATTCTGGGTGCCATTTAAAAACCATAAGTGTTAATGACTCCATTCCTTTTTGGGGTAATGGGGGCTGTTAATTGGAGTACTCTAAAACAAACCTGACCTCTCTAGGATATTCAGAAGCCAAGTTATAAGCCCACAAAGGAGTAACTGGACTACTTCTTTAAAGTGATACCAGGCCCGGTGACCTTTGGGACATGGTTTGACCCCCTATAAGAATGTGCGATCATCATGAAACGTTCAGATCACTTACAACTCAATAGATTCTACCTTCTTGTAACGTTTCAGCCTGATTGGACCTTGTTTTCACACAAATGAACCCAGAATTATGTGAAATTGTGCTTCGTGCAACATAATTCTGGGTGCCATTTAAAAACCATAAGTGCTAATGACTCCATTCCTTTTTGTGGTTGTAGGGGCTGTTGATTGGAGTACATGAAAACAAACCTGATCTCACTAGGACATTCAGAAGCCAAGTTATAAGCCCACAAATGTGTAACTGGGCAACTTCTTTAAATTGGCACCAGGCCCGGTGACCTTTGGGACATGGTTTGACCCCCTATAGGAATGTGCGATCATCATGAAACGTTCAGATCACTTACAACTCAATAGATTCTACCTTCCTGTAACGTTTCAGCCTGATTGGACCTTGTTTTCACACAAATGAACCCAGAATGATGTGAAATTGTGCTTCGTGCAACATAATTCTGGGTGCCATTTAAAAACCATAAGTGCTAATGACTCCATTCCTTTTTGTGGTTGTAGGGGCTGTTGATTGGAGTACATTAAAACAAACCTGATCTCTCTAGGACATTCAGAAGCCAAGTTATAAGCCCACAAATGTGTAACTGGACTACTTCTTTAAATTGACACCAGATCCGGTGACCTTTGGGACATGGTTTGACCCCCTTAGGAAAGTGCTATCATCATGAAACGTTCAGGTCACTTACAACTCAATAGATTCTACCTTCCTGTAACGTTTCAGCCTGATTGGACCTTGTTTTCACACAAATGAACCCAGAATGATGAGAAATTGTGCTTCGTGCAACATAATTCTGGGTGCCATTTCAAAACCATAAGTGTTAATGACTCCATTCCTTTTTGGGGTAATGGGGGCTGTTAATTGGAGTACTCTAAAACAAACCTGACCTCTCTAGGATATTCAGAAGCCAAGTTATAAGCCCACAAAGGTGTAACTGGACTACTTCTTTAAAGTGACACCAGGCCCGGTGACCTTTGGGACATGGTTTGACCCCCTATAGGAATATGCGATCATCATGAAACGTTCAGATCACTTACAACTCAATAGATTCTACCTTCTTGTAACGTTTCAGCCTGATTGGACCTTGTTTTCACACAAATGAACCCAGAATGATGTGAAATTGTGCTTCGTGCAACATAATTCTGGGTGCCATTTAAAAACCATAAGTGCTAATGACTCCATTCCTTTTTGTGGTTGTAGGGGCTGTTGATTGGAGTACATGAAAACAAACCTGATCTCTCTAGGACATTCAGAAGCCAAGTTATAAGCCCAAAAATGTGTAACTGGACTACTTCTTTACATTGGCACCAGGCCCGGTGACCTTTGGGACATGGTTTGACCCCCTATAGGAATGTGCGATCATCATGAAATGTTCAGATCACTTACAACTCAATAGATTCTACCTTCTTGTAACGTTTCAGCCTGATTGGACCTTGTTTTCACACAAATGAACCCAGAATGATGTGAAATTGTGCTTCGTGCAACATAATTCTGGGTGCCATTTAAAAACCATAAGTGCTAATGACTCCATTCCTTTTTGTGGTTGTAGGGGCTGTTGATTGGAGTACATTAAAACAAACCTGATCTCTCTAGGACATTCAGAAGCCAAGTTATAAGCCCACAAATGTGTAACTGGACTACTTCTTTAAATTGACACCAGATCCGGTGACCTTTGGGACGTGGTTTGACCCCCTTAGGAAAGTGCTATCATCATGAAACGTTCAGATCACTTACAACTCAATAGATTCTACCTTCCTGTAACGTTTCAGCCTGATTGGACCTTGTTTTCACACAAATGAACCAAGAATGATGTGAAATTGTGCTTCGTGCAACATAATTCTGGGTCCCATTTCAAAACCATAAGTGCTAATGACTCCTTTCCTTTTTGTGGTTGTAGGGGCTGTTGATTGGAGTACACTAAAACAAACCTTATCTCTCTAGGACATTCAGAAGCCAAGTTATAAGCCCACAAATGTGTAACTGGACTACTTCTTTAAATTGACACCAGATCCGGTGACCTTTGGAACATGGTTTGACCCCCTTAGGAAAGTGCTATAATCATGAAACGTTCAGATCACTTACAACTCAATAGATTCTACCTTCCTGTAACGTTTCAGCCTGATTGGACCTTGTTTTCACACAAATGAACCCAGAATGATGTGAAATTGTGCTTCGTGCAACATAATTCTGGGTGCCATTTAAAAACCATAAGTGCTAATGACTCCATTCAATTTTTGTGGTTGTAGGGGCTGTTGATTGGAGTACACTAAAACAAACCTGATCCCTCTAGGACATTCAGAAGCCAAGTTATAAGCCCACAAAGGTGTAACTGGACTACTTCTTTAAAGTGACACCAGGCCCGGTGACCTTTGGGACATGGTTTGACCCCCTATAGGAATGTGCGATCATCATGAAACGTTCAGATCACTTACAACTCAATAGATTCTACCTTCTTGTAACGTTTCAGCCTGATTGGACCTTGTTTTCACACAAATGAACCCAGAATGATGTGAAATTGTGCTTCGTGCAACATAATTCTGGGTGCCATTTAAAAACCATAAGTGTTAATGACTCCATTCCTTTTTGGGGTAATGGGGGCTGTTAATTGGAGTACTCTAAAACAAACCTGACCTCTCTAGGATATTCAGAAGCCAAGTTATAAGCCCACAAAGGTGTAACTGGACTACTTCTTTAAAGTGACACCAGGCCCGGTGACCTTTGGGACATGGTTTGACCCCCTATAGGAATGTGCGATCATCATGAAACATTCAGATCACTTAAAACTCAATAGATTCTACCTTCTTGTAACGTTTCAGCCTGATTGGACCTTGTTTTCACACAAATGAACCCAGAATGATGTGAAATTGTGCTTCGTGCAACATAATTCTGGGTGCCATTTAAAAACCATAAGTGCTAATGACTCCATTCCTTTTTGTGGTTGTAGGGGCTGTTGATTGGGGTACATGAAAACAAACCTGATCTCTCTAGGACATTCAGAAGCCAAGTTATAAGCCCACAAATGTGTAACTGGACTACTTCTTTAAATTGGCACCAGGCCCGGTGACCTTTGGGACATGGTTTGACCCCCTATAGGAATGTGCGATCATCATGAAACGTTCAGATCACTTACAACTCAATAGATTCTACCTTCTTGTAACGTTTCAGCCTGATTGGACCTTGTTTTCACACAAATGAACCCAGAATGATGTGAAATTGTGCTTCGTGCAACATCATTCTGGGTGCCATTTAAAAACCATAAGTGCTAATGACTCCATTCAATTTTTGTGGTTGTAGGGGCTGTTGATTGGAGTACACTAAAACAAACCTGATCCCTCTAGGACATTCAGAAGCCAAGTTATAAGCCCACAAAGGTGTAACTGGACTACTTCTTTAAAGTGACACCAGGCCCGGTGACCTTTGGGACATGGTTTGACCCCCTATAGGAATGTGCGATCATCATGAAACGTTCAGATCACTTACAACTCAATAGATTCTACCTTCTTGTAACGTTTCAGCCTGATTGGACCTTGTGTTCACACAAATGAACCCAGAATGATGTGAAATTGTGCTTCGTGCAACATAATTCTGGGTGCCATTTAAAAACCATAAGTGTTAATGACTCCATTCCTTTTTGGGGTAATGGGGGCTGTTAATTGGAGTACCTAAAACAAACCTGACCTCTCTAGGATATTCAGAAGCCAAGTTATAAGCCCACAAAGGAGTAACTGGACTACTTCTTTAAAGTGACACCAGGCCCGGTGACCTTTGGGACATGGTTTGACCCCCTATAGGAATGTGCGATCATCATGAAACGTTCAGATCACTTACAACTCAATAGATTCTACCTTCTTGTAACGTTTCAGCCTGATTGGACCTTGTTTTCACACAAATGAACCCAGAATGATGTGAAATTGTGCTTCGTGCAACATAATTCTGGGTGCCATTTAAAAACCATAAGTGCTAATGACTCCATTCCTTTTTGTGGTTGTAGGGGCTGTTGATTGGAGTACATGAAAACAAACCTGATCTCACTAGGACATTCAGAAGCCAAGTTATAAGCCCACAAATGTGTAACTGGGCAACTTCTTTAAATTGGCACCAGGCCCGGTGACCTTTGGGACATGCTTTGACCCCCTATAGGAATGTGCGATCATCATGAAACGTTCAGATCACTTACAACTCAATAGATTCTACCTTCTTGTAACATTTCAGCCTGATTGGACCTTGTGTTCACACAAATGAACCCAGAATGATGTGAAATTGTGCTTCGTGCAACATAATTCTGGGTGCCATTTAAAAACCATAAGTGTTAATGACTCCATTCCTTTTTGGGGTAATGGGGGCTGTTAATTGGAGTACTCTAAAACAAACCTGACCTCTCTAGGATATTCAGAAGCCAAGTTATAAGCCCACAAAGGAGTAACTGGACTACTTCTTTAAAGTGATACCAGGCCCGGTGACCTTTGGGACATGGTTTGACCCCCTATAGGAATGTGCGATCATCATGAAACGTTCAGATCACTTACAACTCAATAGATTCTACCTTCTTGTAACGTTTCAGCCTGATTGGACCTTGTTTTCACACAAATGAACCCAGAATTATGTGAAATTGTGCTTCGTGCAACATAATTCTGGGTGCCATTTAAAAACCATAAGTGCTAATGACTCCATTCCTTTTTGTGGTTGTAGGGGCTGTTGATTGGAGTACATGAAAACAAACCTGATCTCACTAGGACATTCAGAAGCCAAGTTATAAGCCCACAAATGTGTAACTGGGCAACTTCTTTAAATTGGCACCAGGCCCGGTGACCTTTGGGACATGGTTTGACCCCCTATAGGAATGTGCGATCATCATGAAACGTTCAGATCACTTACAACTCAATAGATTCTACCTTCCTGTAACGTTTCAGCCTGATTGGACCTTGTTTTCACACAAATGAACCCAGAATGATGTGAAATTGTGCTTCGTGCAACATAATTCTGGGTGCCATTTAAAAACCATAAGTGCTAATGACTCCATTCCTTTTTGTGGTTGTAGGGGCTGTTGATTGGAGTACATTAAAACAAACCTGATCTCTCTAGGACATTCAGAAGCCAAGTTATAAGCCCACAAATGTGTAACTGGACTACTTCTTTAAATTGACACCAGATCCGGTGACCTTTGGGACATGGTTTGACCCCCTTAGGAAAGTGCTATCATCATGAAACGTTCAGGTCACTTACAACTCAATAGATTCTACCTTCCTGTAACGTTTCAGCCTGATTGGACCTTGTTTTCACACAAATGAACCCAGAATGATGAGAAATTGTGCTTCGTGCAACATAATTCTGGGTGCCATTTCAAAACCATAAGTGTTAATGACTCCATTCCTTTTTGGGGTAATGGGGGCTGTTAATTGGAGTACTCTAAAACAAACCTGACCTCTCTAGGATATTCAGAAGCCAAGTTATAAGCCCACAAAGGTGTAACTGGACTACTTCTTTAAAGTGACACCAGGCCCGGTGACCTTTGGGACATGGTTTGACCCCCTATAGGAATATGCGATCATCATGAAACGTTCAGATCACTTACAACTCAATAGATTCTACCTTCTTGTAACGTTTCAGCCTGATTGGACCTTGTTTTCACACAAATGAACCCAGAATGATGTGAAATTGTGCTTCGTGCAACATAATTCTGGGTGCCATTTAAAAACCATAAGTGCTAATGACTCCATTCCTTTTTGTGGTTGTAGGGGCTGTTGATTGGAGTACATGAAAACAAACCTGATCTCTCTAGGACATTCAGAAGCCAAGTTATAAGCCCAAAAATGTGTAACTGGACTACTTCTTTACATTGGCACCAGGCCCGGTGACCTTTGGGACATGGTTTGACCCCCTATAGGAATGTGCGATCATCATGAAATGTTCAGATCACTTACAACTCAATAGATTCTACCTTCTTGTAACGTTTCAGCCTGATTGGACCTTGTTTTCACACAAATGAACCCAGAATGATGTGAAATTGTGCTTCGTGCAACATAATTCTGGGTGCCATTTAAAAACCATAAGTGCTAATGACTCCATTCCTTTTTGTGGTTGTAGGGGCTGTTGATTGGAGTACATTAAAACAAACCTGATCTCTCTAGGACATTCAGAAGCCAAGTTATAAGCCCACAAATGTGTAACTGGACTACTTCTTTAAATTGACACCAGATCCGGTGACCTTTGGGACGTGGTTTGACCCCCTTAGGAAAGTGCTATCATGATGAAACGTTCAGATCACTTACAACTCAATAGATTCTACCTTCCTGTAACGTTTCAGCCTGATTGGACCTTGTTTTCACACAAATGAACCAAGAATGATGTGAAATTGTGCTTCGTGCAACATAATTCTGGGTCCCATTTCAAAACCATAAGTGCTAATGACTCCTTTCCTTTTTGTGGTTGTAGGGGCTGTTGATTGGAGTACACTAAAACAAACCTTATCTCTCTAGGACATTCAGAAGCCAAGTTATAAGCCCACAAATGTGTAACTGGACTACTTCTTTAAATTGACACCAGATCCGGTGACCTTTGGAACATGGTTTGACCCCCTTAGGAAAGTGCTATAATCATGAAACGTTCAGATCACTTACAACTCAATAGATTCTACCTTCCTGTAACGTTTCAGCCTGATTGGACCTTGTTTTCACACAAATGAACCCAGAATGATGTGAAATTGTGCTTCGTGCAACATAATTCTGGGTGCCATTTAAAAACCATAAGTGCTAATGACTCCATTCAATTTTTGTGGTTGTAGGGGCTGTTGATTGGAGTACACTAAAACAAACCTGATCCCTCTAGGACATTCAGAAGCCAAGTTATAAGCCCACAAAGGTGTAACTGGACTACTTCTTTAAAGTGACACCAGGCCCGGTGACCTTTGGGACATGGTTTGACCCCCTATAGGAATGTGCGATCATCATGAAACGTTCAGATCACTTACAACTCAATAGATTCTACCTTCTTGTAACGTTTCAGCCTGATTGGACCTTGTTTTCACACAAATGAACCCAGAATGATGTGAAATTGTGCTTCGTGCAACATAATTCTGGGTGCCATTTAAAAACCATAAGTGTTAATGACTCCATTCCTTTTTGGGGTAATGGGGGCTGTTAATTGGAGTACTCTAAAACAAACCTGACCTCTCTAGGATATTCAGAAGCCAAGTTATAAGCCCACAAAGGTGTAACTGGACTACTTCTTTAAAGTGACACCAGGCCCGGTGACCTTTGGGACATGGTTTGACCCCCTATAGGAATGTGCGATCATCATGAAACATTCAGATCACTTAAAACTCAATAGATTCTACCTTCTTGTAACGTTTCAGCCTGATTGGACCTTGTTTTCACACAAATGAACCCAGAATGATGTGAAATTGTGCTTCGTGCAACATAATTCTGGGTGCCATTTAAAAACCATAAGTGCTAATGACTCCATTCCTTTTTGTGGTTGTAGGGGCTGTTGATTGGGGTACATGAAAACAAACCTGATCTCTCTAGGACATTCAGAAGCCAAGTTATAAGCCCACAAATGTGTAACTGGACTACTTCTTTAAATTGGCACCAGGCCCGGTGACCTTTGGGACATGGTTTGACCCCCTATAGGAATGTGCGATCATCATGAAACGTTCAGATCACTTACAACTCAATAGATTCTACCTTCTTGTAACGTTTCAGCCTGATTGGACCTTGTTTTCACACAAATGAACCCAGAATGATGTGAAATTGTGCTTCGTGCAACATCATTCTGGGTGCCATTTAAAAACCATAAGTGCTAATGACTCCATTCAATTTTTGTGGTTGTAGGGGCTGTTGATTGGAGTACACTAAAACAAACCTGATCCCTCTAGGACATTCAGAAGCCAAGTTATAAGCCCACAAAGGTGTAACTGGACTACTTCTTTAAAGTGACACCAGGCCCGGTGACCTTTGGGACATGGTTTGACCCCCTATAGGAATGTGCGATCATCATGAAACGTTCAGATCACTTACAACTCAATAGATTCTACCTTCTTGTAACGTTTCAGCCTGATTGGACCTTGTGTTCACACAAATGAACCCAGAATGATGTGAAATTGTGCTTCGTGCAACATAATTCTGGGTGCCATTTAAAAACCATAAGTGTTAATGACTCCATTCCTTTTTGGGGTAATGGGGGCTGTTAATTGGAGTACCTAAAACAAACCTGACCTCTCTAGGATATTCAGAAGCCAAGTTATAAGCCCACAAAGGAGTAACTGGACTACTTCTTTAAAGTGACACCAGGCCCGGTGACCTTTGGGACATGGTTTGACCCCCTATAGGAATGTGCGATCATCATGAAACGTTCAGATCACTTACAACTCAATAGATTCTACCTTCTTGTAACGTTTCAGCCTGATTGGACCTTGTTTTCACACAAATGAACCCAGAATGATGTGAAATTGTGCTTCGTGCAACATAATTCTGGGTGCCATTTAAAAACCATAAGTGCTAATGACTCCATTCCTTTTTGTGGTTGTAGGGGCTGTTGATTGGAGTACATGAAAACAAACCTGATCTCACTAGGACATTCAGAAGCCAAGTTATAAGCCCACAAATGTGTAACTGGACTACTTCTTTAAATTGACACCAGATCCGGTGACCTTTGGGACGTGGTTTGACCCCCTTAGGAAAGTGCTATCATGATGAAACGTTCAGATCACTTACAACTCAATAGATTCTACCTTCCTGTAACGTTTCAGCCTGATTGGACCTTGTTTTCACACAAATGAACCAAGAATGATGTGAAATTGTGCTTCGTGCAACATAATTCTGGGTCCCATTTCAAAACCATAAGTGCTAATGACTCCTTTCCTTTTTGTGGTTGTAGGGGCTGTTGATTGGAGTACACTAAAACAAACCTTATCTCTCTAGGACATTCAGAAGCCAAGTTATAAGCCCACAAATGTGTAACTGGACTACTTCTTTAAATTGACACCAGATCCGGTGACCTTTGGAACATGGTTTGACCCCCTTAGGAAAGTGCTATAATCATGAAACGTTCAGATCACTTACAACTCAATAGATTCTACCTTCCTGTAACGTTTCAGCCTGATTGGACCTTGTTTTCACACAAATGAACCCAGAATGATGTGAAATTGTGCTTCGTGCAACATAATTCTGGGTGCCATTTAAAAACCATAAGTGCTAATGACTCCATTCAATTTTTGTGGTTGTAGGGGCTGTTGATTGGAGTACACTAAAACAAACCTGATCCCTCTAGGACATTCAGAAGCCAAGTTATAAGCCCACAAAGGTGTAACTGGACTACTTCTTTAAAGTGACACCAGGCCCGGTGACCTTTGGGACATGGTTTGACCCCCTATAGGAATGTGCGATCATCATGAAACGTTCAGATCACTTACAACTCAATAGATTCTACCTTCTTGTAACGTTTCAGCCTGATTGGACCTTGTTTTCACACAAATGAACCCAGAATGATGTGAAATTGTGCTTCGTGCAACATAATTCTGGGTGCCATTTAAAAACCATAAGTGTTAATGACTCCATTCCTTTTTG
The DNA here is from genome assembly GCF_043380555.1 of Nothobranchius furzeri. NCBI lineage: Eukaryota > Metazoa > Chordata > Actinopteri > Cyprinodontiformes > Nothobranchiidae > Nothobranchius > Nothobranchius furzeri. The sequence goes on along the minus strand of NC_091750.1, from coordinate 74,632,216 downwards.
GGGTAATGGGGGCTGTTAATTGGAGTACTCTAAAACAAACCTGACCTCTCTAGGATATTCAGAAGCCAAGTTATAAGCCCACAAAGGTGTAACTGGACTACTTCTTTAAAGTGACACCAGGCCCGGTGACCTTTGGGACATGGTTTGACCCCCTATAGGAATGTGCGATCATCATGAAACATTCAGATCACTTAAAACTCAATAGATTCTACCTTCTTGTAACGTTTCAGCCTGATTGGACCTTGTTTTCACACAAATGAACCCAGAATGATGTGAAATTGTGCTTCGTGCAACATAATTCTGGGTGCCATTTAAAAACCATAAGTGCTAATGACTCCATTCCTTTTTGTGGTTGTAGGGGCTGTTGATTGGGGTACATGAAAACAAACCTGATCTCTCTAGGACATTCAGAAGCCAAGTTATAAGCCCACAAATGTGTAACTGGACTACTTCTTTAAATTGGCACCAGGCCCGGTGACCTTTGGGACATGGTTTGACCCCCTATAGGAATGTGCGATCATCATGAAACGTTCAGATCACTTACAACTCAATAGATTCTACCTTCTTGTAACGTTTCAGCCTGATTGGACCTTGTTTTCACACAAATGAACCCAGAATGATGTGAAATTGTGCTTCGTGCAACATCATTCTGGGTGCCATTTAAAAACCATAAGTGCTAATGACTCCATTCAATTTTTGTGGTTGTAGGGGCTGTTGATTGGAGTACACTAAAACAAACCTGATCCCTCTAGGACATTCAGAAGCCAAGTTATAAGCCCACAAAGGTGTAACTGGACTACTTCTTTAAAGTGACACCAGGCCCGGTGACCTTTGGGACATGGTTTGACCCCCAATAGGAATGTGCGATCATCATGAAACGTTCAGATCACTTACAACTCAATAGATTCTACCTTCTTGTAACGTTTCAGCCTGATTGGACCTTGTGTTCACACAAATGAACCCAGAATGATGTGAAATTGTGCTTCGTGCAACATAATTCTGGGTGCCATTTAAAAACCATAAGTGTTAATGACTCCATTCCTTTTTGGGGTAATGGGGGCTGTTAATTGGAGTACCTAAAACAAACCTGACCTCTCTAGGATATTCAGAAGCCAAGTTATAAGCCCACAAAGGAGTAACTGGACTACTTCTTTAAAGTGACACCAGGCCCGGTGACCTTTGGGACATGGTTTGACCCCCTATAGGAATGTGCGATCATCATGAAACGTTCAGATCACTTACAACTCAATAGATTCTACCTTCTTGTAACGTTTCAGCCTGATTGGACCTTGTTTTCACACAAATGAACCCAGAATGATGTGAAATTGTGCTTCGTGCAACATAATTCTGGGTGCCATTTAAAAACCATAAGTGCTAATGACTCCATTCCTTTTTGTGGTTGTAGGGGCTGTTGATTGGAGTACATGAAAACAAACCTGATCTCACTAGGACATTCAGAAGCCAAGTTATAAGCCCACAAATGTGTAACTGGGCAACTTCTTTAAATTGGCACCAGGCCCGGTGACCTTTGGGACATGCTTTGACCCCCTATAGGAATGTGCGATCATCATGAAACGTTCAGATCACTTACAACTCAATAGATTCTACCTTCCTGTAACGTTTCAGGCTGATTGGACCTTGTTTTCACACAAATGAACCCAGAATGATGTGAAATTGTGCTTCGTGCAACATAATTCTGGGTGCCATTTAAAAACCATAAGTGCTAATGACTCCATTCCTTTTTGTGGTTGTAGGGGCTGTTGATTGGAGTACATTAAAACAAACCTGATCTCTCTAGGACATTCAGAAGCCAAGTTATAAGCCCACAAATGTGTAACTGGACTACTTCTTTAAATTGACACCAGATCCGGTGACCTTTGGGACATGGTTTGACCCCCTTAGGAAAGTGCTATCATCATGAAACGTTCAGATCACTTACAACTCAATAGATTCTACCTTCCTGTAACGTTTCAGCCTGATTGGACCTTGTTTTCACACAAATGAACCCAGAATGATGTGAAATTGTGCTTCGTGCAACATAATTCTGGGTGCCATTTAAAAACCATAACTGCTAATGACTCCATTCCTTTTGGGGTAATGGGGGCTGTTAATTGGAGTACTCTAAAAAAAAACGACCTCTCTAGGATATTCCAAAGCCAAGTTATAAGCCCACAAAGGTGTAACTGGACTACTTTAAAGTGAGACCAGGCCCGGTGACCTTTGGGACATGGTTTGACCCCCTATAGGAATGTGTAATCATCATGAAACGTTCAGATCACTTACAACTCAATAGATTCTACCTTCTTGTAACGTTTCAGCCTGATTGGACCTTGTTTTCACACAAATGGACCCAGAATGATGTGAAATTGTGCTTCGTGCAACATAATTCTGGGTGCCATTTAAAAACCATAAGTGCTAATGACTCCATTCCTTTTTGTGGTTGTAGGGGCTGTTGATTGGAGTACATGAAAACAAACCTGATCTCACTAGGACATTCAGAAGCCAAGTTATAAGCCCACAAATGTGTAACTGGGCAACTTCTTTAAATTGGCACCAGGCCCGGTGACCTTTGGGACATGCTTTGACCCCCTATAGGAATGTGCGATCATCATGAAACGTTCAGATCACTTACAACTCAATAGATTCTACCTTCCTGTAACGTTTCAGGCTGATTGGACCTTGTTTTCACACAAATGAACCCAGAATGATGTGAAATTGTGCTTCGTGCAACATAATTCTGGGTGCCATTTAAAAACCATAAGTGCTAATGACTCCATTCCTTTTTGTGGTTGTAGGGGCTGTTGATTGGAGTACATTAAAACAAACCTGATCTCTCTAGGACATTCAGAAGCCAAGTTATAAGCCCACAAATGTGTAACTGGACTACTTCTTTAAATTGACACCAGATCCGGTGACCTTTGGGACATGGTTTGACCCCCTTAGGAAAGTGCTATCATCATGAAACGTTCAGATCACTTACAACTCAATAGATTCTACCTTCCTGTAACGTTTCAGCCTGATTGGACCTTGTTTTCACACAAATGAACCCAGAATGATGTGAAATTGTGCTTCGTGCAACATAATTCTGGGTGCCATTTAAAAACCATAACTGCTAATGACTCCATTCCTTTTGGGGTAATGGGGGCTGTTAATTGGAGTACTCTAAAAAAAAACGACCTCTCTAGGATATTCCAAAGCCAAGTTATAAGCCCACAAAGGTGTAACTGGACTACTTTAAAGTGAGACCAGGCCCGGTGACCTTTGGGACATGGTTTGACCCCCTATAGGAATGTGTAATCATCATGAAACGTTCAGATCACTTACAACTCAATAGATTCTACCTTCTTGTAACGTTTCAGCCTGATTGGACCTTGTTTTCACACAAATGGACCCAGAATGATGTGAAATTGTGCTTCGTGCAACATAATTCTGGGTGCCATTTACAAACCATAAGTGCTAATGACTCCATTCCTTTTTGTGGTTGTAGGGGCTGTTGATTGGAGTACACTAAAACAAACCTGATCTCTCTAGGACATTCAGAAGCCAAGTTATAAGCCCACAAATGTGTAACTGGACTACTTCTTTAAATTGACACCAGATCCGGTGACCTTTGGGACATGGTTTGACCCCCTTAGGAAAGTGCTATCATCATGAAACATTCAGAACACTTACAACTGAATAGATTCTACCTTCCTGTAACGTTTCAGCCTGATTGGACATGGTTTTCACACAAATGAACCCAGAATGATGTGAAATTGTGCTTCGTGCAACATAATTCTGGGTGCCATTTAAAAACCATAAGTGCTAATGACTCCATTTCTTTTTGGTGTAATAGGGGCTGTTAATTGGAGTACTCTAAAACAAACCTGACCTCTCTAGGATATTCAGAAGCCAAGTTATAAGCCCACAAATGTGTAACTGGACTACTTCTTTAAAGTGACACCAGACCCGGTGACCTTTGGGACATGGTTTGACCCCCTATAGGAATGTGCGATCATCATGAAACGTTCACATCACTTACAACTCAATAGATTCTACCTTCTTGTAACGTTTCAGCCTGACTGGACCTTGTTTTCACACAAATGGACCCAGAATGATGTGAAATTGTGCTTCGTGCAACATAATTCTGGGTGCCATTTCAAAACCATAAGTGCTAATGACTCCATTCCTTTTTGGGGTAATGGGGGCTGTTAATTGGAGTACTCTAAAACCAACCTGACCTCTCTAGGACATTCAGAAGCCAAGTTATAAGCCCACAAAGGTGTAACTGGACTACTTCTTTAAAGTGACACCAGACCCGGTGACCTTTGGGACATGGTTTGGCCCCCTATAGGAATGTGCGATCATCATGAAACGTTCAGATCACTTACAACTCAATAGATTCTACCTTCTTGTAACGTTTCAGCCTAATTGGACCTTGTTTTCACACAAATGGACACAGAATGTTGTGAAATTGTGCTTCGTGCAACATAATTCTGGGTGCCATTTACAAAACATAAGTGCTAATGACTCCATTCCTTTTTGTGGTTGTAGGGGCTGTTGATTGGAGTACACTAAAACAAACCTGATCTCTCTAAGACATTCAGAAGCCAAGTTATAAACCCACAAATGTGTAACTGGACTACTTCTTTAAATTGACACCAGATCCGGTTACCTTTGGGACATGGTTTGAACCCCTTAGGAAAGTGCTATCATCATGAAACATTCAGATCACTTACAACTCAATAGATTCTACCTTCTTGTAACGTTTCAGCCTGATTGGACCTTGTTTTCACACAAATGGACCCATAATGATGTGAAATTGTGCTTCGTGCAACATAATTCTGGGTGCCATTTAAAAACCATAAGTGCTAATGACTCCATTCCTTTTTGAGGTAATGGGGGCTGTTAATTGGAGTACTCTAAAACAAACCTGACCTCTCTAGGACATTCAAAAGCCAAGTTATAAGCCCACAAAGGTGTAACTGGACTACTTCTTTAAAGTGACACCAGGCTCGGTGACCTTTGGGACATGGTTTGACCCCCTATAGGAATGTGCGATCATCATGAAACGTTCAGATCACTTACAACTCAATAGATTCTACCTTATTGTAACCTTTCAGCCTGATTGGACCTTGTTTTCACACAAATGAACCCAGAATGATGTGAAATTGTGCTTCGTGCAACATAATTCTGGGTGCCATTTTCAAACCATAAATGCTAATGACTCCATTGCTTTTTGTGGTTGTAGGGGCTGTTGATTGGAGTATACTAAAACAAACCTGATCTCTCTAGGACATTCAGAAGCCAAGTTATAAGCCCACAAATGTGTAACTGGACTACTTCTTTAAAGTGACACCAGGCCCGGTGACCTTTGGGACATGGTTTGACCCCCTATAGGAATGTGCGATCATCATGAAATGTTCAGATCACTTACAACTCAATAGATTCTACCTTCCTGTAACGTTTCTGCCTGATTGGACCTTGTTTTCACACAAATGAACCCAGAATGATGTGAAATTGTGCTTCGTGCAACATAATTCTGGGTGTCATTTAAAAACCATAAGTGCTAATGACTCCATTCCTTTTTGGGCTAATAGGGGCTGTTAATTGGAGTACTCTAAAAAAAACCTGACCTCTCTAGGATATTCAGAAGCCAAGTTATAAGCCCACAAATGTGTAACTGGACTACTTCTTTAAAGTGACACCAGGCCCGTTGACCTTTGGGACATGGTTTGACCCCCTATAGGAATGTGCGATCATCATGAAACGTTCAGATCACTTACAACTCAATAGATTCTACCTTCCTGTAACGTTTCTGCCTGATTGGACCTTGTTTTCACACAAATGAACCCAGAATGATGTGATATTGTGCTTCGTGCAACATAATTCTGGGTGCCATTTAAAAACCATAAGTGCAAAAGACTCCATTCCTTTTTGTTGTTGTAGGGGCTGTTGATTGGAGTACACTAAAACAAACCTGACCTCTCTAGGATATTCAAAAGCCAAGTTATAAGCCCACAAAGGTGTAACTTTACTACTTCTTTAAAGTGACACCAGGCCCGGTGACCGTTGGGACATGGTTTGACCCCCTATAGGAATGTGCGATCATCATGAAACGTTCAGATCACTTACAACTCAATAGATTCTACCTTCCTGTAACGTTTCTGCCTGATTGGACCTTGTTTTCGCACAAATGAACCCAGAATGATGTGAAATTGTGCTTCGTGCAACATAATTCTGGGTGCCATTTAAAAACCATAAGTACTAATGACTCCATTCCTTTTTGTGGTTGTAGGGGCTAGTGAATGGAGTACACTAAAACAAACCTGATCTCTCTAGGACATTCAGAAGTCAAGTTATAAGCCCACAAATGTGTAACTGGACTACTTCTTTAAATTGACACCAGATCCGGTGACCTTTGGGACATGGTTTGACCCCCTTAGGAAAGTGCTATCATCATGAAATGTTCAGATCACTTACAACTCAATATATTCTACCTTCCTGTAACGTTTCAGCCTGATTGGACCTTGTTTTCAAACAAATGAACCCAGAATGATGAGAAATTGTGCTTCGTGCAACATAATTCTGGGTGCCATTTAAAAACCATAAGTGCTAAAGACTCCATTCCTTGTTGTGGTTGTAGGGGCTGTTGATTGGAGTACATTAAAACAAACCTGATCTCTCTATGACATTCAGAAGCCAAGTTATAGGCCCACAAATGTGTAACTGGACTACTTCTTTAAATTGACACCAGATCCGGTTACCTCTGGGACATGGTTTGCCCCCTTAGGAAAGTGCTATCATCATGAAACGTTCAGATCACTTACAACTCAATAGATTCTACCTTCCTGTAACGTTTCAGCCTGATTGGACCCTGTTTTCACACAAATGAACCCAGAATGATGTGAAATTGTGCTTCGTGCAACATAATTCTGGGTGCCATTTAAAAACCATAAGTGCTAATGACTCCATTCCTTTTTGGGGTAATGGGAGCTGTTAATTGGAGTACTCTAAAACAAACCTGACCTCTCTAGGATATTCAGAAGCCAAGTTATAAGCCCACAAAGGTGTAACTGGACTACTTCTTTAAAGTGACACCAGGCTCGGTGACCTTTGGGACATGGTTTGACCCCCTATAGGAATGTGCGATCATCATGAAACGTTCAGATCACTTACAACTCAATAGATTCTACCTTCTTGTAACCTTTCAGCCTGATTGGACCTTGTTTTCACACAAATGGCCCCAGAATGATGTGAAATTGTGCTTCGTGCAACATAATTCTGGGTGCCATTTAAAAACCATAAGTGCTAATGACTCCATTCCTTTTTGGGGTAATGGGGGCTGTTAATTGGAGTACTCTAAAACAAACCTGACCTCTCTAGGATATTCAAAAGCCAAGTTATAAGCCCACAAAAGTGGAACTGGACTACTTCTTTAAAGTGACACCAGGCTCGGTGACCTTTGGGACATGGTTTGACCCCCTATAGGAATGTGCGATCATCATGAAACGTTCAGATCACTTACAACTCAATAGATTCTACCTTCTTGTAACCTTTCAGCCTGATTGGACCTTGTTTTCACACAAATGGACCCAGAATGATGTGAAATTGTGCTTCGTGCAACATAATTCTGGGTGCCATTTAAAAACCATAAGTGCTAATGACTCCATTCCTTTTTGGGGTAATGGGGGCTGTTAATTGGAGTACTCTAAAACAAACCTGACCTCTCTAGGATATTCAAAAGCCAAGTTATAAGCCCACAAAAGTGGAACTGGACTACTTCTTTAAAGTGACACCAGGCTCGGTGACCTTTGGGACATGGTTTGACCCCCTATAGGAATGTGCGATCATCATGAAACGTTCATATCACTTACAACTCAATAGATTCTACCTTCTTGTAACGTTTCAGCCTGATTGGACCTTGTTTTCACACAAATGGACTTAGAATGATGTGAAATTGTGCTTCGTTCAACATAATTCTGGGTGCCATTTACAAACCATAAGTGCTAATGACTCCATTCCTTTTTGTGGTTGTAGGGGCTGTTGATTGGAGTACACTAAAACAAACCTGACCTCTCTAGGAAATTCAGAAGCCAAGTTATAAGCCCACAAAGGTGTAACTGGACTACTTCTTTAAAGTGACACCAGGCCCGGTGACCTTTGGGACATGGTTTGACCCCCTATGGGAATGTGCGATCATCATGAAACGTTCATATCACTTACAACTCAAATAGATTCTACCTTCTTGTAACGTTTCAGCCTGATTGGACCTTGTTTTCACACAAATGGACCAAGAATGATGTGAAATTGTGCTTCGTGCAAAATAATTCTGGGTGCCATTTAAAAACCATAAGTGCTAATTCTCCATTCCTTTTTGTGGTTGTAGGGGCTGTTGATTGGAGTACACTAAAACAAACCTGATCTCTCTAGGACATTCAGAAGCCACGTTATAAGCCCACAAATGTGTAACTGGACTACTTCTTTAAATTGACACCAGATCCGGTGACCTTTAGGACATGGTTTGACCCCCTTAGGAAAGTGCTATCATCATGAAACGTTCAGATCACTTACAACTCAATAGATTCTACCTTCCTGTAACGTTTCAGCCTGATTGGACCTTGTTTTCACACAAATGAACCCAGAATGATGTGAAATTGTGCTTCGTGCAACATAATTCTGGGTGCCATTTAAAAACCATAACTGCTAATGACTCCATTCCTTTTTGGGGTAATGGGAGCTGTTAATTGGAGTACTCTAAAACAAACCTGACCTCTCTAGGACATTCAGAAGCCAAGTTATGAGCCCAAAAATGTGTAACTGGACTACTTCTTTACATTGGCACCAGGCCCGGTGACCTTTGGGACATGGTTTGACCCCCTATAGGAATGTGCGATCATCATGAAACGTTCAGATCACTTACAACTCAATAGATTCTACCTTCTTGTAACCTTTCAGCCTGATTGGACCTTGTTTTCACACAAATGGACCCAGAATGATGTGAAATTGTGCTTCGTGCAACATAATTCTGGGTGCCATTTAAAAACCATAAGTGCTAATGACTCCATTCCTTTTTGGGGTAATGGGGGCTGTTAATTGGAGTACTCTAAAACAAACCTGACCTCTCTAGGTTATTCAAAAGCCAAGTTATAAGCCCACAAAAGTGGAACTGGACTACTTCTTTAAAGTGACACCAGGCTCGGTGACCTTTGGGACATGGTTTGACCCCCTATAGGAATGTGCGATCATCATGAAACGTTCATATCACTTACAACTCAATAGATTCTACCTTCTTGTAACGTTTCAGCCTGATTGGACCTTGTTTTCACACAAATGGACTTAGAATGATGTGAAATTGTGCTTCGTTCAACATAATTCTGGGTGCCATTTACAAACCATAAGTGCTAATGACTCCATTCCTTTTTGTGGTTGTAGGGGCTGTTGATTGGAGTACACTAAAACAAACCTGACCTCTCTAGGAAATTCAGAAGCCAAGTTATAAGCCCACAAAGGTGTAACTGGACTACTTCTTTAAAGTGACACCAGGCCCGGTGACCTTTGGGACATGGTTTGACCCCCTATGGGAATGTGCGATCATCATGAAACGTTCATATCACTTACAACTCAAATAGATTCTACCTTCTTGTAACGTTTCAGCCTGATTGGACCTTGTTTTCACACAAATGGACCAAGAATGATGTGAAATTGTGCTTCGTGCAAAATAATTCTGGGTGCCATTTAAAAACCATAAGTGCTAATTCTCCATTCCTTTTTGTGGTTGTAGGGGCTGTTGATTGGAGTACACTAAAACAAACCTGATCTCTCTAGGACATTCAGAAGCCACGTTATAAGCCCACAAATGTGTAACTGGACTACTTCTTTAAATTGACACCAGATCCGGTGACCTTTAGGACATGGTTTGACCCCCTTAGGAAAGTGCTATCATCATGAAACGTTCAGATCACTTGCAACTCAATAGATTCTACCTTCCTGTAACGTTTCAGCCTGATTGGACCTTGTTTTCACACAAATGAACCCAGAATGATGTGAAATTGTGCTTCGTGCAACATAATTCTGGGTGCCATTTAAAAACCATAAGTGATAATGACTCCATTCCTTTTTGGGGTAATGGGAGCTGTTAATTGGAGTACTCTAAAACAAACCTGACCTCTCTAGGATATTCAGAAGCCAAGTTATAAGCCCACAAAGGTGTAACTGGACTACTTCTTTAAAGTGACACCAGGCTCGGTGACCTTTGGGACATGGTTTGACCCCCTATAGGACTGTGCGATCATCATGAAACGTTCAGATCACTTACAACTCAATAGATTCTACCTTCTTGTAACCTTTCAGCCTGATTGGACCTTGTTTTCACACAAATGGACCCAGAATGATGTGAAATTGTGCTTCGTGCAACATAATTCTGGGTGCCATTTAAAAACCATAAGTGCTAATGACTCCATTCCTTTTTGGGGTAATGGGGGCTGTTAATTGGAGTACTCTAAAACAAACCTGACCTCTCTAGGATATTCAAAAGCCAAGTTATAAGCCCACAAAAGTGGAACTGGACTACTTCTTTAAAGTGACACCAGGCTCGGTGACCTTTGGGACATGGTTTGACCCCCTATAGGAATGTGCGATCATCATGAAACGTTCAGATCACTTACAACTCAATAGATTCTACCTTCTTGTAACGTTTCAGCCTGATTGGACCTTGTTTTCACACAAATGGACTTAGAATGATGTGAAATTGTGCTTCGTTCAACATAATTCTGGGTGCCATTTACAAACCATAAGTGCTAATGACTCCATTCCTTTTTGTGGTTGTAGGGGCTGTTGATTGGAGTACACTAAAACAAACCTGACCTCTCTAGGAAATTCAGAAGCCAAGTTATAAGCCCACAAAGGTGTAACTGGACTACTTCTTTAAAGTGACACCAGGCCCGGTGACCTTTGGGACATGGTTTGACCCCCTATGGGAATGTGCGATCATCATGAAACGTTCATATCACTTACAACTCAAATAGATTCTACCTTCTTGTAACGTTTCAGCCTGATTGGACCTTGTTTTCACACAAATGGACCAAGAATGATGTGAAATTGTGCTTCGTGCAAAATAATTCTGGGTGCCATTTAAAAACCATAAGTGCTAATTCTCCATTCCTTTTTGTGGTTGTAGGGGCTGTTGATTGGAGTACACTAAAACAAACCTGATCTCTCTAGGACATTCAGAAGCCACGTTATAAGCCCACAAATGTGTAACTGGACTACTTCTTTAAATTGACACCAGATCCGGTGACCTTTAGGACATGGTTTGACCCCCTTAGGAAAGTGCTATCATCATGAAACGTTCAGATCACTTACAACTCAATAGATTCTACCTTCCTGTAACGTTTCAGCCTGATTGGACCTTGTTTTCACACAAATGAACCCAGAATGATGTGAAATTGTGCTTCGTGCAACATAATTCTGGGTGCCATTTAAAAACCATAAGTGATAATGACTCCATTCCTTTTTGGGGTAATGGGGGCTATTAATTGGAGTACTCTAAAACAAACCTGACCGCTCTAGGATATTCAGAAGCCAAGTTATAAGCCCACAAAGGTGTAACTGGACTACTTCTTTAAAGTGACACCAGGCCCGGTGACCTTTGGGACATGGTTTGACCCCCTATAGGAATGTGCGATCATCATGAAACGTTCAGATCACTTACAACTCAATAGATTCTACCTTCTTGTAACGTTTCAGCCTGATTGGACCTTGTTTTCACACAAATGGACCCAGAATGATGTGAAATTGTGCTTCGTGCAACAAAATTCTGGGTGCCATTTACAAACCATAAGTGCTAATCACTCCATTCCTTTTTGTGGTTGTAGGGGCTGTTGATTGGAGTACACTAAAACAAACCTGATCTCTCTAGGACATTCAGAAGCCAAGTTATAAGCCCACAAATGTGTAACTGGACTACTTCTTTAAATTGACACCAGATCCAGTGACCTTTGGGACATGGTTTGACCCCCTTAGGAAAGTGCTATCTTCATGAAACGTTCAGATCACTTACAGCTCAATAGATTCTACCTTCCTGTAACATTTCTGCCTGATTGGACCTTGTTTTCACACAAATGAACCCAGAATGATGTAAAATTGTGCTTCGTGCAACATAATTCTGGGTGCCATTTAAAAACCATAAGTGCTAATGACTCCATTCCTTTTTGGGGTAATAGGGGCTGTTAATTGGAGTACTCTAAAACAAACCTGACCTCTATAGGATATTCAGAAGCCAAGTTATAAGCCCACAAATGTGTAACTGGACTACTTCTTTAAAGTGACACCAGGCCCGGTGACCTTTGGGACATGGTTTGACCCCCTATAGGAATGTGCGATCATCATGAAACGTTCAGATCACTTACAACTCAATAGATTCTACCTTCTTGTAACGTTTCTGCCTGATTGGACCTTGTTTTCACACAAATGGACCCAGAATGATGTGAAATTGTGCTTCGTGCAAAATAATTCTGGGTGCCATTTACAAACCATAAGTGCTAATGACTCCATTCCTTTTTGTGATTGTAGGGGCTGTTGATTGGAGTACACTAAAACAAACCTGATCTCTCTAGGACATTCAGAAGCCAAGTTATAAGCCCACAAATGTGTAACTGGACTACTTCTTTAAATTGACACCAGATCCGGTGACCTTTGGGACATGGTTTGACCCCCTTACGAAAGTGCTATCATCATGAAACGTTCAGATCACTTACAACTCAATAGACTCTACCTTCCTGTAACGTTTCAGCCTGATTGGACCTTGTTTTCACACAAATGAACCCAGAATGATGTGAAATTGTGCTTCGTGCAACATAATTCTGTGTATCATTTAAAAACCATGAGTGCTAATGACTCCATTCCTTTTTGTGGTTGTAGGGGCTGTTGATTGGAGTATACTAAAACAAACCTGATCTCTCTAGGACATTCAGAAGCCAAGTTATAAGCCCACAAATGTGTAACTGGACTACTTCTTTAAAGTGACACCAGGCCCGGTGACCTTTGGGACATGGTTTGACCCCCTATAGGAATGTGCGATCATCATGAAACGTTCAGATCACTTACAACTCAATAGATTCTACCTTCCTGTAACGTTTCTGCCTGATTGGACCTTGTTTTCACACAAATGAACCCAGAATGATGTGAAATTGTGCTTCGTGCAACATAATTCTGGGTGCCATTTAAAAACCATAAGTGCTAATGACTCCATTCCTTTTTGGTGTAATAGGGGCTGTTGAAACAAACCTGATCTCTCTAGGACATTCAGAAGCCAAGTTATAAGCCCACAAATGTGTAACTGGACTACTTCTTTAAATTGCCACCTGATCCAGTGACCTTTGGGACATGGTTTGACCCCCTTAGGAAAGTGCTATCTTCATGAAACGTTCAGATCACTTACAACTCAATAGATTCTACCTTCCTGTAACGTTTCTGCCTGATTGGACCTTGTTTTCACACAAATGAACCCAGAATGATGTGAAATTGTGCTTCGTGCAACATAATTCTGGGTGCCATTTAAAAACCATAAGTGCTAATGACTCCATTCCTTTTTGGGGTAATAGGGGCTGTTAATTGGAGTACTCTAAAACAAATCTGACCTCTCTAGGATATTCAGAAGCCAAGTTATAAGCCCACAAATGTGTAACTGGACTACTTCTTTAAAGTGACACCAGGCCCGGTGACCTTTGGGACATGGTATGACCCCCTATAGGAATGTGCGATCATCATGAAACGTTCAGATCACTTACAACTCAATAGATTCTACCTTCTTGTAACGTTTCAGCCTGATTGGACCTTGTTTTCACACAAATGGACCCAGAATGATGTGAAATTGTGCTTCGTGCAACATAATTCTGGGTGCCATTTACAAACCATAAGTGCTAATGACTCCATTCCTTTTTGTGGTTGTAGGGGCTGTTGATTGGAGTACATGAAAACAAACCTGATCTCACTAGGACATTCAGAAGCCAAGTTATAAGCCCACAAATGTGTAACTGGACTACTTCTTTAAAGTGACACCAGGCCCGGTGACCTTTGGGACATGGTTTGACCCCCTATAGGAATGTGCGATCATCATGAAACGTTCAGATCACTTACAACTCAATAGATTCTACCTTCCTGTAACGTTTCTGCCTGATTGGACCTTGTTTTCACACAAATGAACCCAGAATGATGTGAAATTGTGCTTCGTGTAACATAATTCTGGGTGCCATTTAAAAACCATAAGTGCTAATGACTCCATTCCTTTTTGAGGTAATGGGGGCTGTTAATTGGAGTACTCTAAAACAAACCTGACCTCTCTAGGACATTCAAAAGCCAAGTTATAAGCCCACAAAGGTGTAACTGGACTACTTCTTTAAAGTGACACCAGGCTCGGTGACCTTTGGGACTTGGTTTGACCCCCTATAGGAATGTGCGATCATCATGAAACGTTCAGATCACTTACAACTCAATAGATTCTACCTTATTGTAACCTTTCAGCCTGATTGGACCTTGTTTTCACACAAATGGACCCAGAATGATGTGAAATTGTGCTTCGTGCAACATAATTCTGGGTGACATTTACAAACCATAAGTGCTAATGACTCCATTCCTTTTTGTGGTTGTAGGGGCTGTTGATTGGAGTACACTAAAACAAACCTGACCTCTCTAGGAAATTCAGAAGCCAAGTTATAAGCCCACAAAGGTGTAACTGGACTACTTCTTTAAAGTGACACCAGGCCCGGTGACCTTTGGGACATGGTTTGACCCCCTATGAGAATGTGCGATCATCATGAAACGTTCAGATCACTTACAACTCAATAGATTCTACCTTCTTGTAACGTTTCAGCCTGATTGGACCTTGTTTTCACACAAATGGACCCAGAATGATGTGAAATTGTGCTTCGTGCAACATAATTCTGGGTGCCATTTAAAAACCATAAGTGCTAATGACTCCATTCCTTTTTGTGGTTGTAGGGGCTGTTGATTGGAGTACACTAAAACAAACCTGATCTCTCTAGGACATTCAGAAGCCACGTTATAAGCCCACCAATGTGTAACTGGACTACTTCTTTAAATTGACACCAGATCCGGTGACCTTTGGGACATGGTTTGACCCCCTTAGGGAAGTGCTATCATCATGAAACGTTCAGATCACTTACAACTCAATAGATTCTACCTTCCTGTAAAGTTTCAGCCTGATTGGACCTTGTTTTCACACAAATGAACCCAGAATGATGTGAAATTGTGCTTTGTGCAACATAATTCTGTGTGCCATTTAAAAACCATAAGTGATAATGACTCCATTCCTTTTTGGGGTAATGGGGGCTATTAATTGGAGTACACTAAAACAAACCTGATCTCTCTTGGACATTCAGAAGCCACGTTATAAGCCCACCAATGTGTAACTGGACTACTTCTTTAAATTGA
The DNA here is from genome assembly GCF_043380555.1 of Nothobranchius furzeri. Classification (NCBI taxonomy): domain Eukaryota; kingdom Metazoa; phylum Chordata; class Actinopteri; order Cyprinodontiformes; family Nothobranchiidae; genus Nothobranchius; species Nothobranchius furzeri. Next base: position 74,616,784 of record NC_091750.1, on the reverse strand, counting down.
CACCAGATCCGGTGACCTTTGGGACATGGTTTGACCCCCTTAGGAAAGTGCTATCATCATGAAACGTTCAGATCACTTACAACTCAATAGATTCTACCTTCTTGTAACGTTTCAGCCTGATTGGACCTTGTTTTCACACAAATGGACCCAGAATGATGTGAAATTGTGCTTCGTGCAACATAATTCTGGGTGCCATTTAAAAACCATAAGTGATAATGACTCCATTCCTTTTTGGGGTAATGGGGGCTATTAATTGGAGTACACTAAAACAAACCTGATCTCTCTAGGACATTCAGAAGCCAAGTTATAAGCCCACAAATGTGTAACTGGACTACTTCTTTAAATTGACACCAGATCCAGTGACCTTTGGGACATGGTTTGACCCCCTTAGGAAAGTGCTATCTCCATGAAACGTTCAGATCACTTACAACTCAATAGATTCTACCTTCCTGTAACGTTTCTGCCTGATTGGACCTTGTTTTCACACAAATGAACCCAGAATGATGTGAAATTGTGCTTCGTGCAACATAATTCTGGGTGCCATTTAAAAACCATAAGTGCTAATGACTCCATTCCTTTTTGGGGTAATAGGGGCTGTTAATTGGAGTACTTAAAAACAAACCTGACCTCTCTAGGATATTCAGAAGCCAAGTTATAAGCCCACAAATGTGTAACTGGACTACTTCTTTAAAGTGACACCAGGCCCGGTGACCTTTGGGACATGGTTTGACCCCGTATAGAAATGTGCGATCATCATGAAACGTTCAGATCACTTACAACTCAATAGATTCTACCTTCTTGTAACGTTTCAGCCTGATTGGACCTTGTTTTCACACAAATGGACCCAGAATGATGTGAAATTGTGCTTCGTGCAACATAATTCTGGGTGCCATTTAAAAACCATAAGTGCTAATGACTTCATTCCTTTTTGTGGTTGTAGGGGCTGTTGATTGGAGTACACTAAAACAAACCTGATCTCTCTAGGACATTCAGAAGCCAAGTTATAAGCCCACAAATGTGTAACTGGACTACTTCTTTAAATTGACACCAGATCCGGTGACTTTTGGGACATGGTTTGACCCCCTTAGGAAAGTGCTATCATCATGAAACGTTCAGATCACTTACAACTCAATAGATTCTACCTTCCTGTAACGTTTCAGCCTGATTGGACCTTGTTTTCACACAAATGAACCCAGAATGATGTGAAATTGTGCTTCGTGCAACATAATTCTGGGTGCCATTTTCAAACCATAAGTGCTAATGACTCCATTGCTTTTTGTGGTTGTAGGGGCTGTTGATTGGAGTATACTAAAACAAACCTGATCTCTCTAGGACATTCAGAAGCCAAGTTATAAGCCCACAAATGTGTAACTGGACTACTTCTTTAAAGTGACACCAGGCCCGGTGACCTTTGGGACATGGTTTGACCCCCTATAGGAATGTGCGATCATCATGAAATGTTCAGATCACTTACAACTCAATAGATTCTACCTTCCTGTAACGTTTCTGCCTGATTGGACCTTGCTTTCACACAAATGAACCCAGAATGATGTGAAATTGTGCTTCGTGCAACATAATTCTGGGTGTCATTTAAAAACCATAAGTGCTAATGACTCCATTCCTTTTTGGGGTAATAGGGGCTGTTAATTGGAGTACTCTAAAACAAACCTGACCTCTCTAGATATTCAGAAGCCAAGTTATAAGCCCACAAATGTGTAACTGGACTACTTCTTTAAAGTGACACCAGGCCCGTTGACCTTTGGGACATGGTTTGACCCCCTATAGGAATGTGCGATCATCATGAAACGTTCAGATCACTTACAACTCAATAGATTCTACCTTCCTGTAACGTTTCTGCCTGATTGGACCTTGTTTTCACACAAATGAACCCAGAATGATGTGAAATTGTGCTTCGTGCAACATAATTCTGGGTGCCATTTAAAAACCATAAGTGCAAAAGACTCCATTCCTTTTTGTTGTTGTAGGGGCTGTTGATTGGAGTACACTAAAACAAACCTGACCTCTCTAGGATATTCAAAAGCCAAGTTATAAGCCCACAAAGGTGTAACTTTACTACTTCTTTAAAGTGACACCAGGCCCGGTGACCGTTGGGACATGGTTTGACCCCCTATAGGAATGTGCGATCATCATGAAACGTTCAGATCACTTACAACTCAATAGATTCTACCTTCCTGTAACGTTTCAGCCTGATTGGACCTTGTTTTCACACAAATGAACCCAGAATGATGTGAAACTGTGCTTCGTGCAACATAATTCTGGGTGCCATTTAAAAACCATAAGTGCTAATGACTCCATTCCTTTTTGTGGTTGTAGGGGCTGTTGATTGGAGTACACTAAAACAAACCTGATCTCTCTAGGACATTCAGAAGCCAATTTATAAGCCCACAAATGTGTAACTGGACTACTTCTTTAAATTGACACCAGATCCGGTGACCTTTGGGACATGGTTTGACCCCCTTAGGAAAGTGCTATCATCATGAAACGTTCAGATCACTTACAACTCAATAGATTCTACCTTCCTGTAACGTTTCAGCCTGATTGGACCTTGTTTTCAAACAAATGAACCCAGAATGATGAGAAATTGTGCTTCGTGCAACATAATTCTGGGTGCCATTTAAAAACCATAAGTGCTAAAGACTCCATTCCTTGTTGTGGTTGTAGGGGCTGTTGATTGGAGTACACTAAAACAAACCTGACCTCTCTAGGATATTCAAAAGCCAAGTTATAAGCCCACAAAGGTGTAACTTGACTACTTCTTTAAAGTGACACCAGGCCCGGTGACCTTTGGGACCTGGTTTGACCCCCTATAGGAATGTGCGATCATCATGAAACGTTCAGATCACTTACAACTCAATAGATTCTACCTTCTTGTAACGTTTCAGCCTGATTGGACCTTGTTTTCACACAAATGTACCCAGAATGATGTGAAATTGTGCTTTGTGATTTATAATTCTGGGTGCCATTTACAAACCATAAGTGCTAATGACTCCATTCCTTTTTGTGGTTGTAGGGGCTGTTGATTGGAGTACACTAAAACAAACCTGATCTCTCTAGGACATTCAGAAGCCAAGTTATAAGCCCACAAATGTGTAACTGGACTACTTCTTTAAATTGACATCAGATCCGGTGACCTTTGGGACATGGTTTGAACCCCCTTAGGAAAGTGCTATCATCATGAAACTTTTAGATCACCTACAACTCAATAGATTCTATCTTCCTGTAACGTTTCAGCCTGATTGGACCTTGTTTTCACACAAATGAACCCAGAATGATGTGAAATTGTGCTTCGTGCAACATAATTCTGGGTGCCTTTTAAAAACCATAAGTGCTAATGACTCCATTCCTTTTTGTGATTGTAGGGGCTGTTGATTGGAGTACACTAAAACAAACCTGATCTCTCTATGACATTCAGAAGCCAAGTTATAGGCCCACAAATGTGTAACTGGACTACTTCTTTAAATTGACACCAGATCCGGTTACCTCTGGGACATGGTTTGCCCCCTTAGGAAAGTGCTATCATCATGAAACGTTCAGATCACTTACAACTCAATAGATTCTACCTTCCTGTAACGTTTCAGCCTGATTGGACCTTGTTTTCACACAAATGAACCCAGAATGATGTGAAATTGTGCTTCGTGCAACATAATTCTGGGTGCCATTTAAAAACCATAAGTGCTAATGACTCCATTCCTTTTTGGGGTAATGGGAGCTGTTAATTGGAGTACTCTAAAACAAACCTGACCTCTCTAGGATATTCAGAAGCCAAGTTATAAGCCCACAAAGGTGTAACTGGACTACTTCTTTAAAGTGACACCAGGCTCGGTGACCTTTGGGACATGGTTTGACCCCCTATAGGAATGTGCGATCATCATGAAACGTTCAGATCACTTACAACTCAATAGATTCTACCTTCTTGTAACCTTTCAGCCTGATTGGACCTTGTTTTCACACAAATGGACCCAGAATGATGTGAAATTGTGCTTCGTGCAACATTATTCTGGGTGCCATTTAAAAACCATAAGTGCTAATGACTCCATTCCTTTTTGGGGTAATGGGGGCTGTTAATTGGAGTACTCTAAAACAAACCTGACCTCTCTAGGATATTCAAAAGCCAAGTCAGAAGCCCACAAAGGTGCAACTGGACTACTTCTTTAAAGTGACACCAGGCCTGGTGACCTTTGGGACATGGTTTGACCCCCTATGGGAATGTGCGATCTTCATGAAACGTTCAGATCACTTACAACTCAATAGATTCTACCTTCTTGTAACGTTTCAGCCTGATTGGACCTTGTTTTCACACAAATGGACCCAGAATGATGTGAAATTGTGCTTCGTGCAACATAATTCTGGGTGCCATTTAAAAACCATAAGTGCTAATGACTCCATTCCTTTTTGTGGTTGTAGGGGCTGTTGATTGGAGTACACTAAAACAAACCTGATCTCTCTAGGACATTCAGAAGCCAAGTTATAAGCCCACCAATGTGTAACTGGACTACTTCTTTAAATTGACACCAGATCCGGTGACCTTTGGGACATGGTTTGACCCCCTTAGGGAAGTGCTATCATCATGAAACGTTCAGATCACTTACAACTCAATACATTCTACCTTCCTGTAAAGTTTCAGCCTGATTGGACCTTGTTTTCACACAAATGAACCCAGAATGATGTGATATTGTGCTTCGTGCAACATAATTCTGCGTGCCATTTAAAAACCATAAGTGATAATGACTCCATTCATTTTTGGGGTAATGGGGGCTATTAATTGGAGTACACTAAAACAAACCTGATCTCTCTAGGACATTCAGAAGCCAAGTTATAAGCCCACAAATGTGTAACTGGACTACTTCTTTAAATTGACACCAGATCCAGTGGCCTTTGGGACATGGTTTGACCCCCTTAGGAAAGCGCTATCTCCATTAAACGTTCAGATCACTTACAACTCAATAGATTCTACCTTCCTGTAACGTTTCTGCCTGATTGGACCTTGTTTTCACCCAAATGAACCCAGAATGATGTGAAATTGTGCTTCGTGCAACATAATTCTGGGTGCCATTTAAAACCCATAAGTGCTAATAACTCCATTCCTTTTTGGGTTAATAGGGGCTGTTAATTGGAGTACTCTAAAACAAACCTGACCTCTCTAGGATATTCAGAAGCCAAGTTATAAGCCCACAAATGTGTAACTGGACTACTTCTTTAAAGTGACACCAGGCCCGGTGACCTTTGGGACATGGTTTGACCCCCTATAGAAATGTGCGATCATCATGAAACGTTCAGATCACTTACAACTCAATAGATTCTACCTTCTTGTAACGTTTCAGCCTGATTGGACCTTGTTTTCACACAAATGGACCCAGAATGATGTGAAATTGTGCTTCGTGCAACATAATTCTGGGTGCCATTTACAAACCATAAGTGCTAATGACTCCATTCCTTTTTGTGGTTGTAGGGGCTGTTGATTGGAGTACACTAAAACAAACCTGATCTCTCTAGGACATTCAGAAGCCAAGTTATAAGCCCACAAAGGTGTAACTGGACTACTTCTTTAAATTGACACCAGATCCAGTGACCTTTGGGACATGGTTTGACCCCCTTAGGAAAGTGCTATCATCATGAAACGTTCAGATCACTTACAACTCAATAGATTCTACCTTCCTGTAACATTTCATTCTGATTGGACCTTGTTTTCACACAAATGAACCCAGAATGATGTGAAATTGTGCTTCGTGCAACATAATTCTGGGTGCCATTTACAAACCATAAGTGCTAATGACTCCATTGCTTTTTGTGGTTGTAGGGGCTGTTGATTGGAGTATACTAAAACAAACCTGATCTCTCTAGGACATTCAGAAGCCAAGTTATAAGCCCACAAATATGTAACTGGACTACTTCTTTAACCCTTTGGTGCATAACGGTCACTACAGTGGACAGGTACTCAAAATTGTTATTTATATGTTTTTGCTATTAAGCACAGCTGTTGAAGACTTTATTGCATTTTAGCCCCTCCATTTGGACTTCAGTAAGTCAAGCCAACATATTTTATGCTCAAAATGCATGCTGTCCACTGAGGTGGACATGTAATAAATTATTTGTAAATTATAAAATTTGACAAAAAATATTTGTTGAAATTTGTTTCATTCACACCTAAAGACAAATGAAAAAAATTGTTCAAAAAATCATGGTTGAAGATTTCATAATTCATGCATCAAAGGGTTAAAGTGACACCAGGCCCGGTGACCTTTGGGACATGGTTTGACCCCCTATAGGAATGTGCGATCATCATGAAACGTTCAGATCACTTACAACTCAATAGATTCTACCTTCCTGTAATGTTTCTGCCTGATTGGACCTTGTTTTCACACAAATGAACCCAGAATGATGTGAAATTGTGCTTCGTGCAACATAATTCTGGGTGCCATTTAAAAACCATAAGTGCTAATGACTCCATTCCTTTTTGGGGTAATAGGGGCTGTTAATTGGAGTACTCTAAAACAAACCTGACCTCTCTGGGATATTCAGAAGCCAAGTTATAAGCCCACAAATGTGTAACTGGACTACTTCTTTAAAGTGACACCAGGCCCGGTGACCTTTGGGACATGGTTTGACCCCCTATAGGAATGTGCGATCATCATGAAACGTTCAGATCACTTACAACTCAATAGATTCTACCTTCCTGTAACGTTTCTGCCTGATTGGACCTTGTTTTCACACAAATGAACACAGAATGATGTGAAATTGTGCTTCGTGCAACATAATTCTGGGTGTCATTTAAAAACCATAAGTGCTAATGACTCCATTCCTTTTTGGGGTAATAGGGGCTGTTAATTGGAGTACTCTAAAACAAACCTGACCTCTCTAGGATATTCAGAAGCCAAGTTATAAGCCCACAAATGTGTAACTGGACTACTTCTTTAAAGTGACACCAGGCCCGGTGACCTTTGGGACATGGTTTGACCTCCTATAGGAATGTGCGATCATCATGAAACGTTCAGATCACTTACAACTCAATAGATTCTACCTTCCTGTAACGTTTCTGCCTGATTGGACCTTGTTTTCACACAAATGAACCCAGAATGATGTGAAATTGTGCTTCGTGCAACATAATTCTGGGTGCCATTTAAAAACCATAAGTGCTAATGACTCCATTCCTTTTTGTTGTTGTAGGGGCTGTTGATTGGAGTACACTAAAACAAACCTGACCTCTCTAGGATATTCAAAGGCCAAGTTATAAGCCCACAAAGGTGTAACTTTACTACTTCTTTAAAGTGACACCAGGCCCGGTGACCTTTGGGACATGGTTTGACCCCCTATAGGAATGTGCGATCATCATGAAACGTTCAGATCACTTACAACTCAATAGATTCTACCTTCCTGTAACGTTTCAGCCTGATTGGACCTTGTTTTCACACAAATGAACCCAGAATGATGTGAAACTGTGCTTCGTGCAACATAATTCTGGGTGCCATTTAAAAACCATAAGTGCTAATGACTCCATTCCTTTTTGTGGTTGTAGGGGCTGTTGATTGGAGTACACTAAAACAAACCTGATCTCTCTAGGACATTCAGAAGCCAATTTATAAGCCCACAAATGTGTAACTGGACTACTTCTTTAAATTGACACCAGATCCGGTGACCTTTGGGACATGGTTTGACCCCCTTAGGAAAGTGCTATCATCATGAAACGTTCAGATCACTTACAACTCAATAGATTCTACCTTCCTGTAACGTTTCAGCCTGATTGGACCTTGTTTTCACACAAATGAACCCAGAATGATGTGAAATTGTGCTTCGTGCAACATAATTCTGGGTGCCATTTAAAAACCATAAGTGCTAATGACTCCATTCATTTTTGTGGTTGTAGGGGCTGTTGATTGGAGTACACTAAAACAAACCTGATCTCTCTAGGACATTCAGAAGTCAAGTTATAAGCCCACAAATGTGTAACTGGACTACTTCTTTAAATTGACACCAGATCCGGTGACCTTTGGGACATGGTTTGACCCCCTTAGGAAAGTGCTATCATCATGAAATGTTCAGATCACTTACAACTCAATATATTCTACCTTCATGTAACGTTTCAGCCTGATTGGACCTTGTTTTCAAACAAATGAACCCAGAATGATGAGAAATTGTGCTTCGTGCAACATAAATCTGGGTGCCATTTAAAAACCATAAGTGCTAAAGACTCCATTCCTTTTTGTGGTTGTAGGGGCTGTTGATTGGAGTACACTAAAACAAACCTGACCTCTCTAGGATATTCAAAAGCCAAGTTATAAGCCCACAAAGGTGTAACTTGACTACTTCTTTAAAGTGACACCAGGCCCGGTGACCTTTGGGACATGGTTTGACCCCCTATAGGAATGTGCGATCATCATGAAACGTTCAGATCACTTACAACTCAATAGATTCTACCTTCTTGTAACATTTCAGCCTGATTGGACCTTGTTTTCACACAAATGGACCCAGAATGATGTGAAATTGTGCTTTGTGATTTATAATTCTGGGTGCCATTTACAAACCATAAGTGCTAATGACTCCATTCCTTTTTGTGGTTGTAGGGGCTGTTGATTGGAGTACACTAAAACAAATCTGATCTCTCTAGGACATTCAGAAGCCAAGTTATAAGCCCACAAATGTGTAACTGGACTACTTCTTTAAATTGACATCAGATCCGTTGACCTTTGGGACATGGTTTGAACCCCCTTAGGAAAGTGCTATCATCATGAAACTTTCAGATCACTTACAACTCAATAAATTCTATCTTCCTGTAACGTTTCAGCCTGATTGGACCTTGTTTTCACACAAATGAACCCAGAATGATGTGAAATTGTGCTTCGTGCAACATAATTCTGGGTGCCATTTAAAAACCATAAGTGCTAATGACTCCATTCCTTTTTGTGATTGTAGGGGCTGTTGATTGGAGTACACTAAAACAAACCTGATCTCTCTAGGACATTCAGAAGCCAAGTTATAGGCCCACAAATGTGTAACTGGACTACTTCTTTAAATTGACACCAGATCCGGTTACCTCTGGGACATGGTTTGCCCCCTTAGGAAAGTGCTATCATCATGAAACGTTCAGATCACTTACAACTCAATAGATTCTACCTTCCTGTAACGTTTCAGCCTGATTGGACCTTGTTTTCACACAAATGAACCCAGAATGATGTGAAATTGTGCTTCGTACAACATAATTCTGGGTGCCATTTAAAACCCATAAGTGCTAATGACTCCATTCCTTTTTGGGGTAATGGGAGCTGTTAATTGGAGTACTCTAAAACAAACCTGACCTCTCTAGGATATTCAAAAGCCAAGTTAGAAGCCCACAAATGTGTAACTGGACTACTTCTTTAAAGTGACACCAGGCCCGGTGACCTTTGGGACATGGTTTGACCCCCTATAGGAATGTGCGATCATCATGAAACGTTCAGATCACTTACAACTCAATAGATTCTACCTTCCTGTAACGTTTCTGCCTGATTGGACCTTGTTTTCACACAAATGAACCCAGAATGATGTGAAATTGTGCTTCGTGCAACATAATTCTGGGTGCCATTTAAAAACCATAAGTGCTAATGACTCCATTCCTTTTTGGGGTAATAGGGGCTATTAATTGGAGTACTCTAAAACAAACCTGACCTCTCTGGGATATTCAGAAGCCAAGTTATAAGCCCACAAATGTGTAACTGGACTACTTCTTTAAAGTGACACCAGGCCCGGTGACCTTTGGGACATGGTTTGACCCCCTATAGGAATGTGCGATCATCATGAAACGTTCAGATCACTTACAACTCAATAGATTCTACCTTCCTGTAACGTTTCTGCCTGATTGGACCTTGTTTTCACACAAATGAACACAGAATGATGTGAAATTGTGCTTCGTGCAACATAATTCTGGGTGTCATTTAAAAACCATAAGTGCTAATGACTCCATTCCTTTTTGGGGTAATAGGGGCTGTTAATTGGAGTACTCTAAAACAAACCTGACCTCTCTAGGATATTCAGAAGCCAAGTTATAAGCCCACAAATGTGTAACTGGACTACTTCTTTAAAGTGACACCAGGCCCGGTGACCTTTGGGACATGGTTTGACCCCCTATAGGAATGTGCGATCATCATGAAACGTTCAGATCACTTACAACTCAATAGATTCTACCTTCCTGTAACGTTTCTGCCTGATTGGACCTTGTTTTCACACAAATGAACCCAGAATGATGTGAAACTGTGCTTCGTGCAACATAATTCTGGGTGCCATTTAAAAACCATAAGTGCTAATGACTCCATTCCTTTTTGTGGTTGTAGGGGTTGTTGATTGGAGTACACTAAAACAAACCTGATCTCTCTAGGACATTCAGAAGCCAATTTATAAGCCCACAAATGTGTAACTGGACTACTTCTTTAAATTGACACCAGATCCGGTGACCTTTGGGACATGGTTTGACCCCCTTAGGAAAGTGCTATCATCATGAAACGTTCAGATCACTTACAACTCAATAGATTCTACCTTCCTGTAACATTTCAGCCTGATTGGACCTTGTTTTCACACAAATGAACCCAGAATGATGTGAAATTGTGCTTCGTGCAACATAATTCTGGGTGCCATTTAAAAACCATAAGTGCTAATGACTCCATTCATTTTTGTGGTTGTAGGGGCTGTTGTTTGGAGTACACTAAAACAAACCTGATCTCTCTAGGACATTCAGAAGTCAAGTTATAAGCCCACAAATGTGTAACTGGACTACTTCTTTAAATTGACACCAGATCCGGTGACCTTTGGGACATGGTTTGACCCCCTTAGGAAAGTGCTATCATCATGAAATGTTCAGATCACTTACAACTCAATATATTCTACCTTCCTGTAACGTTTCAGCCTGATTGGACCTTGTTTTCAAACAAATGAACCCAGAATGATGAGAAATTGTGCTTCGTGCAACATAAATCTGGGTGCCATTTAAAAACCATAAGTGCTAAAGACTCCATTCCTTTTTGTGGTTGTAGGGGCTGTTGATTGGAGTACACTAAAACAAACCTGACCTCTCTAGGATATTCAAAAGCCAAGTTATAAGCCCACAAAGGTGTAACTTGACTACTTCTTTAAAGTGACACCAGGCCCGGTGACCTTTGGGACATGGTTTGACCCCCTATAGGAATGTGCGATCATCATGAAACGTTCAGATCTCTTACAACTCAATAGATTCTACCTTCTTGTAACGTTTCAGCCTGATTGGACCTTGTTTTCACACAAATGGACCCAGAATGATGTGAAATTGTGCTTTGTGATTTATAATTCTGGGTGCCATTTACAAACCATAAGTGCTTATGACTCCATTCCTTTTTGTGGTTGTAGGGGCTGTTGATTGGAGTACACTAAAACAAACCTGATCTCTCTAGGACATTCAGAAGCCAAGTTATAAGCCCACAAATGTGTAACTGGACTACTTCTTTAAATTGACATCAGATCCGTTGACCTTTGGGACATGGTTTGAACCCCCTTAGGAAAGTGCTATCATCATGAAACTTTCAGATCACTTACAACTCAATAGATTCTATCTTCCTGTAACGTTTCAGCCTGATTGGACCTTGTTTTCACACAAATGAACCCAGAATGATGTGAAATTGTGCTTCGTGCAACATAATTCTGGGTGCCATTTAAAAACCATAAGTGCTAATGACTCCATTCCTTTTTGTGATTGTAGGGACTGTTGATTGGAGTACACTAAAACAAACCTGATCTCTCTAGGACATTCAGAAGCCAAGTTATAGGCCCACAAATGTGTAACTGGACTACTTCTTTAAATTGACACCAGATCCGGTTACCTCTGGGACATGGTTTGCCCCCTTAGGAAAGTGCTATCATCATGAAACGTTCAGATCACTTACAACTCAATAGATTCTACCTTCCTGTAACGTTTCAGCCTGATTGGACCTTGTTTTCACACAAATGAACCCAGAATGATGTGAAATTGTGCTTCGTGCAACATAATTCTGGGTGCCATTTAAAAACCATAAGTGCTAATGACTCCATTCCTTTTTGGGGTAATGGGAGCTGTTAATTGGAGTACTCTAAAACAAACCTGACCTCTCTAGGATATTCAAAAGCCAAGTTAGAAGCCCACAAAGGTGCAACTGGACTACTTCTTTAAAGTGACACCAGGCCTGGTGACCTTTGGGACATGGTTTGACCCCCTATGGGAATGTGCGATCTTCATGAAACGTTCAGATCACTTACAACTCAATAGATTCTACCTTCCTGTAACGTTTCAGCCTGATTGGACCTTGTTTTCACACAAATGAACCCAGAATGATGTGAAATTGTGCTTCGTGCAACATAATTCTGGATGCCATTTAAAAACCATAAGTGCTAATGACTCCATTCCTTTTTGGGGTAATGGGAGCTGTTAATTGGAGTACTCTAAAACAAACCTGACCTCTCTAGGATATTCAAAAGCCAAGTTAGAAGCCCACAAAGGTGCAACTGGACTACTTCTTTAAAGTGACACCAGGCCTGGTGACCTTTGGGACATGGTTTGACCCCCTATGGGAATGTGCGATCTTCATGAAACGTTCAGATCACTTACAACTCAATAGATTCTACCTTCTTGTAACGTTTCAGCCTGATTGGACATTGTTTTCACACAAATGGACCCAGAATGATGTGAAATTGTGCTTCGTGCAACATAATTCTGGGTGCCATTTAAAAACCATAAGTGCTAATGACTCCATTCCTTTTTGTGGTTGTAGGGGCTGTTGATTGGAGTACACTCAAACAAACCTGATCTCTCTAGGCCATTCAGAAGCCACGTTATAAGCCCACCAATGTGTAACTGGACTACTTCTTTAAATTGACACCAGATCCGGTGACCTTTGGGACATGGTTTGACCCCCTTAGGGAAGTGCTATCATCATGAAACGTTCAGATCACTTACAACTCAATAGATTCTACCTTCCTGTAACGTTTCAGCCTGATTGGACCTTGTTTTCACACAAATGAACCCAGAATGATGTGAAATTGTGCTTCGTGCAACATAATTCTGCATGCCATTTAAAAACCATAAGTGATAATGACTCCATTCCTTTTTGGGGTAATGGGGGCTATTAATTGGAGTACACTAAAACAAACCTGATCTCTCTAGGACATTCAGAAGCCATGTTATGAGCCCACAAATGTGTAACTGGACTACTTCTTTAAATTGACACCAGATCCGGTGACCTTTGGGACATGGTTTGACCCCCTTAGGAAAGTGCTATCATCATGAAACATTCAGATCACTTACAACTCAATAGATTCTACCTTCCTGTAACGTTTCAGCCTGATTGGACCTTGTTTTCACACAAATGAACCCAGAATGATGTGAAATTGTGCTTCGTGCAACATAATTCTGGTTGCCATTTACAAACCATAAGTGCTAATGACTCCATTCCTTTTTGGGGTAATGGGGGCTATTAATTGGAGTACACTAAAACAAACCTGATCTCTCTAGGACATTCAGAAGCCAAGTTATAAGCCCACAAATGTGTAACTGGACTACTTCTTTAAAGTGACACCAGGCCCGGTGACCTTTGGGACATGCTTTGACCCCCTATAGGAATGTGCGATCATCATGAAACGTTCAGATCACTTACAACTCAATAGATTCTACCTTCCTGTAACGTTTCTGCCTGATTGGACCTTGTTTTCACACAAATGAACCCAGAATGATGTGAAATTGTGCTTCGTGCAACATAATTCTGGGTGCCATTTAAAAACCATAAGTTCTAATGACTCCATTCCTTTTTGTTGTTGTAGGGGCTGTTGATTGGAGTACACTAAAACAAACCTAACCTCTCTAGGATATTCAAAAGCCAAGTTATATGCCCACAAAGGTGTAACTTTACTACTTCTTTAAAGTGACACCAGGCCCGGTGACCTTTGGGACATGGTTTGACCCCCTATAGGAATGTGCGATCATCATGAAACGTTCAGATCACTTACAACTCAATAGATTCTACCTTCCTGTAACGTTTCAGCCTGATTGGACCTTGTTTTCACACAAATGAACCCAGAATGATGTGAAACTGTGCTTCGTGCAACATAATTCTGGGTGCCATTTAAAAACCATAAGTGCTAATGACTCCATTCCTTTTTGTGGTTGTAGGGGCTGTTGATTGGAGTACACTAAAACAAACCTGATCTCTCTAGGACATTCAGAAGCCAATTTATAAGCCCACAAATGTGTAACTGGACTACTTCTTTAAATTGACACCAGATCCGGTGACCTTTGGGACATGGTTTGACCCCCTTAGGAAAGTGCTATCATCAGGAAACGTTCAGATCACTTACAACTCAATAGATTCTACCTTCCTGTAACGTTTCAGCCTGATTGGACCTTGTTTTCACACAAATGAACCCAGAATGATGTGAAATTGTGCTTCGTGCAACATAATTCTGGGTGCCATTTAAAAACCATAAGTGCTAATGACTCCATTCATTTTTGTGGTTGTAGGGGCTGTTGATTGGAGTACACTAAAACAAACCTGATCTCTCTAGGACATTCAGAAGTCAAGTTATAAGCCCACAAATGTGTAACTGGACTACTTCTTTAAATTGACACCAGATCCGGTGACCTTTGGGACATGGTTTGACCCCCTTAGGAAAGTGCTATCATCATGAAATGTTCAGATCACTTACAACTCAATATATTCTACCTTCCTGTAACGTTTCAGCCTGATTGGACCTTGTTTTCAAACAAATGAACCCAGAATGATGAGAAATTGTGCTTCGTGCAACATAAATCTGGGTGCCATTTAAAAACCATAAGTGCTAAAGACTCCATTCCTTTTTGTGGTTGTAGGGGCTGTTGATTGGAGTACACTAAAACAAACCTGACCTCTCTAGGATATTCAAAAGCCAAGTTATAAGCCCACAAAGGTGTAACTTGACTACTTCTTTAAAGTGACACCAGGCCCGGTGACCTTTGGGACATGGTTTGACCCCCTATAGGAATGTGTGATCATCATGAAACGTTCAGATCACTTACAACTCAATAGATTCTACCTTCTTGTAACGTTTCAGCCTGATTGGACCTTGTTTTCACACAAATGGACCCAGAATGATGTGAAATTGTGCTTTGTGATTTATAATTCTGGGTGCCATTTACAAACCATAAGTGCTAATGACTCCATTCCTTTTTGTGGTTGTAGGGGCTGTTGATTGGAGTACACTAAAACAAACCTGATCTCTCTAGGACATTCAGAAGCCAAGTTATAAGCCCACAAATGTGTAACTGGACTACTTCTTTAAATTGACATCAGATCCGTTGACCTTTGGGACATGGTTTGAACCCCCTTAGGAAAGTGCTATCATCATGAAACTTTCAGATCACTTACAACTCAATAGATTCTATCTTCCTGTAACGTTTCAGCCTGATTGGACCTTGTTTTCACACAAATGAACCCAGAATGATGTGAAATTGTGCTTCGTGCAACATAATTCTGGGTGCCATTTAAAAACCATAAGTGCTAATGACTCCATTCCTTTTTGTGATTGTAGGGACTGTTGATTGGAGTACACTAAAACAAACCTGATCTCTCTAGGACATTCAGAAGCCAAGTTATAGGCCCACAAATGTGTAACTGGACTACTTCTTTAAATTGACACCAGATCCGGTTACCTCTGGGACATGGTTTGCCCCCTTAGGAAAGTGCTATCATCATGAAACGTTCAGATCACTTACAACTCAATAGAGTCTACCTTCCTGTAACGTTTCAGCCTGATTGGACCTTGTTTTCACACAAATTAACCCAGAATGATGTGAAATTGTGCTTCGTGCAACATAATTCTGGGTGCCATTTAAAAACCATAAGTGCTAATGACTCCATTCCTTTTTGGGGTAATGGGAGCTGTTAATTGGAGTACTCTAAAACAAACCTGACCTCTCTAGGACATTCAGAAGCCAAGTTAGAAGCCCACAAAGGTGCAACTGGACTACTTCTTTAAAGTGACACCAGGCCTGGTGACCTTTGGGACATGGTTTGACCCCCTATGGGAATGTGCGATCTTCATGAAACGTTCAGATCACTTACAACTCAATAGATTCTACCTTCTTGTAACGTTTCAGCCTGATTGGACCTTGTTTTCACACAAATGGACCCAGAATGATGTGAAATTGTGCTTCGTGCAACATAATTCTGGGTGCCATTTAAAAACCATAAGTGCTAATGACTCCATTCCTTTTTGTGGTTGTAGGGGCTGTTGATTGGAGTACACTAAAACAAACCTGATCTCTCTAGGCCATTCAGAAGCCACGTTATAAGCCCACCAATGTGTAACTGGGCTACTTCTTTAAATTGACACCAGATCCGGTGACCTTTGGGACATGGTTTGACCCCCTTAGGGAAGTGCTATCATCATGAAACGTTCAGATCACTTACAACTCAATAGATTCTACCTTCCTGTAATGTTTCAGCCTGACTGGACCTTGTTTTCACACAAATGAACCCAGAATGATGTGAAATTGTGCTTCGTGCAACATAATTCTGCATGCCATTTAAAAACCATAAGTGATAATGACTCCATTCCTTTTTGGGGTAATGGGGGCTATTAATTGGAGTACACTAAAACAAACCTGATCTCTCTAGGACATTCAGAAGCCAAGTTATAAGCCCACAAATGTGTAACTGGACTACTTCTTTAAATTGACACCAGATCCGGTGACCTTTGGGACATGGTTTGACACCCTTAGGAAAGTGCTATCATCATGAAACATTCAGATCACTTACAACTCAATAGATTCTACCTTCCTGTAACGTTTCAGCCTGATTGGACCTTGTTTTCACACAAATGAACCCAGAATGATGTGAAATTGTGCTTCGTGCAACATAATTCTGGTTGCCATTTACAAACCATAAGTGCTAATGACTCCATTCCTTTTTGGGGTAATGGGGGCTATTAATTGGAGTACACTAAAACAAACCTGATCTCTCTAGGACATTCAGAAGCCAAGTTATAAGCCCACAAATGTGTAACTGGACTACTTCTTTAAAGTGACACCAGGCCCGGTGACCTTTGGGACATGGTTTGACCCCCTATAGAAATGTGCGATCATCATGAAACGTTCAGATCACTTACAACTCAATAGATTCTACCTTCTTGTAACGTTTCAGCCTGATTGGACCTTGTTTTCACACAAATGGACCCAGAATGATGTGAAATTGTGCTTCGTGCAACATAATTCTGGGTGCCATTTACAAACCATAAGTGCTAATGACTCCATTCCTTTTTGTGGTTGTAGGGGCTGTTGATTGGAGTACACTAAAACAAACCTGATCTCTCTAGGACATTCAGAAGCCAAGTTATAAGCCCACAAAGGTGTAACTGGACTACTTCTTTAAATTGACACCAGATCCAGTGACCTTTGGGACATGTTTTGACCCCCTTAGGAAAGTGCTATCATCATGAAACGTTCAGATCACTTACAACTCAATAGATTTTTCCTTCCTGTAACATTTCAGCCTGATTGGACCTTGTTTTCACACAAATGAACCCAGAATGATGTGAAATTGTGCTTCGTGCAACATAATTCTGGGTGCCATTTACAAACCATAAGTGCTAATGACTCCATTGCTTTTTGTGGTTGTAGGGGCTGTTGATTGGAGTATACTAAAACAAACCTGATCTCTCTAGGACATTCAGAAGCCAAGTTATAAGCCCACAAATGTGTAACTGGACTACTTCTTTAAAGTGACACCAGGCCCGGTGGCCTTTGGGACATGGTTTGACCCCCTATAGGAATGTGCGATCATCATGAAACGTTCAGATCACTTACAACTCAATAGATTCTACCTTCTTGTAACGTTTCAGCCTGATTGGACCTTGTTTTCACACAAATGGACCCAGAATGATGTGAAATTGTGCTTTGTGATTTATAATTCTGGGTGCCATTTACAAACCATAAGTGCTAATGACTCCATTGCTTTTTGTGGTTGTAGGGGCTGTTGATTGGAGTATACTAAAACAAACCTGATCTCTCTAGGACATTCAGAAGCCAAGTTATAAGCCCACAAATGTGTAACTGGACTACTTCTTTAAATTGACACCAGATCCGGTGACCTTTGGGACATGGTTTGACCCCCTTAGGGAAGTGCTATCATCATGAAACGTTCATATCACTTACAACTCAATAGATTCTACCTTCCTGTAACGTTTCAGCCTGATTGGACCTTGTTTTCACACAAATGAACCCAGAATGATGTGAAATTGTGCTTCGTGCAACATAATTCTGCATGCCATTTAAAAACCATAAGTGATAATGACTCCATTCCTTTTTGGGGTAATGGTGGCTATTAATTCGAGTACACTAAAACAAACCTGATCTCTCTAGGACATTCAGAAGCCAAGTTATAAGCCCACAAATGTGTAACTGGACTACTTCTTTAAATTGACACCAGATCCGGTGACCTTTGGGACATGGTTTGACCCCCTTAGGAAAGTGCTATCATCATGAAACATTCAGATCACTTACAACTCAATAGATTCTACCTTCCTGTAACGTTTCAGCCTGATTGGACCTTGTTTTCACACAAATGAACCCAGAATGATGTGAAATTGTGCTTCGTGCAACATAATTCTGGTTGCCATTTACAAACCATAAGTGCTAATGACTCCATTCCTTTTTGGGGTAATGGGGGCTATTAATTGGAGTACACTAAAACAAACCTGATCTCTCTAGGACATTCAGAAGCCAAGTTATAAGCCCACAAATGTGTAACTGGACTACTTCTTTAAATTGACACCAGATCCAGTGACCTTTGGGACATGGTTTGACCCCCTTAGGAAAGTGCTATCTCCATGAAACGTTCAGATCACTTACAACTCAATAGATTCTACCTTCCTGTAACGTTTCTGCCTGATTGGACCTTGTTTTCACACAAATGAACCCAGAATGATGTGAAATTGTGCTTCGTGCAACATAATTCTGGGTGCCATTTAAAACCCATAAGTGCTAATGACTCCAATCCTTTTTGGGGTAATAGGGGCTGTTAATTGGAGTACTCTAAAACAAACCTGACCTCTCTGGGATATTCAGAAGCCAAGTTATAAGCCCACAAATGTGTAACTGGACTACTTCTTTAAAGTGACACCAGGCCCGGTGACCTTTGGGACATGGTTTGACCCCCTATAGAAATGTGCAATCATCATGAAACGTTCAGATCACTTACAACTCAATAGATTCTACCTTCTTGTAACGTTTCAGCCTGATTGGACCTTGTTTTCACACAAATGGACCCAGAATGATGTGAAATTGTGCTTCGTGCAACATAATTCTGGGTGCCATTTACAAACCATAAGTGCTAATGACTCCATTCCTTTTTGTGGTTGTAGGGGCTGTTGATTGGAGTACACTAAAACAAACCTGATCTCTCTAGGACATTCAGAAGCCAAGTTATAAGCCCCCAAAGGTGTAACTGGACTACTTCTTTAAATTGACACCAGATCCAGTGACCTTTGGGACATGGTTTGACCCCCTTAGGAAAGTGCTATCATCATGAAACGTTCAGATCACTTACAACTCAATAGATTTTTCCTTCCTGTAACATTTCAGCCTGATTGGACCTTGTTTTCACACAAATGAACCCAGAATGATGTGAAATTGTGCTTCGTGCAACATAATTCTGGGTGCCATTTACAAACCATAAGTGCTAATGACTCCATTGCTTTTTGTGGTTGTAGGGGCTGTTGATTGGAGTATACTAAAACAAACCTGATCTCTCTAGGACATTCAGAAGCCAAGTTATAAGCCCACAAATGTGTAACTGGACTACTTCTTTAAAGTGACACCAGGCCCGGTGGCCTTTGGGACATGGTTTGACCCCCTATAGGAATGTGCGATCATCATGAAACGTTCAGATCACTTACAACTCAATAGATTCTACCTTCTTGTAACGTTTCAGCCTGATTGGACCTTGTTTTCACACAAATGGACCCAGAATGATGTGAAATTGTGCTTTGTGATTTATAATTCTGGGTGCCATTTACAAACCATAAGTGCTAATGACTCCATTCCTTTTTGTGGTTGTAGGGGCTGTTGATTGGAGTACACTAAAACAAACCTGATCTCTCTAGGACATTCAGAAGCCAAGTTATAAGCCCACAAATGTGTAACTGGACTACTTCTTTAAATTGACATCAGATCCGTTGACCTTTGGGACATGGTTTGAACCCCCTTAGGAAAGTGCTATCATCATGAAACTTTCAGATCACTTACAACTCAATAGATTCTATCTTCCTGTAACGTTTCAGCCTGATTGGACCTTGTTTTCACACAAATGAACCCAGAATGATGTGAAATTGTGCTTCGTGCAACATAATTCTGGGTGCCATTTACAAACCATAAGTGCTAATGACTCCATTCCTTTTTGTGATTGTAGGGGCTGTTGATTGGAGTACACTAAAACAAACCTGATCTCTCTAGGACATTCAGAAGCCAAGTTATAGGCCCACAAATGTGTAACTGGACTACTTCTTTAAAGTGACACCAGGCCTGGTGACCTTTGGGACATGGTTTGACCCCCTACCGTAAATCCTCTAATACAGGCCCGGGCCTCTATTTGACTCAAGCTCATCAAGCTCCAGGCCTTTATTGGAAGGAGGGCCAGTATTAGAGGCAGGCCTCTATTTCCATTTGAGCAAAATGAACTAATGTTCCTTGGAGTTTTTGACAATTAAAATTGCGCCCACATTTTCAAAGTTAAACACATTTCTTTTAACAACGGTAGTTTCTGCTTCAGCCATCTCCCCCCTCCCCCTGATTTAGCCCTCTCCCCCCTCCCCCTGCTTTAGCCCTCTCCCCCCCTCCCCCTGCGCAGCGGCCGCAAACTCACTGATGCGCCTGCAGCCTCTCGGAGTTCCTGCTGCTCTAAACATTAAAATAATTATTTCATTTTCTGTTCCTCACTTCTGATGACCTTCAATGGTGGCTGTTTGTTGCAACAGCAGGTACAAAAACTAACTTGTTTTTATTTGACTATTTTTCTGTCCTGTCTGTTTATTATCTTCCTTCATCTCCTCTCAATTCTTAAGAAAAACTGCTACCTGGGTTCATATATATTCACCTCATGAGTTACCTTTGAACTGCAGTTCTAAAAGATCTACCGACTGCAAAAACAGCGGAGTGCTCGCTGTTTGTCGGCCGTATCAGTGATCAGTGCGTCGGAGGACAAAGTGATGCGCGCAGCGCCCCGCTCCACAGCATGCAGCGAAACACATCAGGCGCAAATAAAAGACAGAAAACATTAAAGGAAATGAACCAACATGAACGATCGCGTGTCAGTACCTACGGTCTGGCACAGCACGTTGCCCCCACTCCCCACCCCCCCACCCCCGAGCGCAGGAGCTTGTCACCTGCTGACAGCAGACTGCTGTCTTTTCCGAGGGCTGCATCTTGCCGGTCATTATCACGTGACAGCGACTAGTCGACGACAGGCATAAAAAGTCCCTATAGTGAAGTTGACTAGTTCATACACCCCCTACTGCTGCTCTCCAGAGTGTTCTGCAGCATAATCAGCACGTTCTCTTTGAACTTGATAGTGTAATGACCTGGCTGGGGTTGTAAGCCAGGTGCATTCTGGGTATTGTGTTATATGTGTTTCCTATCGTTCTGCTAGTTCCTATGTGCTGATTTGCGTGTTGTGTGAGTGTTATGTAAGCCACAGGGAAGTTGATGTGTGTTCTGTGGAGTGGGTTGAATTAGCATGGTTAACTGACACCGTGACTCTGTGTGGTAGGAGCGTGATAGAGGATCGTGTCTGTAGCGTTACAAAGCGTTGAAGAAAAAGCCTAATAAAGGTCTGCTTGAACCTCTACTGCCTCCTGCTGGTTGATTTGGGGACTATAACCCTGCCGCTGGGACGCTCAAACTTGCTTGTTACTACTTTCCACCCGGCCACAATAAGAGACCGGCCATTATTTACCTCAACCGACTTTGACACCGGCCACAATTGGAGACCCGGCCTTTAATTGAATACCGGCCTGTATTGGAGGATTTACGGTATATGAATGTGCGATCATCATGAAACGTTCAGATCACTTACAACTCAATAGATTCTACATTCTTGTAACGTTTCAGCCTGATTGGACCTTGTTTTCACACAAATGGACCCAGAATGATGTGAAATTGTGCTTTGTGATTTATAATTCTGGGTGCCATTTACAAACCATAAGTGCTAATGACTCCATTCCTTTTTGTGGTTGTAGGGGCTGTTGATTGGAGTACACTAAAACAAACCTGATCTCTCTAGGACATTCAGAAGCCAAGTTATAAGCCCACAAATGTGTAACTGGACTACTTCTTTAAATTGACATCAGATCCGTTGACCTTTGGGACATGGTTTGAACCCCCTTAGGAAAGTGCTATCATCATGAAACTTTCAGATCACTTACGACTCAATAGATTCTATCTTCCTGTAACGTTTCAGCCTGATTGGACCTTGTTTTCACACAAATGAACCCAGAATGATGTGAAATTGTGCTTCGTGCAACATAATTCTGGGTGCCATTTACAAACCATAAGTGCTAATGACTCCATTCCTTTTTGTGATTGTAGGGGCTGTTTATTGGAGTACACTAAAACAAACCTGATCTCTCTAGGACATTCAGAAGCCAAGTTATAGGCCCACAAATGTGTAACTGGACTACTTCTTTAAATTGACACCAGATCCGGTTACCTCTGGGACATGGTTTGCCCCTTAGGAAAGTGCTATCATCATGAAACGTTCAGATCACTTACAACTCAATAGATTCTACCTTCCTGTAACGTTTCAGCCTGATTGGACCTTGTTTTCACACAAATGAACCCAGAATGATGTGAAATTGTGCTTCGTGCAACATAATTCTGGGTGCCATTTAAAAACCATAAGTGCTAATGACTCCATTCCTTTTTGGGGTAATGGGAGCTGTTAATTGGAGTACTCTAAAACAAACCTGACCTCTCTAGGATATTCAAAAGCCAAGTTAGAAGCCCACAAAGGTGCAACTGGACTACTTCTTTAAAGTGACACCAGGCCTGGTGACCTTTGGGACATGGTTTGACCCCCTATGGGAATGTGCGATCTTCATGAAACGTTCAGATCACTTACAACTCAATAGATTCTACCTTCTTGTAACGTTTCAGCCTGATTGGACCTTGTTTTCACACAAATGGACCCAGAATGATGTGAAATTGTGCTTCGTGCAACATAATTCTGGGTGCCATTTAAAAACCATAAGTGCTAATGACTCCATTCCTTTTTGTGGTTGTAGGGGCTGTTGATTGGAGTACACTAAAACAAACCTGATCTCTCTAGGCCATTCAGAAGCCACGTTATAAGCCCACCAATGTGTAACTGGACTACTTCTTTAAATTGACACCAGATCCGGTGACCTTTGGGACATGGTTTGACCCCCTTAGGGAAGTGCTATCATCATGAAACGTTCAGATCACTTACAACTCAATAGATTCTACCTTCCTGTAACGTTTCAGCCTGATTGGACCTTGTTTTCACACAAATGAACCCAGAATGATGTGAAATTGTGCTTCGTGCAACATAATTCTGCATGCCATTTAAAAACCATAAGTGATAATGACTCCATTCCTTTTTGGGGTAATGGGGGCTATTAATTGGAGTACACTAAAACAAACCTGATCTCTCTAGGACATTCAGAAGCCAAGTTATAAGCCCACAAATGTGTAACTGGACTACTTCTTTAAATTGACACCAGATCCGGTGACCTTTGGGACATGGTTTGACCCCCTTAGGAAAGTGCTATCATCATGAAACATTCAGATCACTTACAACTCAATAGATTCTACCTTCCTGTAACGTTTCAGCCTGATTGGACCTTGTTTTCACACAAATGAACCCAGAATGATGTGAAATTGTGCTTCGTGCAACATAATTCTGGTTGCCATTTACAAACCATAAGTGCTAATGACTCCATTCCTTTTTGGGGTAATGGGGGCTATTAATTGGAGTACACTAAAACAAACCTGATCTCTCTAGGACATTCAGAAGCCAAGTTATAAGCCCACAAATGTGTAACTGGACTACTTCTTTAAATTGACACCAGATCCAGTGACCTTTGGGACATGGTTTGACCCCCTTAGGAAAGTGCTATCTCCATGAAACGTTCAGATCACTTACAACTCAATAGATTCTACCTTCCTGTAACGTTTCTGCCTGATTGGACCTTGTTTTCACACAAATGAACCCAGAATGATGTGAAATTGTGCTTCGTGCAACATAATTCTGGGTGCCATTTAAAACCCATAAGTGCTAATGACTCCAATCCTTTTTGGGGTAATAGGGGCTGTTAATTGGAGTACTCTAAAACAAACCTGACCTCTCTGGGATATTCAGAAGCCAAGTTATAAGCCCACAAATGTGTAACTGGACTACTTCTTTAAAGTGACACCAGGCCCGGTGACCTTTGGGACATGGTTTGACCCCCTATAGAAATGTGCGATCATCATGAAACGTTCAGATCACTTACAACTCAATAGATTCTACCTTCTTGTAACGTTTCAGCCTGATTGGACCTTGTTTTCACACAAATGGACCCAGAATGATGTGAAATTGTGCTTCGTGCAACATAATTCTGGGTGCCATTTACAAACCATAAGTGCTAATGACTCCATTCCTTTTTGTGGTTGTAGGGGCTGTTGATTGGAGTACACTAAAACAAACCTGATCTCTCTAGGACATTCAGAAGCCAAGTTATAAGCCCACAAAGGTGTAACTGGACTACTTCTTTAAATTGACACCAGATCCAGTGACCTTTGGGACATGGTTTGACCCCCTTAGGAAAGTGCTATCATCATGAAACGTTCAGATCACTTACAACTCAATAGATTTTTCCTTCCTATAACATTTCAGCCTGATTGGACCTTGTTTTCACACAAATGAACCCAGAATGATGTGAAATTGTGCTTCGTGCAACATAATTCTGGGTGCCATTTACAAACCATAAGTGCTAATGACTCCATTGCTTTTTGTGGTTGTAGGGGCTGTTGATTGGAGTATACTAAAACAAACCTGATATCTCTAGGACATTCAGAAGCCAAGTTATAAGCCCACAAATGTGTAACTGGACTACTTCTTTAAAGTGACACCAGGCCCGGTGGCCTTTGGGACATGGTTTGACCCCCTATAGGAATGTGCGATCATCATGAAACGTTCAGATCACTTACAACTCAAAAGATTCTACCTTCCTGTAACGTTTCTGCCTGATTGGACCTTGTTTTCACACA
This sequence comes from Nothobranchius furzeri, assembly GCF_043380555.1. Lineage (NCBI taxonomy): Eukaryota > Metazoa > Chordata > Actinopteri > Cyprinodontiformes > Nothobranchiidae > Nothobranchius > Nothobranchius furzeri. The sequence continues at coordinate 74,591,502 of NC_091750.1, read as the reverse complement.
AATGAACCCAGAATGATGTGAAATTGTGCTTCGTGCAACATAATTCTGGGTGCCATTTAAAAACCATAAGTGCTAATGACTCCATTCCTTTTTGGGGTAATGGGGGCTGTTAATTGGAGTACTCTAAAACTAACCTGACCTCTCTAGGATATTCAGAAGCCAATTTATAAGCCCACAAAGGTGTAATTGGACTACTTCTTTAAAGTGACACCAGGTTCAGTGACCTTTGGGACATGGTTTGACCCCCTATAGGAATGTGCGATCATCATGAAACGTTCAGATCACTTACAACTCAATAGATTCTGCCTTCTTGTAACCTTTCAGCCTGATTGGACCTTGTTTTCACACAAATGGACCCAGAATGATGTGAAATTGTGCTTCGTGCAACATAATTCTGGGTGCCATTTAAAACCCATAAGTGCTAATAACTCCATTCCTTTTTGGGGTAATAGGGGCTGTTAATTGGAGTACTCTAAAACAAACCTGACCTCTCTAGGATATTCAGAAGCCAAGTTATAAGCCCACAAATGTGTAACTGGACTACTTCTTTAAAGTGACACCAGGCCCGGTGACCTTTGGGACATGGTTTGACCCCCTATAGAAATGTGCGATCATCATGAAACGTTCAGATCACTTACAACTCAATAGATTCTACCTTCTTGTAACGTTTCAGCCTGATTGGACCTTGTTTTCACACAAATGGACCCAGAATGATGTGACATTGTGCTTCGTGCAACATAATTCTGGGTGCCATTTACAAACCATAAGTGCTAATGACTCCATTGCTTTTTGTGGTTGTAGGGGCTGTTGATTGGAGTATACTAAAACAAACCTGATCTCTCTAGGACATTCAGAAGCCAAGTTATAAGCCCACAAATGTGTAACTGGACTACTTCTTTAAAGTGACACCAGGCCCGGTGGCCTTTGGGACTAGGGATGGGTATCGATTAGGTTTTATCCGATACCGGTGCCAAACCGGTACTTTTGAAATGGTACCGGTGCTCAAACGGTGCCGGAACCGGTGCTTAAAGAATGTAAAAATACACAAGTTTTCCAAAAACCTCTTATTTTATTTTTTGATATTTTTTTGCAAAAAAATCACCATGTTAGCTTTTTCTGGCAATATTCGGCATCGCTCTTGGCTGATGGCATGCCCAGCGCAAGAGAAAACACGTTCAGAAGGTGTTGATGAGGCTGGGACACACAAGTATGTATTGGATAGGGCAGATAAGTTGGGCAGTGTATCCCTCTTACTCCACCACCAGGCCACAGGGTCTTGTCCAGAGGGAATTCTTGGCAGTCTTTTGTATGTGTCAAGTTCCTTTTGTACCTGCTCTGTGATGGAAGGGACTCTACCCGCTGTATGAGAGGCTGCATCCTCCTTAAGTTGTCTGTCCTCATCCTCAAACAGCTTTTCCAAGGCTGACTTTTGGACCGTTCTTGGCTGGAAAACAAAAATAAGTAGTGTGAGATTGTCAAAACAACAAAGATCCCTTTTAGAATGTAGGACTACATGGTTGGGTTAGAAAAACTCAGAAATTACATATTTTTCTGGCTTCATCTCGGCGTCATCCATCACCCTGTCTGCTTGAGGGTCCTCTATGGGAGGCTATGGATAACACAAATAAAAAAAACATTCCTTCAACATGGAAACTACATCATGCAGAAGGACAATGTTGTGCAGAAAATACCTGTTCAACTGCTGCTGTGGCATTTGCAACTGCTGCCATCTCCAACCTGTCCCAGATGTCAGCTGCCTCACCTTCATCTAGCTTGCCTTTAAAACGTGGGTCCATCAGAGTGGCCTCCTTCAGAAATTTCTGAAGGTTTTCGTCCTTTAAAGAAAGTATATAATATAGAAGCTGATACCTAAATGCAATGCTACCCCTATATTTGTTAGTATTCATATGTTCTGCAGATACCTGATATCTGTTCTGCAGACTACCCCAGACTTTCTCTTTCATTGATGAGGTGAAAACGGTGTCTTCATCGGATTGCCTGAAATGTGCCTCCAGCTTCATCAGGATGGGGATGATTTGGCTGCATGTGGGCGACTTCTCACTTGACACACACATGGTTGATGTGTACAGGACTTGCATGCACTTAATAAACATCTCTGCTTTCGTTAGATCAGTGCACGTGAAGCCTTCTAGCCTGTGGAAAATTATTAACAATGTTTAAGGTAAATGACTAAATGAAATCATTTAGCACTTACAAGTGATGCTGGTGTCATTAACTCACTTATCCTTCTCCATTGGCTTCCTCAGACGTTGATCCAGAACAGCTGCCTGGATTGCATCAAACTGCTCAATAAATCTCTCCACCATCAGGAAGAGAGAGTTCCAGCGCGTTTTAACGTCAAGAATGACATTATGCTCTGGCAAATCTAAAGCACAGACAGACACAAATGTATTTTGAATTACTGTAAAAAAGGTAATATGATTAACAATACATTTACATGTGTAACTGCATATGCTACTTACTCAGGAGTCGCTGCTTTTCTCTGAGCACAGTTTTGCTCAATGATGAACGCTTGAGCCACACCACAACTGAGCGGATTTTGGCACACCAGCTGGAAACTGCAGGAATGTCATACACCTTTTGTGCTGCTAGGTTTAGGGTATGGGCAAAGCATCCCACTTTCAAAAAGTTCAAGTTTTTCAAAGCAACATCCATGTTGCTGGCGTTGTCTACAGTGGCAGCAATTACTTTCTGTCCTAAGTTAAACTGCTCCACAACACTTGATATTTCTTTAGCCACTACCAGACCTGTTTGTGACTCATAAACTGCTTCAGTGCTTAGCACATTCTGCATCATCCTGCCTTTGTAGATGTAATGAACCGTGACTGTGAGGAAATGGTCCTGAGCAACACTAGTCCATCCATCACAGGTGATTGCTACCTTGTTAACCTGAGCCAACTTCTGGATGAGGTTGCTTTTTTCAACAGAATACCATGCAGGTCTAAATGTGTTGGACAGGTCGTCTCTGGATGGGGGCTGATACCTCGGATTAAGGGCAGTGCACATCTCCCTGAATAGAAACAAATAAATTTGAATTTAAATTGAAATGTAGTTATTTTTCCAAACAGATAAAAAAAGACTAAATAAAAACATGTAACCCACCCTTTATTTGTACCAATTATTAACAGAGCACTTGCAAAGCTAAACAGCTATGAACAAAACTATTTTTATATCAGAGCAATGCAACATTTTTACCTAAATGATGGTGACTCCACCGTTGAGAACGGTTGGAGATCTTTGACTACAAACGTCGTCACTGCCCTGTGTATTTCCTCCACTTTTTCTTTGGTCAATTTAGACCTCTTGGCCAGCGTGAAGGGAGTCTCTGCCAAAAAGAACGCAGCATGTAGCTACGACCGTGTTTGCTAGCTCACCCTACATGCATTCATTTAATAATGTGTGCTCAACGTATAATACACATAAACTACTTTAAGCTACTTACCCAAAGAAGAGCGGCTGCTACTGCCGCCATCCTCTGTCAACTTTTCTGCTACAGCGGGAGGGGCTCGGCTGGTGCCAGGACGATTCTCCTCTCCAGGTTCTTCTGGGGGAACGTTGCTAAAGCTATCTCCAATACCGACAGTAGATGCGTTCGGTGGGAGGTTTCGCTGTTGCAAGCTATCAAACACGGTGCATGTCTCGGCTTTTAAAAAAATGCTATGCGTCACCAGGTGTTTCATTAAATTAGAGGTGTTACCTCCTTTACTGAGTATCACCTTGAAGCACCTGTTGCAGGTTGCTGAGTCTGCATCTTTTGCTGTGAAGTACAGCCACGCTTTCGACCGCTTCACCTTCGGCATTTTGATAAATAATGTAGGTCCGCTCTAATTAAATACGCACTTGGCTGGGCCCGCCTACTATCACCGGAAAAGTAAAATGAGTGGCTACTCGAGTCCAAGATGATTGACATCTCCGAAATGAAGCACCGAAATCTGCGTTGCTTTTCGGTCTGGTTACTACCGTTTATGTCAGAACCGGTGCTATTAAAGTACCGAGTACCGGTACCCATCCCTATTTGGGACATGGTTTGACCCCCTATAGGAATGTGCGATCATCATGAAACGTTCAGATCACTTACAACTCAATAGATTCTACCTTCCTGTAACGTTTCTGCCTGATTGGACCTTGTTTTCACACAAATGAACCCAGAATGATGTGAAATTGTGCTTCGTGCAACATAATTCTGGGTGCCATTTAAAACCCATAAGTGCTAATGACTCCAATCCTTTTTGGGGTAATAGGGGCTGTTAATTGGAGTACTCTAAAACAAACCTGACCTCTCTGGGATATTCAGAAGCCAAGTTATAAGCCCACAAATGTGTAACTGGACTACTTCTTTAAAGTGACACCAGGCCCGGTGACCTTTGGGACATGGTTTGACCCCCTATAGAAATGTGCGATCATCATGAAACGTTCAGATCACTTACAACTCAATAGATTCTACCTTCTTGTAACGTTTCAGCCTGATTGGACCTTGTTTTCACACAAATGGACCCAGAATGATGTGAAATTGTGCTTCGTGCAACATAATTCTGGGTGCCATTTACAAACCATAAGTGCTAATGACTCCATTCCTTTTTGTGGTTGTAGGGGCTGTTGATTGGAGTACACTAAAACAAACCTGATCTCTCTAGGACATTCAGAAGCCAAGTTATAAGCCCACAAAGGTGTAACTGGACTACTTCTTTAAATTGACACCAGATCCAGTGACCTTTGGGACATGGTTTGACCCCCTTAGGAAAGTGCTATCATCATGAAACGTTCAGATCACTTACAACTCAATAGATTTTTCCTTCCTGTAACATTTCAGCCTGATTGGACCTTGTTTTCACACAAATGAACCCAGAATGATGTGAAATTGTGCTTCGTGCAACATAATTCTGGGTGCCATTTACAAACCATAAGTGCTAATGACTCCATTGCTTTTTGTGGTTGTAGGGGCTGTTGATTGGAGTATACTAAAACAAACCTGATCTCTCTAGGACATTCAGAAGCCAAGTTATAAGCCCACAAAGGTGTAACTGGACTACTTCTTTAAAGTGACACCAGGCCCGGTGGCCTTTGGGACATGGTTTGACCCCCTTAGGGAAGTGCTATCATCATGAAACGTTCAGATCACTTACAACTCAATAGATTCTACCTTCCTGTAACGTTTCAGCCTGATTGGACCTTGTTTTCACACAAATGAACCCAGAATGATGTGAAATTGTGCTTCGTGCAACATAATTCTGGGTGCCATTTAAAAACCATAAGTGCTAATGACTCCATTCCTTTTTGTGGTTGTAGGGGCTGTTGATTGGAGTACACTAAAACAAACCTGATCTCTCTAGGACATTCAGAAGCCAAGTTATAAGCCCACAAATGTGTAACTGGACTACTTCTTTAAATTGACATCAGATCCGTTGACCTTTGGGACATGGTTTGAACCCCCTTAGGAAAGTGCTATCATCATGAAACTTTCAGATCACTTACAACTCAATAGATTCTATCTTCCTGTAACGTTTCAGCCTGATTGGACCTTGTTTTCACACAAATGAACCCAGAATGATGTGAAATTGTGCTTCGTGCAACATAATTCTGGGTGCCATTTACAAACCATAAGTGCTAATGACTCCATTCCTTTTTGTGATTGTAGGGGCTGTTGATTGGAGTACACTAAAACAAACCTGATCTCTCTAGGACATTCAGAAGCCAAGTTATAGGCCCACAAATGTGTAACTGGACTACTTCTTTAAAGTGACACCAGGCCTGGTGACCTTTGGGACATGGTTTGACCCCCTATAGGAATGTGCGATCATCATGAAACGTTCAGATCACTTACAACTCAATAGATTCTACCTTCTTGTAACGTTTCAGCCTGATTGGACCTTGTTTTCACACAAATGGACCCAGAATGATGTGAAATTGTGCTTTGTGATTTATAATTCTGGGTGCCATTTACAAACCATAAGTGCTAATGACTCCATTCCTTTTTGTGGTTGTAGGGGCTGTTGATTGGAGTACACTAAAACAAACCTGATCTCTCTAGGACATTCAGAAGCCAAGTTATAAGCCCACAAATGTGTAACTGGACTACTTCTTTAAATTGACATCAGATCCGTTGACCTTTGGGACATGGTTTGAACCCCCTTAGGAAAGTGCTATCATCATGAAACTTTCAGATCACTTACAACTCAATAGATTCTATCTTCCTGTAACGTTTCAGCCTGATTGGACCTTGTTTTCACACAAATGAACCCAGAATGATGTGAAATTGTGCTTCGTGCAACATAATTCTGGGTGCCATTTACAAACCATAAGTGCTAATGACTCCATTCCTTTTTGGGGTACTGGGAGTTGTTAATTGGAGTACTCTAAAACAAACCTGACCTCTCTAGGATATTCAAAAGCCAAGTTAGAAGCCCACAAAGGTGCAACTGGACTACTTCTTTAAAGTGACACCAGGCCTGGTGACCTTTGGGACATGGTTTGACCCCCTATGGGAATGTGCGATCTTCATGAAACGTTCAGATCACTTACAACTCAATAGATTCTACCTTCTTGTAACGTTTCAGCCTGATTGGACCTTGTTTTCACACAAATGGACCCAGAATGATGTGAAATTGTGCTTCGTGCAACATAATTCTGGGTGCCATTTAAAAACCATAAGTGCTAATGACTCCATTCCTTTTTGTGGTTGTAGGGGCTGTTGATTGGAGTACACTAAAACAAACCTGATCTCTCTAGGCCATTCAGAAGCCACGTTATAAGCCCACCAATGTGTAACTGGACTACTTCTTTAAAGTGACACCAGGCCCGGTGGCCTTTGGGACATGGTTTGACCCCCTATAGGAATGTGCGATCATCATGAAACGTTCAGATCACTTACAACTCAATAGATTCTACCTTCTTGTAACGTTTCAGCCTGATTGGACCTTGTTTTCACACAAATGGACCCAGAATGATGTGAAATTGTGCTTTGTGATTTATAATTCTGGGTGCCATTTACAAACCATAAGTGCTAATGACTCCATTCCTTTTTGTGGTTGTAGGGGCTGTTGATTGGAGTACACTAAAACAAACCTGATCTCTCTAGGACATTCAGAAGCCAAGTTATAAGCCCACAAATGTGTAACTGGACTACTTCTTTAAATTGACATCAGATCCGTTGACCTTTGGGACATGGTTTGAACCCCCTTAGGAAAGTGCTATCATCATGAAACTTTCAGATCACTTACAACTCAATAGATTCTATCTTCCTGTAACGTTTCAGCCTGATTGGACCTTGTTTTCACACAAATGAACCCAGAATGATGTGAAATTGTGCTTCGTGCAACATAATTCTGGGTGCCATTTACAAACCATAAGTGCTAATGACTCCATTCCTTTTTGTGATTGTAGGGGCTGTTGATTGGAGTACACTAAAACAAACCTGATCTCTCTAGGACATTCAGAAGCCAAGTTATAGGCCCACAAATGTGTAACTGGACTACTTCTTTAAAGTGACACCAGGCCTGGTGACCTTTGGGACATGGTTTGACCCCCTATAGGAATGTGCGATCATCATGAAACGTTCAGATCACTTACAACTCAATAGATTCTACCTTCTTGTAACGTTTCAGCCTGATTGGACCTTGTTTTCACACAAATGGACCCAGAATGATGTGAAATTGTGCTTTGTGATTTATAATTCTGGGTGCCATTTACAAACCATAAGTGCTAATGACTCCATTCCTTTTTGTGGTTGTAGGGGCTGTTGATTGGAGTACACTAAAACAAACCTGATCTCTCTAGGACATTCAGAAGCCAAGTTATAAGCCCACAAATGTGTAACTGGACTACTTCTTTAAATTGACATCAGATCCGTTGACCTTTGGGACATGGTTTGAACCCCCTTAGGAAAGTGCTATCATCATGAAACTTTCAGATCACTTACAACTCAATAGATTCTATCTTCCTGTAACGTTTCAGCCTGATTGGACCTTGTTTTCACACAAATGAACCCAGAATGATGTGAAATTGTGCTTCGTGCAACATAATTCTGGGTGCCATTTACAAACCATAAGTGCTAATGACTCCATTCCTTTTTGTGATTGTAGGGGCTGTTGATTGGAGTACACTAAAACAAACCTGATCTCTCTAGGACATTCAGAAGCCAAGTTATAGGCCCACAAATGTGTAACTGGACTACTTCTTTAAATTGACACCAGATCCGGTTACCTCTGGGACATGGTTTGCCCCCTTAGGAAAGTGCTATCATCATGAAACGTTCAGATCACTTACAACTCAATAGATTCTACCTTCCTGTAACGTTTCAGCCTGATTGGACCTTGTTTTCACACAAATGAACCCAGAATGATGTGAAATTGTGCTTCGTGCAACATAATTCTGGGTGCCATTTAAAAACCATAAGTGCTAATGACTCCATTCATTTTTGGGGTAATGGGAGCTGTTAATTGGAGTACTCTAAAACAAACCTGACCTCTCTAGGATATTCAAAAGCCAAGTTAGAAGCCCACAAAGGTGCAACTGGACTACTTCTTCAAAGTGACACCAGGCCTGGTGACCTTTGGGACATGGTTTGACCCCCTATGGGAATGTGCGATCTTCATGAAACGTTCAGATCACTTACAACTCAATAGATTCTACCTTCTTGTAACGTTTCAGCCTGATTGGACCTTGTTTTCACACAAATGGACCCAGAATGATGTGAAATTGTGCTTCGTGCAACATAATTCTGGGTGCCATTTAAAAACCATAAGTGCTAATGACTCCATTCCTTTTTGTGGTTGTAGGGGCTGTTGATTGGAGTACACTAAAACAAACCTGATCTCTCTAGGCCATTCAGAAGCCACGTTATAAGCCCACCAATGTGTAACTGGACTACTTCTTTAAATTGACACCAGATCCGGTGACCTTTGGGACATGGTTTGACCCCCTTAGGGAAGTGCTATCATCATGAAACGTTCAGATCACTTACAACTCAATAGATTCTACCTTCCTGTAACGTTTCAGCCTGATTGGACCTTGTTTTCACACAAATGAACCCAGAATGATGTGAAATTGTGCTTCGTGCAACATAATTCTGCATGCCATTTAAAAACCATAAGTGATAATGACTCCATTCCTTTTTGGGGTAATGGGGGCTATTAATTGGAGTACACTAAAACAAACCTGATCTCTCTAGGACATTCAGAAGCCAAGTTATAAGCCCACAAATGTGTAACTGGACTACTTCTTTAAATTGACACCAGATCCGGTGACCTTTGGGACATGGTTTGACCCCCTTAGGAAAGTGCTATCATCATGAAACATTCAGATCACTTACAACTCAATAGATTCTACCTTCCTGTAACGTTTCAGCCTGATTGGACCTTGTTTTCACACAAATGAACCCAGAATGATGTGAAATTGTGCTTCGTGCAACATAATTCTGGTTGCCATTTACAAACCATAAGTGCTAATGACTCCATTCCTTTTTGGGGTAATGGGGGCTATTAATTGGAGTACACTAAAACAAACCTGATCTCTCTAGGACATTCAGAAGCCAAGTTATAAGCCCACAAATGTGTAACTGGACTACTTCTTTAAATTGACACCAGATCCAGTGACCTTTGGGACATGGTTTGACCCCCTTAGGAAAGTGCTATCTCCATGAAACGTTCAGATCACTTACAACTCAATAGATTCTACCTTCCTGTAACGTTTCTGCCTGATTGGACCTTGTTTTCACACAAATGAACCCAGAATGATGTGAAATTGTGCTTCGTGCAACATAATTCTGGGTGCCATTTAAAACCCATAAGTGCTAATGACTCCAATCCTTTTTGGGGTAATAGGGGCTGTTAATTGGAGTACTCTAAAACAAACCTGACCTCTCTGGGATATTCAGAAGCCAAGTTATAAGCCCACAAATGTGTAACTGGACTACTTCTTTAAAGTGACACCAGGCCCGGTGACCTTTGGGACATGGTTTGACCCCCTATAGAAATGTGCGATCATCATGAAACGTTCAGATCACTTACAACTCAATAGATTCTACCTTTTTGTAACGTTTCAGCCTGATTGGACCTTGTTTTCACACAAATGGACCCAGAATGATGTGAAATTGTGCTTCGTGCAACATAATTCTGGGTGCCATTTACAAACCATAAGTGCTAATGACTCCATTCCTTTCTGTGGTTGTAGGGGCTGTTGATTGGAGTACACTAAAACAAACCTGATCTCTCTAGGACATTCAGAAGCCAAGTTATAAGCCCACAAAGGTGTAACTGGACTACTTCTTTAAATTGACACCAGATCCAGTGACCTTTGGGACATGGTTTGACCCCCTTAGGAAAGTGCTATCATCATGAAACGTTCAGATCACTTACAACTCAATAGATTTTTCCTTCCTATAACATTTCAGCCTGATTGGACCTTGTTTTCACACAAATGAACCCAGAATGATGTGAAATTGTGCTTCGTGCAACATAATTCTGGGTGCCATTTACAAACCATAAGTGCTAATGACTCCATTGCTTTTTGTGGTTGTAGGGGCTGTTGATTGGAGTATACTAAAACAAACCTGATCTCTCTAGGACATTCAGAAGCCAAGTTATAAGCCCACAAATGTGTAACTGGACTACTTCTTTAAAGTGACACCAGGCCCGGTGGCCTTTGGGACATGGTTTGACCCCCTATAGGAATGTGCGATCATCATGAAACGTTCAGATCACTTACAACTCAAAAGATTCTACCTTCCTGTAACGTTTCTGCCTGATTGGACCTTGTTTTCACACAAATGAACCCAGAATGATGTGAAATTGTGCTTCGTGCAACATAATTCTGGGTGCCATTTAAAAACCATAAGTGCTAATGACTCCATTCCTTTTTGGGGTAATGGGGGCTGTTAATTGGAGTACTCTAAAACTAACCTGACCTCTCTAGGATATTCAGAAGCCAATTTATAAGCCCACAAAGGTGTAATTGGACTACTTCTTTAAAGTGACACCAGGTTCAGTGACCTTTGGGACATGGTTTGACCCCCTATAGGAATGTGCGATCATCATGAAACGTTCAGATCACTTACAACTCAATAGATTCTGCCTTCTTGTAACCTTTCAGCCTGATTGGACCTTGTTTTCACACAAATGGACCCAGAATGATGTGAAATTGTGCTTCGTGCAACATAATTCTGGGTGCCATTTAAAACCCATAAGTGCTAATAACTCCATTCCTTTTTGGGGTAATAGGGGCTGTTAATTGGAGTACTCTAAAACAAACCTGACCTCTCTAGGATATTCAGAAGCCAAGTTATAAGCCCACAAATGTGTAACTGGACTACTTCTTTAAAGTGACACCAGGCCCGGTGACCTTTGGGACATGGTTTGACCCCCTATAGAAATGTGCGATCATCATGAAACGTTCAGATCACTTACAACTCAATAGATTCTACCTTCTTGTAACGTTTCAGCCTGATTGGACCTTGTTTTCACACAAATGGACCCAGAATGATGTGACATTGTGCTTCGTGCAACATAATTCTGGGTGCCATTTACAAACCATAAGTGCTAATGACTCCATTGCTTTTTGTGGTTGTAGGGGCTGTTGATTGGAGTATACTAAAACAAACCTGATCTCTCTAGGACATTCAGAAGCCAAGTTATAAGCCCACAAATGTGTAACTGGACTACTTCTTTAAAGTGACACCAGGCCCGGTGGCCTTTGGGACTAGGGATGGGTATCGATTAGGTTTTATCCGATACCGGTGCCAAACCGGTACTTTTGAAATGGTACCGGTGCTCAAACGGTGCCGGAACCGGTGCTTAAAGAATGTAAAAATACACAAGTTTTCCAAAAACCTCTTATTTTATTTTTTGATATTTTTTTGCAAAAAAATCACCATGTTAGCTTTTTCTGGCAATATTCGGCATCGCTCTTGGCTGATGGCATGCCCAGCGCAAGAGAAAACACGTTCAGAAGGTGTTGATGAGGCTGGGACACACAAGTATGTATTGGATAGGGCAGATAAGTTGGGCAGTGTATCCCTCTTACTCCACCACCAGGCCACAGGGTCTTGTCCAGAGGGAATTCTTGGCAGTCTTTTGTATGTGTCAAGTTCCTTTTGTACCTGCTCTGTGATGGAAGGGACTCTACCCGCTGTATGAGAGGCTGCATCCTCCTTAAGTTGTCTGTCCTCATCCTCAAACAGCTTTTCCAAGGCTGACTTTTGGACCGTTCTTGGCTGGAAAACAAAAATAAGTAGTGTGAGATTGTCAAAACAACAAAGATCCCTTTTAGAATGTAGGACTACATGGTTGGGTTAGAAAAACTCAGAAATTACATATTTTTCTGGCTTCATCTCGGCGTCATCCATCACCCTGTCTGCTTGAGGGTCCTCTATGGGAGGCTATGGATAACACAAATAAAAAAAACATTCCTTCAACATGGAAACTACATCATGCAGAAGGACAATGTTGTGCAGAAAATACCTGTTCAACTGCTGCTGTGGCATTTGCAACTGCTGCCATCTCCAACCTGTCCCAGATGTCAGCTGCCTCACCTTCATCTAGCTTGCCTTTAAAACGTGGGTCCATCAGAGTGGCCTCCTTCAGAAATTTCTGAAGGTTTTCGTCCTTTAAAGAAAGTATATAATATAGAAGCTGATACCTAAATGCAATGCTACCCCTATATTTGTTAGTATTCATATGTTCTGCAGATACCTGATATCTGTTCTGCAGACTACCCCAGACTTTCTCTTTCATTGATGAGGTGAAAACGGTGTCTTCATCGGATTGCCTGAAATGTGCCTCCAGCTTCATCAGGATGGGGATGATTTGGCTGCATGTGGGCGACTTCTCACTTGACACACACATGGTTGATGTGTACAGGACTTGCATGCACTTAATAAACATCTCTGCTTTCGTTAGATCAGTGCACGTGAAGCCTTCTAGCCTGTGGAAAATTATTAACAATGTTTAAGGTAAATGACTAAATGAAATCATTTAGCACTTACAAGTGATGCTGGTGTCATTAACTCACTTATCCTTCTCCATTGGCTTCCTCAGACGTTGATCCAGAACAGCTGCCTGGATTGCATCAAACTGCTCAATAAATCTCTCCACCATCAGGAAGAGAGAGTTCCAGCGCGTTTTAACGTCAAGAATGACATTATGCTCTGGCAAATCTAAAGCACAGACAGACACAAATGTATTTTGAATTACTGTAAAAAAGGTAATATGATTAACAATACATTTACATGTGTAACTGCATATGCTACTTACTCAGGAGTCGCTGCTTTTCTCTGAGCACAGTTTTGCTCAATGATGAACGCTTGAGCCACACCACAACTGAGCGGATTTTGGCACACCAGCTGGAAACTGCAGGAATGTCATACACCTTTTGTGCTGCTAGGTTTAGGGTATGGGCAAAGCATCCCACTTTCAAAAAGTTCAAGTTTTTCAAAGCAACATCCATGTTGCTGGCGTTGTCTACAGTGGCAGCAATTACTTTCTGTCCTAAGTTAAACTGCTCCACAACACTTGATATTTCTTTAGCCACTACCAGACCTGTTTGTGACTCATAAACTGCTTCAGTGCTTAGCACATTCTGCATCATCCTGCCTTTGTAGATGTAATGAACCGTGACTGTGAGGAAATGGTCCTGAGCAACACTAGTCCATCCATCACAGGTGATTGCTACCTTGTTAACCTGAGCCAACTTCTGGATGAGGTTGCTTTTTTCAACAGAATACCATGCAGGTATAAATGTGTTGGACAGGTCGTCTCTGGATGGGGGCTGATACCTCGGATTAAGGGCAGTGCACATCTCCCTGAATAGAAACAAATAAATTTGAATTTAAATTGAAATGTAGTTATTTTTCCAAACAGATAAAAAAAAGACTAAATAAAAACATGTAACCCACCCTTTATTTGTACCAATTATTAACAGAGCACTTGCAAAGCTAAACAGCTATGAACAAAACTATTTTTATATCAGAGCAATGCAACATTTTTACCTAAATGATGGTGACTCCACCGTTGAGAACGGTTGGAGATCTTTGACTACAAACGTCGTCACTGCCCTGTGTATTTCCTCCACTTTTTCTTTGGTCAATTTAGACCTCTTGGCCAGCGTGAAGGGAGTCTCTGCCAAAAAGAACGCAGCATGTAGCTACGACCGTGTTTGCTAGCTCACCCTACATGCATTCATTTAATAATGTGTGCTCAACGTATAATACACATAAACTACTTTAAGCTACTTACCCAAAGAAGAGCGGCTGCTACTGCCGCCATCCTCTGTCAACTTTTCTGCTACAGCGGGAGGGGCTCGGCTGGTGCCAGGACGATTCTCCTCTCCAGGTTCTTCTGGGGGAACGTTGCTAAAGCTATCTCCAATACCGACAGTAGATGCGTTCGGTGGGAGGTTTCGCTGTTGCAAGCTATCAAACACGGTGCATGTCTCGGCTTTTAAAAAAATGCTATGCGTCACCAGGTGTTTCATTAAATTAGAGGTGTTACCTCCTTTACTGAGTATCACCTTGAAGCACCTGTTGCAGGTTGCTGAGTCTGCATCTTTTGCTGTGAAGTACAGCCACGCTTTCGACCGCTTCACCTTCGGCATTTTGATAAATAATGTAGGTCCGCTCTAATTAAATACGCACTTGGCTGGGCCCGCCTACTATCACCGGAAAAGTAAAATGAGTGGCTACTCGAGTCCAAGATGATTGACATCTCCGAAATGAAGCACCGAAATCTGCGTTGCTTTTCGGTCTGGTTACTACCGTTTATGTCAGAACCGGTGCTATTAAAGTACCGAGTACCGGTACCCATCCCTATTTGGGACATGGTTTGACCCCCTATAGGAATGTGCGATCATCATGAAACGTTCAGATCACTTACAACTCAATAGATTCTACCTTCCTGTAACGTTTCTGCCTGATTGGACCTTGTTTTCACACAAATGAACCCAGAATGATGTGAAATTGTGCTTCGTGCAACATAATTCTGGGTGCCATTTAAAAACCACAAGTGCTAATGACTCCATTCCTTTTTGGGGTAATAGGGGCTGTTAATTGGAGTACTCTAAAACAAACCTGACCTCTCTAGGATATTCAGAAGCCAAGTTATATGCCCACAAATGTGTAACTGGACTACTTCTTTAAAGTGACACCAGGCCCGGTGACCTTTGGGACATGGTTTGACCCCCTATAGGAATGTGCGATCATCATGAAACGTTCAGATCACTTACAACTCAATAGATTCTACCTTCCTGTAACGTTTCTGCCTGATTGGACCTTGTTTTCACACAAATGAACCCAGAATGATGTGAAATTGTGCTTCGTGCAACATAATTTTGGGTGCCATTTACAAACCATAAGTTCTAATGACTCCATTGCTTTTTGTGGTTGTAGGGGCTGATGATTGAAGTATACTATAACCAACCTGATCTCTCTAGGACATTCAGAAGCCAAGTTATAAGCCCACAAATGTGTAACTGGACTACTTCTTTAAATTGACACCAGGCCCGGTGACCTTTGGGACATGGTTTGACCCCCTATAGGAATGTGCGATCATCATGAAACGTTCAGTTCACTTACAACTCAATAGATTCTACCTTCCTGTAATGTTTCTGCCTGATTGGACCTTGTTTTCACACAAATGAACCCAGAATGATGTGAAATTGTGCTTCGTGCAACATAATTCTGGGTGCCATTTAAAAACCATAAGTGCTAATGACTCCATTCCTTTTTGGGGTAATAGGGGCTGTTAATTGGAGTACTCTAAAACAAACCTGACCTCTCTAGGATATTCAGAAGCCAAGTTATAAGCCCACAAATGTGTAACTGGACTACTTCTTTAAAGTGACACCAGGACCGGTGAACTTTGGGACATGGTTTGACCCCCTATAGGAATGTGCGATCATCATGAAACGTTCAGATCAATTACAACTCAATAGATTATACCTTCCTGTAACGTTTCTGCCTGATTGGACCTTGTTTTCACACAAATGAACCTAGAATGATGTGAAATTGTGCTTCGTTCAACATAATTCTGGGTGCCATTTAAAAACCATAAGTGCTAATGACTCCATTCCTTTTTGGGGTAATGGGGGCTGTTAATTGGAGTACTCTAAAACTAACCTGACCTCTCTAGGATATTCAGAAGCCAAGTTATAAGCCCACAAAGGTGTAATTGGACTACTTCTTTAAAGTGACACCAGGTTCAGTGACCTTTGGGACATGGTTTGACCCCTATAGGAATGTGCGATCATCATGAAACGTTCAGATCACTTACAACTCAATAGATTCTGCCTTCTTGTAACCTTTCAGCCTGATTGGACCTTGTTTTCACACAAATGGACCCAGAATGATGTGAAATTGTGCTTCGTGCAACATAATTCTGGGTGCCATTTAAAAACCATAAGTGCTAATGACTCCATTCCTTTTTGTGGTTGTAGGGGCTGTTGATTGGAGTAAACTAAAACAAACCTGACCTCTCTAGGAAATTCAGAAGCCAAGTTATAAGCCCACAAAGGTGTAACTGGACTACTTCTTTAAAGTGACACCAGGCCCGGTAACCTTTGGGACATGGTTTGACCCCCTATGGGAATTTGCGATCATCATGAAATGTTCATATCACTTACAACTCAATAGATTCTACCTTCTTGTAACGTTTCAGCCTGATTGGACCTTGTTTTCACACAAATGGACCCAGAATGATGTGACATTGTGCTTCGTGCAACATAATTTTGGGTGCCATTTACAAACCATAAGTGATAATGACTCCATTCCTTTTTGTGGATGTAGGGGCTGTTGATTGGAGTACACTAAAACAAACCTGATCTCTCTAGGACATTCAGAAGCCAAGTTATAAGCCCACAAATGTGTAACTGGACTACTTCTTTAAATTGACACCAGATCCGGTGACCTTTGGGACATGATTTGACCCCCTTAGGAAAGTGCTATCATCATGAAACATTCAGATAACTTACAACTCAATAGATTCTACCTTCCTGTAACGTTTCAGCCTGATTGGACCTTGTTTTCACACAAATGAACCCAGAATGATGTGAAATTGTGCTTCGTGCAACATAATTCTGGGTGCCATTTACAAACCATAAGTGCTAATGACTCCATTCCTTTTTGGGGTAATGGGGGATATTAATTGGAGTACACTAAAACAAACCTGATCTCTCTAGGACATTCAGAAGCCAAGTTATAAGCCCACAAATGTGTAACTGGACTACTTCTTTAAATTGACACCAGATCCAGTGACCTTTGGGACATGGTTTGACCCCCTTAGGAAAGTGCTATCTCCATGAAATGTTCAGATCACTTACAACTCAATAGATTCTACATTCCTGTAATGTTTCTGCCTGATTGGACCTTGTTTTCACACAAATGAACCCAGAATGATGTGAAATTGTGCTTCGTGCAACATAATTCTGGGTGCCATTTAAAACCCATAAGTGCTAATGACTCCATTCCTTTTTGGGGTAATAGGGGATGTTAATTGGAGTACTCTAAAACAAACCTGACCTCTCTGGGATATTCAGAAGTCAAGTTATAAGCCCACAAATGTGTAACTGGACTACTTCTTTAAAGTGACACCAGGCCCGGTGACCTTTGGGACATGGTTTGACCCCCTATAGAAATGTGCGATCATCATGAAACGTTCAGATCACTTACAACTCAATAGATTCTACCTTCTTGTAACGTTTCAGCGTGATTGGACCTTGTTTTCACACAAATGGACCCAGAATGATGTGAAATTGTGCTTCGTGCAACATAATTCTGGGTGCCATTTACAAACCATAAGTGCTAATGACTCCATTCCTTTTTGTGGTTGTAGGGGCTGTTGATTGGAGTACACTAAAACAAACCTGATTTCTCTAGGACATTCAGAAGCCAAGTTATAAGCCCACAAAGGTGTAACTGGACTACTTCTTTAAATTGACACCAGATCCAGTGACCTTTGGGACATGGTTTGACCCCCTTAGAAAAGTGCTATCATCATGAAACGTTCAGATCACTTACAACTCAATAGATTTTTCCTTCCTGTAACATTTCAGCCTGATTGGACCTTGTTTTCACACAAATGAACCCAGAATGATGTGAAATTGTGCTTCGTGCAACATAATTCTGGGTGCCATTTACAAACCATAAGTGCTAATGACTCCATTGCTTTTTGTGGTTGTAGGGGCTGTTGATTGGAGTATACTAAAACAAACCTGATCTCTCTAGGACATTCAGAAGCCTAAGTTATAAGCCCACAAATGTGTAACTGGACTACTTCTTTAAAGTGACACCAGGCCCGGTGACCTTTGGGACATGGTTTGACTCCCTATAGGAATGTGCGATCATCATGAAACGTTCAGATCACTTACAACTCAATAGATTCTACCTTCCTGTAACGTTTCTGCCTGATTGGACCTTGTTTTCACACAAATGAACCCAGAATGATGTGAAATTGTGCTTCGTGCAACATAATTCTGGGTGCCATTTAAAAACCATAAGTGCTATTGACTCCATTCATTTTTGGGGTAATAGGGGCTGTTAATTGGAGTACTCTAAAACAAACCTGACCTCTCTAGGATATTCAGAAGCCAAGTTATAAGCCCACAAATGTGTAACTGGACTACTTCTTTAAAGTGACACCAGGCCCGGTGACCTTTGGGACATGGTTTGACCCCCTATAGGAATGTGCGATCATCATGAAACGTTCAGATCACTTACAACTCAATAGATTCTACCTTCCTGTAACGTTTCTGCTTGATTGGACCTTGTTTTCACACAAATGAACCCAGAATGATGTGAAATTGTGCTTCGTGCAACATAATTCTGGGTGCCATTTAAAAACCATAAGTGCTAATGACTCCATTCCTTTTTGGGGTAATGGGGGCTGTTAATTGGAGTACTCTAAAACAAACCTGACCTCTCTGGGATATTCAGAAGTCAAGTTATAAGCCCACAAATGTGTAACTGGACTACTTCTTTAAAGTGACACCAGGCCCGGTGACCTTTGGGACATGGTTTGACCCCCTATAGAAATGTGCGATCATCATGAAACGTTCAGATCACTTACAACTCAATAGATTCTACCTTCTTGTAACGTTTCAGCGTGATTGGACCTTGTTTTCACACAAATGGACCCAGAATGATGTGAAATTGTGCTTCGTGCAACATAATTCTGGGTGCAATTTACAAACCATAAGTGCTAATGACTCCATTCCTTTTTGTGGTTGTAGGGGCTGTTGATTGGAGTACACTAAAACAAACCTGATCTCTCTAGGACATTCAGAAGCCAAGTTATAAGCCCACAAAGGTGTAACTGGACTACTTCTTTAAATTGACACCAGATCCGGTGACCTTTGGGACATGGTTTGACCCCCTTAGGAAAGTGCTATCATCATGAAACGTTCAGATCACTTGCAACTCAATAGATTTTTCCTTCCTGTAACATTTCAGCCTGATTGGACCTTGTTTTCACACAAATGAACCCAGAATGATGTGAAATTGTGCTTCGTGCAACATAATTCTGGGTGCCATTTACAAACCATAAGTGCTAATGACTCCATTGCTTTTTGTGGTTGTAGGGGCTGTTGATTGGAGTATACTAAAACAAACCTGATCTCTCTAGGACATTCAGAAGCCAAGTTATAAGCCCAGAAATGTGTAACTGGACTACTTCTTTAAAGTGACACCAGGCCCGGTGACCTTTGGGACATGGTTTGACCCCCTATAGGAATGTGCGATCATCATGAAACGTTCAGATCACTTACAACTCTATAGATTCTACCTTCCTGTAACGTTTCTGCCTGATTGGACCTTGTTTTCACACAATTGAACCCAGAATGATGTGAAATTGTGCTTCGTGCAACATAATTCTGGGTGCCATTTAAAAACCATAGGTGCTAATGACTCCATTCCTTTTTGGGGTAATAGGGGCTGTTAATTGGAGTACTCTGAAACAAACCTGACCTCTCTAGGATATTCAGAAGCCAAGTTATAAGCCCACAAATGTGTAACTGGACTACTTCTTTAAAGTGACACCAGGCCCGGTGACCTTTGGGACATGGTTTGACCCCCTATAGGAATGTGCGATCATCATGAAACGTTCAGATCACTTACAACTCAATAGATTCTACCTTCCTGTAACGTTTCTGCTTGATTGGACCTTGTTTTCACACAAATGAACACAGAATGATGTGAAATTGTGCTTCGTGCAACATAATTCTGGGTGCCATTTAAAAACCATAAGTGCTAATGACTCCATTCCTTTTTGGGGTAATAGGGGCTGTTAATTGGAGTACTCTGAAACAAACCTGACCTCTCTAGGATATTCAGAAGCCAAGTTATAAGCCCACAAATGTGTAACTGGACTACTTCTTTAAAGTGACACCAGGCCCGGTGACCTTTGGGATATGGTTTGACCCCCTATAGAAATGTGCGATCATCATGAAACGTTCAGATCAACTACAACTCAATAGATTCTACCTTCTTGTAATGTTTCAGCCTGATTGGACCTTGTTTTCACACAAATGGACCCAGAATGATGTGAAATTGTGCATCGTGCAACATAATTCTGGGTGCCATTTACAAACCATAAGTGCTAATGACTCCATTCCTTTTTTTGGTTGTAGGGGCTGTTGATTGGAGTACACTAAAACAAACCTGATCTCTCTAGGACATTCAGAAGCCAAGTTATAAGCCCACAAAGGTGTAACTGGACTACTTCTTTAAATTGACACCAGATCCGGTGACCTTTGGGACATGGTTTGACCCCCTTAGGAAAGTGCTATCATCATGAAACGTTCAGATCACTTACAACTCAATAGATTCTACCTTCCTGTAACATTTCAGCCTGATTGGACCTTGTTTTCACACAAATGAACCCAGAATGATGTGAAATTGTGCTTCGTGCAACATAATTCTGGGTGCCATTTACAAACCATAAGTTCTAATGACTCCATTGCTTTTTGTGGTTGTAGGGGCTGTTGATTGGAGTATACTAAAACAAACCTGATCTCTCTAGGACATTCAGAAACCAAGTTATAAGCCCACAAATGTGTAACTGGACTACTTCTTTAAAGTGACACCAGGCCTGGTGACCTTTGGGACATGGTTTGACCCCCTATAGGAATGTGCGATCATCATGAAACGTTCAGATCACTTACAACTCAATAGATTCTACCTTCCTGTAACGTTTCTGCCTGATTGGACCTTGTTTTCACACAAATGAACCCAGAATGATGTGAAATTGTGCTTCGTGCAACATAATTCTGGGTGCCATTTAAAAACCATAAGTGCTAATGACTCCATTCCTTTTTGGGGTAATAGGGGCTGTTAATTGGAGTACTCTAAAACAAACCTGACCTCTCTAGGATATTCAGAAGCCAAGTTATAAGCCCACAAATGTGTAACTGGACTACTTCTTTAAAGTGACACCAGGCCCGGTGACCTTTGGGACATGGTTTGACCCCCTATAGGAATGTGCGATCATCATGAAACGTTCAGATCACTTACATCTCAATAGATTCTACCTTCCTGTAACGTTTCTGCCTGATTGGACCTTGTTTTCACACAAATGAACCCAGAATGATGTGAAATTGTGCTTCGTGCAACATAATTCTGGGTGCCATTTAAAAACCATAAGTGCTAATGACTCCATTCCTTTTTGGGGTAATGGGGGCTGTTAATTGGAGTACTCTAAAACTAACCTGACCTCTCTAGGATATTCAGAAGCCAAGTTATAAGCCCACAAAGGTGTAATTGGACTACTTCTTTAAAGTGACACCAGGTTCAGTGACCTTTGGGACATGGTTTGACCCCCTATAGGAATGTGCGATCATCATGAAACGTTCAGATCACTTACAACTCAATAGATTCTGCCTTCTTGTAACCTTTCAGCCTGATTGGACCTTGTTTTCACACAAATGAACCCAGAATGATGTGAAATTGTGCTTCGTGCAACATAATTCAGGGTGCCATTTAAAAACCATAAGTGCTAATGACTCCATTCCTTTTTGGGATAATAGGGGCTGTTGATTGGAGTACACTAAAACAAACCTGATCTCTCTAGGACATTCAGAAGCCAAGTTATAAGCCCACAAAGGTGTAACTGGACTACTTCTTTAAATTGACACCAGATCCGGTGACCTTTGGGACATGGTTTGACCCCCTTAGGAAAGTGCTATCATCATGAAACGTTCAGATCACTTACAACTCAATAGATTTTTCCTTCCTGTAACATTTCAGCCTGATTGGACCTTGTTTTCACACAAATGAACCCAGAATGATGTGAAATTGTGCTTCGTGCAACATAATTCTGGGTGCCATTTACAAACCATAAGTGCTAATGACTCCATTGCTTTTTGTGGTTGTAGGGGCTGTTGATTGGAGTATACTAAAACAAACCTGATCTCTCTAGGACATTCAGAAGCCAAGTTATAAGCCCAGAAATGTGTAACTGGACTACTTCTTTAAAGTGACACCAGGCCCGGTGACCTTTGGGACATGGTTTGACCCCCTATAGGAATGTGCGATCATCATGAAACGTTCAGATCACTTACAACTCTATAGATTCTACCTTCCTGTAACGTTTCTGCCTGATTGGACCTTGTTTTCACACAATTGAACCCAGAATGATGTGAAATTGTGCTTCGTGCAACATAATTCTGGGTGCCATTTAAAAACCATAGGTGCTAATGACTCCATTCCTTTTTGGGGTAATAGGGGCTGTTAATTGGAGTACTCTAAAACAAACCTGACCTCTCTAGGATATTCAGAAGCCAAGTTATAAGCCCACAAATGTGTAACTGGACTACTTCTTTAAAGTGACACCAGGCCCGGTGACCTTTGGGACATGGTTTGACCCCCTATAGGAATGTGGGATCATCATGAAACGTTCAGATCACTTACAACTCAATAGATTCTACCTTCCTGTAACGTTTCTGCTTGATTGGACCTTGTTTTCACACAAATGAACCCAGAATGATGTGAAATTGTGCTTCGTGCAACATAATTCTGTGTGCCATTTAAAAACCATAAGTGCTAATGACTCCATTCCTTTTTGGGGTAATAGGGGCTGTTATTTGGAGTACTCTGAAACAAACCTGACCTCTCTAGGATATTCAGAAGCCAAGTTATAAGCCCACAAATGTGTAACTGGACTACTTCTTTAAAGTGACACCAGGCCCGGTGACCTTTGGGACATGGTTTGACCCCCTATAGAAATGTGCGATCATCATAAAACGTTCAGATCACTTACAACTCAATAGATTCTACCTTCTTGTAATGTTTCAGCCTGATTGGACCTTGTTTTCACACAAATGGACCCAGAATGATGTGAAATTGTGCATCGTGCAACATAATTCTGGGTGCCATTTACAAACCATAAGTGCTAATGACTCCATTCCTTTTTTTGGTTGTAGGGGCTGTTGATTGGAGTACACTAAAACAAACCTGATCTCTCTAGGACATTCAGAAGCCAAGTTATAAGCCCAGAAATGTGTAACTGGACTACTTCTTTAAAGTGACACCAGGCCCGGTGACCTTTGGGACATGGTTTGACCCCCTATAGGAATGTGCGATCATCATGAAACGTTCAGATCACTTACAACTCTATAGATTCTACCTTCCTGTAACGTTTCTGCCTGATTGGACCTTGTTTTCACACAATTGAACCCAGAATGATGTGAAATTGTGCTTCGTGCAACATAATTCTGGGTGCCATTTAAAAACCATAGGTGCTAATGACTCCATTCCTTTTTGGGGTAATAGGGGCTGTTAATTGGAGTACTCTAAAACAAACCTGACCTCTCTAGGATATTCAGAAGCCAAGTTATAAGCCCACAAATGTGTAACTGGACTACTTCTTTAAAGTGACACCAGGCCCGGTGACCTTTGGGACATGGTTTGACCCCCTATAGGAATGTGGGATCATCATGAAACGTTCAGATCACTTACAACTCAATAGATTCTACCTTCCTGTAACGTTTCTGCTTGATTGGACCTTGTTTTCACACAAATGAACCCAGAATGATGTGAAATTGTGCTTCGTGCAACATAATTCTGTGTGCCATTTAAAAACCATAAGTGCTAATGACTCCATTCCTTTTTGGGGTAATAGGGGCTGTTATTTGGAGTACTCTGAAACAAACCTGACCTCTCTAGGATATTCAGAAGCCAAGTTATAAGCCCACAAATGTGTAACTGGACTACTTCTTTAAAGTGACACCAGGCCCGGTGACCTTTGGGACATGGTTTGACCCCCTATAGAAATGTGCGATCATCATGAAACGTTCAGATCACTTACAACTCAATAGATTCTACCTTCTTGTAATGTTTCAGCCTGATTGGACCTTGTTTTCACACAAATGGACCCAGAATGATGTGAAATTGTGCATCGTGCAACATAATTCTGGGTGCCATTTACAAACCATAAGTGCTAATGACTCCATTCCTTTTTTTGGTTGTAGGGGCTGTTGATTGGAGTACACTAAAACAAACCTGATCTCTCTAGGACATTCAGAAGCCAAGTTATAAGCCCACAAAGGTGTAACTGGACTACTTCTTTAAATTGACACCAGATCCGGTGACCTTTGGGACATGGTTTGACCCCCTTAGGAAAGTGCTATCATCATGAAACGTTCAGACTCACTTACAACTCAATAGATTCTACCTTCCTGTAACATTTCAGCCTGATTGGACCTTGTTTTCACACAAATGAACCCAGAATGATGTGAAATTGTGCTTCGTGCAACATAATTCTGGGTGCCATTTACAAACCATAAGTGCTAATGACTCCATTCCTTTTTGGGGTAATGGGGGATATTAATTGGAGTACACTAAAACAAACCTGATCTCTCTAGGACATTCAGAAGCCAAGTTATAAGCCCACAAATGTGTAACTGGACTACTTCTTTAAATTGACACCAGATCCAGTGACCTTTGGGACATGGTTTGACCCCCTTAGGAAAGTGCTATCTCCATGAAATGTTCAGATCACTTACAACTCAATAGATTCTACATTCCTGTAATGTTTCTGCCTGATTGGACCTTGTTTTCACACAAATGAACCCAGAATGATGTGAAATTGTGCTTCGTGCAACATAATTCTGGGTGCCATTTAAAACCCATAAGTGCTAATGACTCCATTCCTTTTTGGGGTAATAGGGGATGTTAATTGGAGTACTCTAAAACAAACCTGACCTCTCTGGGATATTCAGAAGTCAAGTTATAAGCCCACAAATGTGTAACTGGACTACTTCTTTAAAGTGACACCAGGCCCGGTGACCTTTGGGACATGGTTTGACCCCCTATAGAAATGTGCGATCATCATGAAACGTTCAGATCACTTACAACTCAATAGATTCTACCTTCTTGTAACGTTTCAGCGTGATTGGACCTTGTTTTCACACAAATGGACCCAGAATGATGTGAAATTGTGCTTCGTGCAACATAATTCTGGGTGCCATTTACAAACCATAAGTGCTAATGACTCCATTCCTTTTTGTGGTTGTAGGGGCTGTTGATTGGAGTACACTAAAACAAACCTGATCTCTCTAGGACATTCAGAAGCCAAGTTATAAGCCCACAAAGGTGTAACTGGACTACTTCTTTAAATTGACACCAGATCCAGTGACCTTTGGGACATGGTTTGACCCCCTTAGAAAAGTGCTATCATCATGAAACGTTCAGATCACTTACAACTCAATAGATTTTTCCTTCCTGTAACATTTCAGCCTGATTGGACCTTGTTTTCACACAAATGAACCCAGAATGATGTGAAATTGTGCTTCGTGCAACATAATTCTGGGTGCCATTTACAAACCATAAGTGCTAATGACTCCATTGCTTTTTGTGGTTGTAGGGGCTGTTGATTGGAGTATACTAAAACAAACCTGATCTCTCTAGGACATTCAGAAGCCTAAGTTATAAGCCCACAAATGTGTAACTGGACTACTTCTTTAAAGTGACACCAGGCCCGGTGACCTTTGGGACATGGTTTGACTCCCTATAGGAATGTGCGATCATCATGAAACGTTCAGATCACTTACAACTCAATAGATTCTACCTTCCTGTAACGTTTCTGCCTGATTGGACCTTGTTTTCACACAAATGAACCCAGAATGATGTGAAATTGTGCTTCGTGCAACATAATTCTGGGTGCCATTTAAAAACCATAAGTGCTATTGACTCCATTCATTTTTGGGGTAATAGGGGCTGTTAATTGGAGTACTCTAAAACAAACCTGACCTCTCTAGGATATTCAGAAGCCAAGTTATAAGCCCACAAATGTGTAACTGGACTACTTCTTTAAAGTGACACCAGGCCCGGTGACCTTTGGGACATGGTTTGACCCCCTATAGGAATGTGCGATCATCATGAAACGTTCAGATCACTTACAACTCAATAGATTCTACCTTCCTGTAACGTTTCTGCTTGATTGGACCTTGTTTTCACACAAATGAACCCAGAATGATGTGAAATTGTGCTTCGTGCAACATAATTCTGGGTGCCATTTAAAAACCATAAGTGCTAATTACTCCATTCCTTTTTGGGGTAATGGGGGCTGTTAATTGGAGTACTCTAAAACAAACCTGACCTCTCTGGGATATTCAGAAGTCAAGTTATAAGCCCACAAATGTGTAACTGGACTACTTCTTTAAAGTGACACCAGGCCCGGTGACCTTTGGGACATGGTTTGACCCCCTATAGAAATGTGCGATCATCATGAAACGTTCAGATCACTTACAACTCAATAGATTCTACCTTCTTGTAACGTTTCAGCGTGATTGGACCTTGTTTTCACACAAATGGACCCAGAATGATGTGAAATTGTGCTTCGTGCAACATAATTCTGGGTGCAATTTACAAACCATAAGTGCTAATGACTCCATTCCTTTTTGTGGTTGTAGGGGCTGTTGATTGGAGTACACTAAAACAAACCTGATCTCTCTAGGACATTCAGAAGCCAAGTTATAAGCCCACAAAGGTGTAACTGGACTACTTCTTTAAATTGACACCAGATCCGGTGACCTTTGGGACATGGTTTGACCCCCTTAGGAAAGTGCTATCATCATGAAACGTTCAGATCACTTACAACTCAATAGATTTTTCCTTCCTGTAACATTTCAGCCTGATTGGACCTTGTTTTCACACAAATGAACCCAGAATGATGTGAAATTGTGCTTCGTGCAACATAATTCTGGGTGCCATTTACAAACCATAAGTGCTAATGACTCCATTGCTTTTTGTGGTTGTAGGGGCTGTTGATTGGAGTATACTAAAACAAACCTGATCTCTCTAGGACATTCAGAAGCCAAGTTATAAGCCCAGAAATGTGTAACTGGACTACTTCTTTAAAGTGACACCAGGCCCGGTGACCTTTGGGACATGGTTTGACCCCCTATAGGAATGTGCGATCATCATGAAACGTTCAGATCACTTACAACTCTATAGATTCTACCTTCCTGTAACGTTTCTGCCTGATTGGACCTTGTTTTCACACAATTGAACCCAGAATGATGTGAAATTGTGCTTCGTGCAACATAATTCTGGGTGCCATTTAAAAACCATAGGTGCTAATGACTCCATTCCTTTTTGGGGTAATAGGGGCTGTTAATTGGAGTACTCTGAAACAAACCTGACCTCTCTAGGATATTCAGAAGCCAAGTTATAAGCCCACAAATGTGTAACTGGACTACTTCTTTAAAGTGACACCAGGCCCGGTGACCTTTGGGACATGGTTTGACCCCCTATAGGAATGTGCGATCATCATGAAACGTTCAGATCACTTACAACTCAATAGATTCTACCTTCCTGTAACGTTTCTGCTTGATTGGACCTTGTTTTCACACAAATGAACCCAGAATGATGTGAAATTGTGCTTCGTGCAACATAATTCTGGGTGCCATTTAAAAACCATAAGTGCTAATGACTCCATTCCTTTTTGGGGTAATAGGGGCTGTTAATTGGAGTACTCTGAAACAAACCTGACCTCTCTAGGATATTCAGAAGCCAAGTTATAAGCCCACAAATGTGTAACTGGACTACTTCTTTAAAGTGACACCAGGCCCGGTGACCTTTGGGACATGGTTTGACCCCCTATAGGAATGTGCGATCATCATGAAACGTTCAGATCACTTACAACTCAATAGATTCTACCTTCCTGTAACGTTTCTGCTTGATTGGACCTTGTTTTCACACAAATGAACCCAGAATGATGTGAAATTGTGCTTCGTGCAACATAATTCTGGGTGCCATTTAAAAACCATAAGTGCTAATGACTCCATTCCTTTTTGGGGTAATAGGGGCTGTTAATTGGAGTACTCTGAAACAAACCTGACCTCTCTAGGATATTCAGAAGCCAAGTTATAAGCCCACAAATGTGTAACTGGACTACTTCTTTAAAGTGACACCAGGCCCGGTGACCTTTGGGACATGGTTTGACCCCCTATAGAAATGTGCGATCATCATGAAACGTTCAGATCAACTACAACTCAATAGATTCTACCTTCTTGTAATGTTTCAGCCTGATTGGACCTTGTTTTCACACAAATGGACCCAGAATGATGTGAAATTGTGCATCGTGCAACATAATTCTGGGTGCCATTTACAAACCATAAGTGCTAATGACTCCATTCCTTTTTTTGGTTGTAGGGGCTGTTGATTGGAGTACACTAAAACAAACCTGATCTCTCTAGGACATTCAGAAGCCAAGTTATAAGCCCACAAAGGTGTAACTGGACTACTTCTTTAAATTGACACCAGATCCGGTGACCTTTGGGACATGGTTTGACCCCCTTAGGAAAGTGCTATCATCATGAAACGTTCAGATCACTTACAACTCAATAGATTCTACCTTCCTGTAACATTTCAGCCTGATTGGACCTTGTTTTCACACAAATGAACCCAGAATGATGTGAAATTGTGCTTCGTGCAACATAATTCTGGGTGCAATTTACAAACCATAAGTTCTAATGACTCCATTGCTTTTTGTGGTTGTAGGGGCTGTTGATTGGAGTATACTAAAACAAACCTGATCTCTCTAGGACATTCAGAAACCAAGTTATAAGCCCACAAATGTGTAACTGGACTACTTCTTTAAAGTGACACCAGGCCTGGTGACCTTTGGGACATGGTTTGACCCCCTATAGGAATGTGCGATCATCATGAAACGTTCAGATCAATTACAACTCAATAGATTATACCTTCCTGTAACGTTTCTGCCTGATTGGACCTTGTTTTCACACAAATGAACCCAGAATGATGTGAAATTGTGCTTCGTGCAACATAATTCTGGGTGCCATTTAAAAACCATAAGTGCTAATGACTCCATTCCTTTTTGGGGTAATAGGGGCTGTTAATTGGAGTACTCTAAAACAAACCTGACCTCTCTAGGATATTCAGAAGCCAAGTTATAAGCCCACAAATGTGTAACTGGACTACTTCTTTAAAGTGACACCAGGCCCGGTGACCTTTGGGACATGGTTTGACCCCCTATAGGAATGTGCGATCATCATGAAACGTTCAGATCACTTACATCTCAATAGATTCTACCTTCCTGTAACGTTTCTGCCTGATTGGACCTTGTTTTCACACAAATGAACCCAGAATGATGTGAAATTGTGCTTCGTGCAACATAATTCTGGGTGCCATTTAAAAACCATAAGTGCTAATGACTCCATTCCTTTTTGGGGTAATGGGGGCTGTTAATTGGAGTACTCTAAAACTAACCTGACCTCTCTAGGATATTCAGAAGCCAAGTTATAAGCCCACAAAGGTGTAATTGGACTACTTCTTTAAAGTGACACCAGGTTCAGTGACCTTTGGGACATGGTTTGACCCCCTATAGGAATGTGCGATCATCATGAAACGTTCAGATCACTTACAACTCAATAGATTCTGCCTTCTTGTAACCTTTCAGCCTGATTGGACCTTGTTTTCACACAAATGAACCCAGAATGATGTGAAATTGTGCTTCGTGCAACATAATTCAGGGTGCCATTTAAAAACCATAAGTGCTAATGACTCCATTCCTTTTTGGGATAATAGGGGCTGTTAATTGGAGTACTCTAAAACAAACCTGACCCCTCTAGGATATTCAGAAGCCAAGTTATAAGCCCACAAATGTGTAACTGGACTACTTCTTTAAAGTGACACCAGGCCCGGTGACCTTTGGGACATGGTTTGACCCCCTATAGGAATGTGCGATCATCATGAAACGTTCAGATCACTTACAACTCAATAGATTCTACCTTCCTGTAACGTTTCTGCCTGATTGGACCTTGTTTTCACACAAATGAACCCAGAATGATGTGAAATTGTGCTTCGTGCAACATAATTCTGGGAGCCATTTAAAAACCATAAGTGCTAATGACTCCATTCCTTTGTGGGGTAATGGGGGCTGTTAATTGGAGTACTCTAAAACAAACCTGACCTCTCTGGGATATTCAGAAGTCAAGTTATAAGCCCACAAATGTGTAACTGGACTACTTCTTTAAAGTGACACCAGATCCAGTGACCTTTGGGACATGGTTTGACCCCCTTAGGAAAGTGCTATCATCATGAAACGTTCAGATCACTTACAACTCAATAGATTTTTCCTTCCTGTAACATTTCAGCCTGATTGGACCTTGTTTTCACACAAATGAACCCAGAATGATGTGAAATTGTGCTTCGTGCAACATAATTCTGGGTGCCATTTACAAACCATAAGTGCTAATGACTCCATTGCTTTTTGTGGTTGTAGGGGCTGTTGATTGGAGTATACTAAAACAAACCTGATCTCTCTAGGACATTCAGAAGCCAAGTTATAAGCCCAGAAATGTGTAACTGGACTACTTCTTTAAAGTGACACCAGGCCCGGTGACCTTTGGGACATGGTTTGACCCCCTATAGGAATGTGCGATCATCATGAAACGTTCAGATCACTTACAACTCTATAGATTCTACCTTCCTGTAACGTTTCTGCCTGATTGGACCTTGTTTTCACACAATTGAACCCAGAATGATGTGAAATTGTGCTTCGTGCAACATAATTCTGGGTGCCATTTAAAAACCATAGGTGCTAATGACTCCATTCCTTTTTGGGGTAATAGGGGCTGTTAATTGGAGTACTCTGAAACAAACCTGACCTCTCTAGGATATTCAGAAGCCAAGTTATAAGCCCACAAATGTGTAACTGGACTACTTCTTTAAAGTGACACCAGGCCCGGTGACCTTTGGGACATGGTTTGACCCCCTATAGGAATGTGCGATCATCATGAAACGTTCAGATCACTTACAACTCAATAGATTCTACCTTCCTGTAACGTTTCTGCTTGATTGGACCTTGTTTTCACACAAATGAACCCAGAATGATGTGAAATTGTGCTTCGTGCAACATAATTCTGGGTGCCATTTAAAAACCATAAGTGCTAATGACTCCATTCCTTTTTGGGGTAATAGGGGCTGTTAATTGGAGTACTCTGAAACAAACCTGACCTCTCTAGGATATTCAGAAGCCAAGTTATAAGCCCACAAATGTGTAACTGGACTACTTCTTTAAAGTGACACCAGGCCCGGTGACCTTTGGGACATGGTTTGACCCCCTATAGGAATGTGCGATCATCATGAAACGTTCAGATCACTTACAACTCAATAGATTCTACCTTCCTGTAACGTTTCTGCTTGATTGGACCTTGTTTTCACACAAATGAACCCAGAATGATGTGAAATTGTGCTTCGTGCAACATAATTCTGGGTGCCATTTAAAAACCATAAGTGCTAATGACTCCATTCCTTTTTGGGGTAATAGGGGCTGTTAATTGGAGTACTCTGAAACAAACCTGACCTCTCTAGGATATTCAGAAGCCAAGTTATAAGCCCACAAATGTGTAACTGGACTACTTCTTTAAAGTGACACCAGGCCCGGTGACCTTTGGGACATGGTTTGACCCCCTATAGAAATGTGCGATCATCATGAAACGTTCAGATCAACTACAACTCAATAGATTCTACCTTCTTGTAATGTTTCAGCCTGATTGGACCTTGTTTTCACACAAATGGACCCAGAATGATGTGAAATTGTGCATCGTGCAACATAATTCTGGGTGCCATTTACAAACCATAAGTGCTAATGACTCCATTCCTTTTTTTGGTTGTAGGGGCTGTTGATTGGAGTACACTAAAACAAACCTGATCTCTCTAGGACATTCAGAAGCCAAGTTATAAGCCCACAAAGGTGTAACTGGACTACTTCTTTAAATTGACACCAGATCCGGTGACCTTTGGGACATGGTTTGACCCCCTTAGGAAAGTGCTATCATCATGAAACGTTCAGATCACTTACAACTCAATAGATTCTACCTTCCTGTAACATTTCAGCCTGATTGGACCTTGTTTTCACACAAATGAACCCAGAATGATGTGAAATTGTGCTTCGTGCAACATAATTCTGGGTGCAATTTACAAACCATAAGTTCTAATGACTCCATTGCTTTTTGTGGTTGTAGGGGCTGTTGATTGGAGTATACTAAAACAAACCTGATCTCTCTAGGACATTCAGAAACCAAGTTATAAGCCCACAAATGTGTAACTGGACTACTTCTTTAAAGTGACACCAGGCCTGGTGACCTTTGGGACATGGTTTGACCCCCTATAGGAATGTGCGATCATCATGAAACGTTCAGATCAATTACAACTCAATAGATTATACCTTCCTGTAACGTTTCTGCCTGATTGGACCTTGTTTTCACACAAATGAACCCAGAATGATGTGAAATTGTGCTTCGTGCAACATAATTCTGGGTGCCATTTAAAAACCATAAGTGCTAATGACTCCATTCCTTTTTGGGGTAATAGGGGCTGTTAATTGGAGTACTCTAAAACAAACCTGACCTCTCTAGGATATTCAGAAGCCAAGTTATAAGCCCACAAATGTGTAACTGGACTACTTCTTTAAAGTGACACCAGGCCCGGTGACCTTTGGGACATGGTTTGACCCCCTATAGGAATGTGCGATCATCATGAAACGTTCAGATCACTTACATCTCAATAGATTCTACCTTCCTGTAACGTTTCTGCCTGATTGGACCTTGTTTTCACACAAATGAACCCAGAATGATGTGAAATTGTGCTTCGTGCAACATAATTCTGGGTGCCATTTAAAAACCATAAGTGCTAATGACTCCATTCCTTTTTGGGGTAATGGGGGCTGTTAATTGGAGTACTCTAAAACTAACCTGACCTCTCTAGGATATTCAGAAGCCAAGTTATAAGCCCACAAAGGTGTAATTGGACTACTTCTTTAAAGTGACACCAGGTTCAGTGACCTTTGGGACATGGTTTGACCCCCTATAGGAATGTGCGATCATCATGAAACGTTCAGATCACTTACAACTCAATAGATTCTGCCTTCTTGTAACCTTTCAGCCTGATTGGACCTTGTTTTCACACAAATGAACCCAGAATGATGTGAAATTGTGCTTCGTGCAACATAATTCAGGGTGCCATTTAAAAACCATAAGTGCTAATGACTCCATTCCTTTTTGGGATAATAGGGGCTGTTAATTGGAGTACTCTAAAACAAACCTGACCCCTCTAGGATATTCAGAAGCCAAGTTATAAGCCCACAAATGTGTAACTGGACTACTTCTTTAAAGTGACACCAGGCCCGGTGACCTTTGGGACATGGTTTGACCCCCTATAGGAATGTGCGATCATCATGAAACGTTCAGATCACTTACAACTCAATAGATTCTACCTTCCTGTAACGTTTCTGCCTGATTGGACCTTGTTTTCACACAAATGAACCCAGAATGATGTGAAATTGTGCTTCGTGCAACATAATTCTGGGAGCCATTTAAAAACCATAAGTGCTAATGACTCCATTCCTTTGTGGGGTAATGGGGGCTGTTAATTGGAGTACTCTAAAACAAACCTGACCTCTCTGGGATATTCAGAAGTCAAGTTATAAGC
Source organism: Nothobranchius furzeri (assembly GCF_043380555.1). Lineage (NCBI taxonomy): Eukaryota > Metazoa > Chordata > Actinopteri > Cyprinodontiformes > Nothobranchiidae > Nothobranchius > Nothobranchius furzeri. The sequence goes on along the minus strand of NC_091750.1, from coordinate 74,557,553 downwards.
CCACAAATGTGTAACTGGACTACTTCTTTAAAGTGACACCAGATCCAGTGACCTTTGGGACATGGTTTGACCCCCTTAGGAAAGTGCTATCATCATGAAACGTTCAGATCACTTACAACTCAATAGATTTTTCCTTCCTGTAACATTTCAGCCTGATTGGACCTTGTTTTCACACAAATGAACCCAGAATGATGTGAAATTGTGCTTCGTGCAACATAATTCTGGGTGCCATTTACAAACCATAAGTGCTAATGACTCCATTGCTTTTTGTGGTTGTAGGGGCTGTTGATTGGAGTATACTAAAACAAACCTGATCTCTCTAGGACATTCAGAAGCCAAGTTATAAGCCCAGAAATGTGTAACTGGACTACTTCTTTAAAGTGACACCAGGCCCGGTGACCTTTGGGACATGGTTTGACCCCCTATAGGAATGTGCGATCATCATGAAACGTTCAGATCACTTACAACTCTATAGATTCTACCTTCCTGTAACGTTTCTGCCTGATTGGACCTTGTTTTCACACAATTGAACCCAGAATGATGTGAAATTGTGCTTCGTGCAACATAATTCTGGGTGCCATTTAAAAACCATAGGTGCTAATGACTCCATTCCTTTTTGGGGTAATAGGGGCTGTTAATTGGAGTACTCTAAAACAAACCTGACCTCTCTAGGATATTCAGAAGCCAAGTTATAAGCCCACAAATGTGTAACTGGACTACTTCTTTAAAGTGACACCAGGCCCGGTGACCTTTGGGACATGGTTTGACCCCCTATAGGAATGTGGGATCATCATGAAACGTTCAGATCACTTACAACTCAATAGATTCTACCTTCCTGTAACGTTTCTGCTTGATTGGACCTTGTTTTCACACAAATGAACCCAGAATGATGTGAAATTGTGCTTCGTGCAACATAATTCTGTGTGCCATTTAAAAACCATAAGTGCTAATGACTCCATTCCTTTTTGGGGTAATAGGGGCTAATATTTGGAGTACTCTGAAACAAACCTGACCTCTCTAGGATATTCAGAAGCCAAGTTATAAGCCCACAAATGTGTAACTGGACTACTTCTTTAAAGTGACACCAGGCCCGGTGACCTTTGGGACATGGTTTGACCCCCTATAGAAATGTGCGATCATCATGAAACGTTCAGATCACTTACAACTCAATAGATTCTACCTTCTTGTAATGTTTCAGCCTGATTGGACCTTGTTTTCACACAAATGGACCCAGAATGATGTGAAATTGTGCATCGTGCAACATAATTCTGGGTGCCATTTACAAACCATAAGTGCTAATGACTCCATTCCTTTTTTTGGTTGTAGGGGCTGTTGATTGGAGTACACTAAAACAAACCTGATCTCTCTAGGACATTCAGAAGCCAAGTTATAAGCCCACAAAGGTGTAACTGGACTACTTCTTTAAATTGACACCAGATCCGGTGACCTTTGGGACATGGTTTGACCCCCTTAGGAAAGTGCTATCATCATGAAACGTTCAGACTCACTTACAACTCAATAGATTCTACCTTCCTGTAACATTTCAGCCTGATTGGACCTTGTTTTCACACAAATGAACCCAGAATGATGTGAAATTGTGCTTCGTGCAACATAATTCTGGGTGCCATTTACAAACCATAAGTTCTAATGACTCCATTGCTTTTTGTGGTTGTAGGGGCTGTTGATTGGAGTATACTAAAACAAACCTGATCTCTCTAGGACATTCAGAAACCAAGTTATAAGCCCACAAATGTGTAACTGGACTACTTCTTTAAAGTGACACCAGGCCTGGTGACCTTTGGGACATGGTTTGACCCCCTATAGGAATGTGCGATCATCATGAAACGTTCAGATCACTTACAACTCAATAGATTCTACCTTCCTGTAACGTTTCTGCCTGATTGGACCTTGTTTTCACACAAATGAACCCAGAATGATGTGAAATTGTGCTTCGTGCAACATAATTCTGGGTGCCATTTAAAAACCATAAGTGCTAATGACTCCATTCCTTTTTGGGGTAATAGGGGCTGTTAATTGGAGTACTCTAAAACAAACCTGACCTCTCTAGGATATTCAGAAGCCAAGTTATAAGCCCACAAATGTGTAACTGGACTACTTCTTTAAAGTGACACCAGGCCCGGTGACCTTTGGGACATGGTTTGACCCCCTATAGGAAGGTGCGATCATCATGAAACGTTCAGATCACTTACATCTCAATAGATTCTACCTTCCTGTAACGTTTCTGCCTGATTGGACCTTGTTTTCACACAAATGAACCCAGAATGATGTGAAATTGTGCTTCGTGCAACATAATTCTGGGTGCCATTTAAAAACCATAAGTGCTAATGACTCCATTCCTTTTTGGGGTAATGGGGGCTGTTAATTGGAGTACTCTAAAACTAACCTGACCTCTCTAGGATATTCAGAAGCCAAGTTATAAGCCCACAAAGGTGTAATTGGACTACTTCTTTAAAGTGACACCAGGTTCAGTGACCTTTGGGACATGGTTTGACCCCCTATAGGAATGTGCGATCATCATGAAACGTTCAGATCACTTACAACTCAATAGATTCTGCCTTCTTGTAACCTTTCAGCCTGATTGGACCTTGTTTTCACACAAATGAACCCAGAATGATGTGAAATTGTGCTTCGTGCAACATAATTCAGGGTGCCATTTAAAAACCATAAGTGCTAATGACTCCATTCCTTTTTGGGATAATAGGGGCTTTTAATTGGAGTACTCTAAAACAAACCTGACCCCTCTAGGATATTCAGAAGCCAAGTTATAAGCCCACAAATGTGTAACTGGACTACTTCTTTAAAGTGACACCAGGCCCGGTGACCTTTGGGACATGGTTTGACCCCCTATAGGAATGTGCGATCATCATGAAACGTTCAGATCACTTACAACTCAATAGATTCTACCTTCCTGTAACGTTTCTGCCTGATTGGACCTTGTTTTCACACAAATGAACCCAGAATGATGTGAAATTGTGCTTCGTGCAACATAATTCTGGGTGCCATTTAAAAACCATAAGTGCTAATGACTCCATTCCTTTTTGGGGTAATGGGGGCTGTTAATTGGAGTACTCTAAAACTAACCTGACCTCTCTAGGATATTCAGAAGCCACGTTATAAGCCCACAAAGGTGTAATTGGACTACTTCTTTAAAGTGACACCAGGTTCAGTGACCTTTGGGACATGGTTTGACCCCCTATAGGAATGTGCGATCATCATGAAACGTTCAGATCACTTACAACTCAATAGATTCTGCCTTCTTGTAACCTTTCAGCCTGATTGGACCTTGTTTTCACACAAATGGACCCAGAATGATGTGAAATTGTGCTTCGTGCAACATAATTCTGGGTGCCATTTAAAAACCATAAGTGCTAATGACTCCATTCCTTTTTGGGGTAATAGGGGCTGTTAATTGGAGTACTCTGAAACAAACCTGACCTCTCTAGGATATTCAGAAGCCAAGTTATAAGCCCACAAATGTGTAACTGGACTACTTCTTTAAAGTGACACCAGGCCCGGTTGCCTTTGGGACATGGTTTGACCCCCTATAGAAATGTGCGATCATCATGAAACGTTCAGATCACTTACAACTCAATAGATTCTACCTTCTTGTAACGTTTCAGCCTGATTGGACCTTGTTTTCACACAAATGGACCCAGAATGATGTGAAATTGTGCTTCGTGCAACATAATTCTGGGTGCCATTTACAAACCATAAGTGCTAATGACTCAATTCCTTTTTGTGGTTGTAGGGGCTGTTGATTGGAGTACACTAAAACAAACCTGATCTCTCTAGGACATTCAGAAGCCAAGTTATAAGCCCACAAAGGTGTAACTGGACTACTTCTTTAAATTGACACCAGATCCGGTGACCTTTGGGAATGGTTTGACCCCCTTAGGAAAGTGCTATCATCATGAAACGTTCAGATCACTTACAACTCAATAGATTCTACCTTCCTGTAACATTTCAGCCTGATTGGACCTTGTTTTCACACAAATGAACCCAGAATGATGTGAAATTGTGCTTCGTGCAACATAATTCTGGGTGCCATTTACAAACCATAAGTTCTAATGGCTCCATTGCTTTTTGTGGTTGTAGGGGCTGTTGATTGGAGTATACTAAAACAAACCTGATCTCTCTAGGACATTCAGAAGCCAAGTTATAAGCCCACAAATGTGTAACTGGACTACTTCTTTAAAGTGACACCAGGCCTGGTGACCTTTGGGACATGGTTTGACCCCCTATAGGAATGTGCGATCATCATGAAACGTTCAGATCACTTACAACTCAATAGATTCTACCTTCCTGTAACGTTTCTGCCTGATTGGACCTTGTTTTCACACAAATGAACCCAGAATGATGTGAAATTGTGCTTCGTGCAACATAATTCTGGGTGCCATTTAAAAACCATAAGTGCTAATGACTCCATTCCTTTTTGGGGTAATAGGGGCTGTTAATTGGAGTACTCTAAAACAAACCTGACCTCTCTAGGATATTCAGAAGCCAAGTTATAAGCCCACAAATGTATAACTGGACTACTTCTTTAAAGTGACACCAGGCCCGGTGACCTTTGGGACATGGTTTGACCCCCTATAGGAATGTGCGATCATCATGAAACGTTCAGATCACTTACAACTCAATAGATTCTACCTTCCTGTAACGTTTCTGCCTGATTGGACCTTGTTTTCACACAAATGAACCCAGAATGATGTGAAATTGTGCTTCGTGCAACATAATTCTGGGTGCCATTTAAAAACCATAAGTGCTAATGACTCCATTCCTTTTTGGGGTAATGGGGGCTGTTAATTGGAGTACTCTAAAACTAACCTGACCTCTCTAGGATATTCAGAAGCCAAGTTATAAGCCCACAAAGGTGTAATTGGACTACTTCTTTAAAGTGACACCAGGTTCAGTGACCTTTGGGACATGGTTTGACCCCCTATAGGAATGTGCGATCATCATGAAACGTTCAGATCACTTACAACTCAATAGATTCTGCCTTCTTGTAACCTTTCAGCCTGATTGGACCTTGTTTTCACACAAATGGACCCAGAATGATGTGAAATTGTGCTTCGTGCAACATAATTCTGGGTGCCATTTAAAAACCATAAGTGCTAATGACTCCATTCCTTTTTGTGGTTGTAGGGGCTGTTGATTGGAGTAAACTAAAACAAACCTGACCTCTCTAGGAAATTCAGAAGCCAAGTTATAAGCCCACAAAGGTGTAACTGGACTACTTCTTTAAAGTGACAACAGGCCCGGTAACCTTTGGGACATGGTTTGACCCCCTATGGGAATTTGCGATCATCATGAAACGTTCATATCACTTACAACTCAATAGATTCTACCTTCTTGTAACGTTTCAGCCTGATTGGACCTTGTTTTCACACAAATGGACCCAGAATGATGTGACATTGTGCTTCGTGCAACATAATTTTGGGTGCCATTTACAAACCATAAGTGATAATGACTCCATTCCTTTTTGTGGAAGTAGGGGCTGTTGAATGGAGTACACTAAAACAAACCTGATCTCTCTAGGACATTCAGAAGCCAAGTTATAAGCCCACAAATGTGTAACTGGACTACTTCTTTAAATTGACACCAGATCCGGTGACCTTTGGGACATGGTTTGACCCCCTTAGGAAAGTGCTATCATCATGAAACATTGAGATCACTTACAACTCAATAGATTCTACCTTCCTGTAACGTTTCAGCCTGATTGGACCTTGTTTTCACACAAATGAACCCAGAATGATGTGAAATTGTGCTTCGTGCAACATAATTCTGGGTGCCATTTACAAACCATAAGTGCTAATGACTCCATTCCTTTTTGTGGTTGTAGGGGCTGTTGATTGGAGTACACTAAAACAAACCTGATCTCTCTAGGACATTCAGAAGCCAAGTTATAAGCCCACAAATGTGTAACTGGACTACTTCTTTAAATTGACACCAGATCCGGTGACCTTTGGGACATGGTTTGACCCCCTTAGGAAAGTGCGATCATCATGAAACGTTCAGATCACTTACAACTCAATAGATTCTACCTTCCTGTAACGTTTCTGCCTGATTGGACCTTGTTTTCACACAAATGAACCCAGAATGATGTGAAATTGTGCTTCGTGCAACATAATTCTGGGTGCCATTTAAAAACCATAAGTGCTAATGACTCCATTCCTTTTTGGGGTAATAGGGGCTGTTAATTGGAGTACTCTAAAACAAACCTGACCTCTCTAGGATATTCAGAAGCCAAGTTATAAGCCCACAAATGTGTAACTGGACTACTTCTTTAAAGTGACACCAGGCCCGGTGACCTTTGGGACATGGTTTGACCCCCTATAGGAATGTGCGATCATCATGAAACGTTCAGATCACTTACATCTCAATAGATTCTACCTTCCTGTAACGTTTCTGCCTGATTGGACCTTGTTTTCACACAAATGAACCCAGAATGATGTGAAATTGTGCTTCGTGCAACATAATTCTGGGTGCCATTTAAAAACCATAAGTGCTAATGACTCCATTCCTTTTTGGGGTAATGGGGGCTGTTAATTGGAGTACTCTAAAACTAACCTGACCTCTCTAGGATATTCAGAAGCCAAGTTATAAGCCCACAAAGGTGTAATTGGACTACTTCTTTAAAGTGACACCAGGTTCAGTGACCTTTGGGACATGGTTTGACCCCCTATAGGAATGTGCGATCATCATGAAACGTTCAGATCACTTACAACTCAATAGATTCTGCCTTCTTGTAACCTTTCAGCCTGATTGGACCTTGTTTTCACACAAATGAACCCAGAATGATGTGAAATTGTGCTTCGTGCAACATAATTCAGGGTGCCATTTAAAAACCATAAGTGCTAATGACTCCATTCCTTTTTGGGATAATAGGGGCTGTTAATTGGAGTACTCTAAAACAAACCTGACCCCTCTAGGATATTCAGAAGCCAAGTTATAAGCCCACAAATGTGTAACTGGACTACTTCTTTAAAGTGACACCAGGCCCGGTGACCTTTGGGACATGGTTTGACCCCCTATAGGAATGTGCGATCATCATGAAACGTTCAGATCACTTACAACTCAATAGATTCTACCTTCCTGTAACGTTTCTGCCTGATTGGACCTTGTTTTCACACAAATGAACCCAGAATGATGTGAAATTGTGCTTCGTGCAACATAATTCTGGGTGCCATTTAAAAACCATAAGTGCTAATGACTCCATTCCTTTTTGGGGTAATGGGGGCTGTTAATTGGAGTACTCTAAAACTAACCTGACCTCTCTAGGATATTCAGAAGCCAAGTTATAAGCCCACAAAGGTGTAATTGGACTACTTCTTTAAAGTGACACCAGGTTCAGTGACCTTTGGGACATGGTTTGACCCCCTATAGGAATGTGCGATCATCATGAAACGTTCAGATCACTTACAACTCAATAGATTCTGCCTTCTTGTAACCTTTCAGCCTGATTGGACCTTGTTTTCACACAAATGGACCCAGAATGATGTGAAATTGTGCTTCGTGCAACATAATTCTGGGTGCCATTTAAAAACCATAAGTGCTAATGACTCCATTCCTTTTTGGGGTAATAGGGGCTGTTAATTGGAGTACTCTGAAACAAACCTGACCTCTCTAGGATATTCAGAAGCCAAGTTATAAGCCCACAAATGTGTAACTGGACTACTTCTTTAAAGTGACACCAGGCCCGGTGACCTTTGGGACATGGTTTGACCCCCTATAGAAATGTGCGATCATCATGAAACGTTCAGATCACTTACAACTCAATAGATTCTACCTTCTTGTAACGTTTCAGCCTGATTGGACCTTGTTTTCACACAAATGGACCCAGAATGATGTGAAATTGTGCTTCGTGCAACATAATTCTGGGTGCCATTTACAAACCATAAGTGCTAATGACTCAATTCCTTTTTGTGGTTGTAGGGGCTGTTGATTGGAGTACACTAAAACAAACCTGATCTCTCTAGGACATTCAGAAGCCAAGTTATAAGCCCACAAAGGTGTAACTGGACTACTTCTTTAAATTGACACCAGATCCGGTGACCTTTGGGACATGGTTTGACCCCCTTAGGAAAGTGCTATCATCATGAAACGTTCAGATCACTTACAACTCAATAGATTCTACCTTCCTGTAACATTTCAGCCTGATTGGACCTTGTTTTCACACAAATGAACCCAGAATGATGTGAAATTGTGCTTCGTGCAACATAATTCTGGGTGCCATTTACAAACCATAAGTTCTAATGACTCCATTGCTTTTTGTGGTTGTAGGGGCTGTTGATTGGAGTACTCTAAAACAAACCTGATCTCTCTAGGACATTCAGAAGCCAAGTTATAAGCCCACAAATGTGTAACTGGACTACTTCTTTAAAGTGACACCAGGCCTGGTGACCTTTGGGACATGGTTTGACCCCCTATAGGAATGTGCGATCATCATGAAACGTTCAGATCACTTACAACTCAATAGATTCTACCTTCCTGTAACGTTTCTGCCTGATTGGACCTTGTTTTCACACAAATGAACCCAGAATGATGTGAAATTGTGCTTCGTGCAACATAATTCTGGGTGCCATTTACAAACCATAAGTGCTAATGACTCAATTCCTTTTTGTGGTTGTAGGGGCTGTTGATTGGAGTACACTAAAACAAACCTGATCTCTCTAGGACATTCAGAAGCCAAGTTATAAGCCCACAAAGGTGTAACTGGACTACTTCTTTAAATTGACACCAGATCCGGTGACCTTTGGGAATGGTTTGACCCCCTTAGGAAAGTGCTATCATCATGAAACGTTCAGATCACTTACAACTCAATAGATTCTACCTTCCTGTAACATTTCAGCCTGATTGGACCTTGTTTTCACACAAATGAACCCAGAATGATGTGAAATTGTGCTTCGTGCAACATAATTCTGGGTGCCATTTACAAACCATAAGTTCTAATGACTCCATTGCTTTTTGTGGTTGTAGGGGCTGTTGATTGGAGTATACTAAAACAAACCTGATCTCTCTAGGACATTCAGAAGCCAAGTTATAAGCCCACAAATGTGTAACTGGACTACTTCTTTAAAGTGACACCAGGCCTGGTGACCTTTGGGACATGGTTTGACCCCCTATAGGAATGTGCGATCATCATGAAACGTTCAGATCACTTACAACTCAATAGATTCTACCTTCCTGTAACGTTTCTGCCTGATTGGACCTTGTTTTCACACAAATGAACCCAGAATGATGTGAAATTGTGCTTCGTGCAACATAATTCTGGGTGCCATTTAAAAACCATAAGTGCTAATGACTCCATTCCTTTTTGGGGTAATAGGGGCTGTTAATTGGAGTACTCTAAAACAAACCTGACCTCTCTAGGATATTCAGAAGCCAAGTTATAAGCCCACAAATGTATAACTGGACTACTTCTTTAAAGTGACACCAGGCCCGGTGACCTTTGGGACATGGTTTGACCCCCTATAGGAATGTGCGATCATCATGAAACGTTCAGATCACTTACAACTCAATAGATTCTACCTTCCTGTAACGTTTCTGCCTGATTGGACCTTGTTTTCACACAAATGAACCCAGAATGATGTGAAATTGTGCTTCGTGCAACATAATTCTGGGTGCCATTTAAAAACCATAAGTGCTAATGACTCCATTCCTTTTTGGGGTAATGGGGGCTGTTAATTGGAGTACTCTAAAACTAACCTGACCTCTCTAGGATATTCAGAAGCCAAGTTATAAGCCCACAAAGGTGTAATTGGACTACTTCTTTAAAGTGACACCAGGTTCAGTGACCTTTGGGACATGGTTTGACCCCCTATAGGAATATGCGATCATCATGAAACGTTCAGATCACTTACAACTCAATAGATTCTGCCTTCTTGTAACCTTTCAGCCTGATTGGACCTTGTTTTCACACAAATGGACCCAGAATGATGTGAAATTGTGCTTCGTGCAACATAATTCTGGGTGCCATTTAAAAACCATAAGTGCTAATGACTCATTTCCTTTTTGTGGTTGTAGGGGCTGTTGATTGGAGTAAACTAAAACAAACCTGACCTCTCTAGGAAATTCAGAAGCCAAGTTATAAGCCCACAAAGGTGTAACTGGACTACTTCTTTAAAGTGACAACAGGCCCGGTAACCTTTGGGACATGGTTTGACCCCCTATGGGAATTTGCGATCATCATGAAACGTTCATATCACTTACAACTCAATAGATTCTACCTTCTTGTAACGTTTCAGCCTGATTGGACCTTGTTTTCACACAAATGGACCCAGAATGATGTGACATTGTGCTTCGTGCAACATAATTTTGGGTGCCATTTACAAACCATAAGTGATAATGACTCCATTCCTTTTTGTGGAAGTAGGGGCTGTTGAATGGAGTACACTAAAACAAACCTGATCTCTCTAGGACATTCAGAAGCCAAGTTATAAGCCCACAAATGTGTAACTGGACTACTTCTTTAAATTGACACCAGATCCGGTGACCTTTGGGACATGGTTTGACCCCCTTAGGAAAGTGCTATCATCATGAAACATTGAGATCACTTACAACTCAATAGATTCTACCTTCCTGTAACGTTTCAGCCTGATTGGACCTTGTTTTCACACAAATGAACCCAGAATGATGTGAAATTGTGCTTCGTGCAACATAATTCTGGGTGCCATTTACAAACCATAAGTGCTAATGACTCCATTCCTTTTTGTGGTTGTAGGGGCTGTTGATTGGAGTACACTAAAACAAACCTGATCTCTCTAGGACATTCAGAAGCCAAGTTATAAGCCCACAAATGTGTAACTGGACTACTTCTTTAAATTGACACCAGATCCGGTGACCTTTGGGACATGGTTTGACCCCCTTAGGAAAGTGCGATCATCATGAAACGTTCAGATCACTTACAACTCAATAGATTCTACCTTCCTGTAACGTTTCTGCCTGATTGGACCTTGTTTTCACACAAATGAACCCAGAATGATGTGAAATTGTGCTTCGTGCAACATAATTCTGGGTGCCATTTAAAAACCATAAGTGCTAATGACTCCATTCCTTTTTGGGGTAATAGGGGCTGTTAATTGGAGTACTCTAAAACAAACCTGACCTCTCTAGGATATTCAGAAGCCAAGTTATAAGCCCACAAATGTGTAACTGGACTACTTCTTTAAAGTGACACCAGGCCCGGTGACCTTTGGGACATGGTTTGACCCCCTATAGGAATGTGCGATCATCATGAAACGTTCAGATCACTTACATCTCAATAGATTCTACCTTCCTGTAACGTTTCTGCCTGATTGGACCTTGTTTTCACACAAATGAACCCAGAATGATGTGAAATTGTGCTTCGTGCAACATAATTCTGGGTGCCATTTAAAAACCATAAGTGCTAATGACTCCATTCCTTTTTGGGGTAATGGGGGCTGTTAATTGGAGTACTCTAAAACTAACCTGACCTCTCTAGGATATTCAGAAGCCAAGTTATAAGCCCACAAAGGTGTAATTGGACTACTTCTTTAAAGTGACACCAGGTTCAGTGACCTTTGGGACATGGTTTGACCCCCTATAGGAATGTGCGATCATCATGAAACGTTCAGATCACTTACAACTCAATAGATTCTGCCTTCTTGTAACCTTTCAGCCTGATTGGACCTTGTTTTCACACAAATGAACCCAGAATGATGTGAAATTGTGCTTCGTGCAACATAATTCAGGGTGCCATTTAAAAACCATAAGTGCTAATGACTCCATTCCTTTTTGGGATAATAGGGGCTGTTAATTGGAGTACTCTAAAACAAACCTGACCCCTCTAGGATATTCAGAAGCCAAGTTATAAGCCCACAAATGTGTAACTGGACTACTTCTTTAAAGTGACACCAGGCCCGGTGACCTTTGGGACATGGTTTGACCCCCTATAGGAATGTGCGATCATCATGAAACGTTCAGATCACTTACAACTCAATAGATTCTACCTTCCTGTAACGTTTCTGCCTGATTGGACCTTGTTTTCACACAAATGAACCCAGAATGATGTGAAATTGTGCTTCGTGCAACATAATTCTGGGTGCCATTTAAAAACCATAAGTGCTAATGACTCCATTCCTTTTTGGGGTAATGGGGGCTGTTAATTGGAGTACTCTAAAACTAACCTGACCTCTCTAGGATATTCAGAAGCCAAGTTATAAGCCCACAAAGGTGTAATTGGACTACTTCTTTAAAGTGACACCAGGTTCAGTGACCTTTGGGACATGGTTTGACCCCCTATAGGAATGTGCGATCATCATGAAACGTTCAGATCACTTACAACTCAATAGATTCTGCCTTCTTGTAACCTTTCAGCCTGATTGGACCTTGTTTTCACACAAATGGACCCAGAATGATGTGAAATTGTGCTTCGTGCAACATAATTCTGGGTGCCATTTAAAAACCATAAGTGCTAATGACTCCATTCCTTTTTGGGGTAATAGGGGCTGTTAATTGGAGTACTCTGAAACAAACCTGACCTCTCTAGGATATTCAGAAGCCAAGTTATAAGCCCACAAATGTGTAACTGGACTACTTCTTTAAAGTGACACCAGGCCCGGTGACCTTTGGGACATGGTTTGACCCCCTATAGAAATGTGCGATCATCATGAAACGTTCAGATCACTTACAACTCAATAGATTCTACCTTCTTGTAACGTTTCAGCCTGATTGGACCTTGTTTTCACACAAATGGACCCAGAATGATGTGAAATTGTGCTTCGTGCAACATAATTCTGGGTGCCATTTACAAACCATAAGTGCTAATGACTCAATTCCTTTTTGTGGTTGTAGGGGCTGTTGATTGGAGTACACTAAAACAAACCTGATCTCTCTAGGACATTCAGAAGCCAAGTTATAAGCCCACAAAGGTGTAACTGGACTACTTCTTTAAATTGACACCAGATCCGGTGACCTTTGGGACATGGTTTGACCCCCTTAGGAAAGTGCTATCATCATGAAACGTTCAGATCACTTACAACTCAATAGATTCTACCTTCCTGTAACATTTCAGCCTGATTGGACCTTGTTTTCACACAAATGAACCCAGAATGATGTGAAATTGTGCTTCGTGCAACATAATTCTGGGTGCCATTTAAAAACCATAAGTGATAATGACTCCATTCCTTTTTGGGGTAATGGGGGCTGTTGATTGGAGTACTCTAAAACAAACCTGATCTCTCTAGGACATTCAGAAGCCAAGTTATAAGCCCACAAATGTGTAACTGGACTACTTCTTTAAAGTGACACCAGGCCTGGTGACCTTTGGGACATGGTTTGACCCCCTATAGGAATGTGCGATCATCATGAAACGTTCAGATCACTTACAACTCAATAGATTCTACCTTCCTGTAACGTTTCTGCCTGATTGGACCTTGTTTTCACACAAATGAACCCAGAATGATGTGAAATTGTGCTTCGTGCAACATAATTCTGGGTGCCATTTAAAAACCATAAGTGCTAATGACTCCATTCCTTTTTGGGGTAATAGGGGCTGTTAATTGGAGTACTCTAAAACAAACCTGACCTCTCTAGGATATTCAGAAGCCAAGTTATAAGCCCACAAATGTATAACTGGACTACTTCTTTAAAGTGACACCAGGCCCGGTGACCTTTGGGACATGGTTTGACCCCCTATAGGAATGTGCGATCATCATGAAACGTTCAGATCACTTACAACTCAATAGATTCTACCTTCCTGTAACGTTTCTGCCTGATTGGACCTTGTTTTCACACAAATGAACCCAGAATGATGTGAAATTGTGCTTCGTGCAACATAATTCTGGGTGCCATTTAAAAACCATAAGTGCTAATGACTCCATTCCTTTTTGGGGTAATAGGGGCTGTTAATTGGAGTACTCTAAAACAAACCTGACCTCTCTAGGATATTCAGAAGCCAAGTTATAAGCCCACAAATGTATAACTGGACTACTTCTTTAAAGTGACACCAGGCCCGGTGACCTTTGGGACATGGTTTGACCCCCTATAGGAATGTGCGATCATCATGAAACGTTCAGATCACTTACAACTCAATAGATTCTACCTTCCTGTAACGTTTCTGCCTGATTGGACCTTGTTTTCACACAAATGAACCCAGAATGATGTGAAATTGTGCTTCGTGCAACATAATTCTGGGTGCCATTTAAAAACCATAAGTGCTAATGACTCCATTCCTTTTTGGGGTAATGGGGGCTGTTAATTGGAGTACTCTAAAACTAACCTGACCTCTCTAGGATATTCAGAAGCCAAGTTATAAGCCCACAAAGGTGTAATTGGACTACTTCTTTAAAGTGACACCAGGTTCAGTGACCTTTGGGACATGGTTTGACCCCCTATAGGAATGTGCGATCATCATGAAACGTTCAGATCACTTACAACTCAATAGATTCTGCCTTCTTGTAACCTTTCAGCCTGATTGGACCTTGTTTTCACACAAATGGACCCAGAATGATGTGAAATTGTGCTTCGTGCAACATAATTCTGGGTGCCATTTAAAAACCATAAGTGCTAATGACTCCATTCCTTTTTGTGGTTGTAGGGGCTGTTGATTGGAGTAAACTAAAACAAACCTGACCTCTCTAGGAAATTCAGAAGCCAAGTTATAAGCCCACAAAGGTGTAACTGGACTACTTCTTTAAAGTGACAACAGGCCCGGTAACCTTTGGGACATGGTTTGACCCCCTATGGGAATTTGCGATCATCATGAAACGTTCATATCACTTACAACTCAATAGATTCTACCTTCTTGTAACGTTTCAGCCTGATTGGACCTTGTTTTCACACAAATGGACCCAGAATGATGTGACATTGTGCTTCGTGCAACATAATTTTGGGTGCCATTTACAAACCATAAGTGATAATGACTCCATTCCTTTTTGTGGAAGTAGGGGCTGTTGAATGGAGTACACTAAAACAAACCTGATCCCTCTAGGACATTCAGAAGCCAAGTTATAAGCCCACAAATGTGTAACTGGACTACTTCTTTAAATTGACACCAGATCCGGTGACCTTTGGGACATGGTTTGACCCCCTTAGGAAAGTGCTATCATCATGAAACATTGAGATCACTTACAACTCAATAGATTCTACCTTCCTGTAACGTTTCAGCCTGATTGGACCTTGTTTTCACACAAATGAACCCAGAATGATGTGAAATTGTGCTTCGTGCAACATAATTCTGGGTGCCATTTACAAACCATAAGTGCTAATGACTCCATTCCTTTTTGTGGTTGTAGGGGCTGTTGATTGGAGTACACTAAAACAAACCTGATCTCTCTAGGACATTCAGAAGCCAAGTTATAAGCCCACAAATGTGTAACTGGACTACTTCTTTAAATTGACACCAGATCCGGTGACCTTTGGGACATGGTTTGACCCCCTTAGGAAAGTGCGATCATCATGAAACGTTCAGATCACTTACAACTCAATAGATTCTACCTTCCTGTAACGTTTCTGCCTGATTGGACCTTGTTTTCACACAAATGAACCCAGAATGATGTGAAATTGTGCTTCGTGCAACATAATTCTGGGTGCCATTTAAAAACCATAAGTGCTAATGACTCCATTCCTTTTTGGGGTAATAGGGGCTGTTAATTGGAGTACTCTAAAACAAACCTGACCTCTCTAGGATATTCAGAAGCCAAGTTATAAGCCCACAAATGTGTAACTGGACTACTTCTTTAAAGTGACACCAGGCCCGGTGACCTTTGGGACATGGTTTGACCCCCTATAGGAATGTGCGATCATCATGAAACGTTCAGATCACTTACATCTCAATAGATTCTACCTTCCTGTAACGTTTCTGCCTGATTGGACCTTGTTTTCACACAAATGAACCCAGAATGATGTGAAATTGTGCTTCGTGCAACATAATTCTGGGTGCCATTTAAAAACCATAAGTGCTAATGACTCCATTCCTTTTTGGGGTAATGGGGGCTGTTAATTGGAGTACTCTAAAACTAACCTGACCTCTCTAGGATATTCAGAAGCCAAGTTATAAGCCCACAAAGGTGTAATTGGACTACTTCTTTAAAGTGACACCAGGTTCAGTGACCTTTGGGACATGGTTTGACCCCCTATAGGAATGTGCGATCATCATGAAACGTTCAGATCACTTACAACTCAATAGATTCTGCCTTCTTGTAACCTTTCAGCCTGATTGGACCTTGTTTTCACACAAATGAACCCAGAATGATGTGAAATTGTGCTTCGTGCAACATAATTCAGGGTGCCATTTAAAAACCATAAGTGCTAATGACTCCATTCCTTTTTGGGATAATAGGGGCTGTTAATTGGAGTACTCTAAAACAAACCTGACCCCTCTAGGATATTCAGAAGCCAAGTTATAAGCCCACAAATGTGTAACTGGACTACTTCTTTAAAGTGACACCAGGCCCGGTGACCTTTGGGACATGGTTTGACCCCCTATAGGAATGTGCGATCATCATGAAACGTTCAGATCACTTACAACTCAATAGATTCTACCTTCCTGTAACGTTTCTGCCTGATTGGACCTTGTTTTCACACAAATGAACCCAGAATGATGTGAAATTGTGCTTCGTGCAACATAATTCTGGGTGCCATTTAAAAACCATAAGTGCTAATGACTCCATTCCTTTTTGGGGTAATGGGGGCTGTTAATTGGAGTACTCTAAAACTAACCTGACCTCTCTAGGATATTCAGAAGCCAAGTTATAAGCCCACAAAGGTGTAATTGGACTACTTCTTTAAAGTGACACCAGGTTCAGTGACCTTTGGGACATGGTTTGACCCCCTATAGGAATGTGCGATCATCATGAAACGTTCAGATCACTTACAACTCAATAGATTCTGCCTTCTTGTAACCTTTCAGCCTGATTGGACCTTGTTTTCACACAAATGGACCCAGAATGATGTGAAATTGTGCTTCGTGCAACATAATTCTGGGTGCCATTTAAAAACCATAAGTGCTAATGACTCCATTCCTTTTTGGGGTAATAGGGGCTGTTAATTGGAGTACTCTGAAACAAACCTGACCTCTCTAGGATATTCAGAAGCCAAGTTATAAGCCCACAAATGTGTAACTGGACTACTTCTTTAAAGTGACACCAGGCCCGGTGACCTTTGGGACATGGTTTGACCCCCTATAGAAATGTGCGATCATCATGAAACGTTCAGATCACTTACAACTCAATAGATTCTACCTTCTTGTAACGTTTCAGCCTGATTGGACCTTGTTTTCACACAAATGGACCCAGAATGATGTGAAATTGTGCTTCGTGCAACATAATTCTGGGTGCCATTTACAAACCATAAGTGCTAATGACTCAATTCCTTTTTGTGGTTGTAGGGGCTGTTGATTGGAGTACACTAAAACAAACCTGATCTCTCTAGGACATTCAGAAGCCAAGTTATAAGCCCACAAAGGTGTAACTGGACTACTTCTTTAAATTGACACCAGATCCGGTGACCTTTGGGACATGGTTTGACCCCCTTAGGAAAGTGCTATCATCATGAAACGTTCAGATCACTTACAACTCAATAGATTCTACCTTCCTGTAACATTTCAGCCTGATTGGACCTTGTTTTCACACAAATGAACCCAGAATGATGTGAAATTGTGCTTCGTGCAACATAATTCTGGGTGCCATTTACAAACCATAAGTTCTAATGACTCCATTGCTTTTTGTGGTTGTAGGGGCTGTTGATTGGAGTACTCTAAAACAAACCTGATCTCTCTAGGACATTCAGAAGCCAAGTTATAAGCCCACAAATGTGTAACTGGACTACTTCTTTAAAGTGACACCAGGCCTGGTGACCTTTGGGACATGGTTTGACCCCCTATAGGAATGTGCGATCATCATGAAACGTTCAGATCACTTACAACTCAATAGATTCTACCTTCCTGTAACGTTTCTGCCTGATTGGACCTTGTTTTCACACAAATGAACCCAGAATGATGTGAAATTGTGCTTCGTGCAACATAATTCTGGGTGCCATTTAAAAACCATAAGTGCTAATGACTCCATTCCTTTTTGGGGTAATAGGGGCTGTTAATTGGAGTACTCTAAAACAAACCTGACCTCTCTAGGATATTCAGAAGCCAAGTTATAAGCCCACAAATGTATAACTGGACTACTTCTTTAAAGTGACACCAGGCCCGGTGACCTTTGGGACATGGTTTGACCCCCTATAGGAATGTGCGATCATCATGAAACGTTCAGATCACTTACAACTCAATAGATTCTACCTTCCTGTAACGTTTCTGCCTGATTGGACCTTGTTTTCACACAAATGAACCCAGAATGATGTGAAATTGTGCTTCGTGCAACATAATTCTGGGTGCCATTTAAAAACCATAAGTGCTAATGACTCCATTCCTTTTTGGGGTAATGGGGGCTGTTAATTGGAGTACTCTAAAACTAACCTGACCTCTCTAGGATATTCAGAAGCCAAGTTATAAGCCCACAAAGGTGTAATTGGACTACTTCTTTAAAGTGACACCAGGTTCAGTGACCTTTGGGACATGGTTTGACCCCCTATAGGAATGTGCGATCATCATGAAACGTTCAGATCACTTACAACTCAATAGATTCTGCCTTCTTGTATTCTTTCAGCCTGATTGGACCTTGTTTTCACACAAATGGACCCAGAATGATGTGAAATTGTGCTTCGTGCAACATAATTCTGGGTGCCATTTAAAAACCATAAGTGCTAATGACTCCATTCCTTTTTGTGGTTGTAGGGGCTGTTGATTGGAGTAAACTAAAACAAACCTGACCTCTCTAGGAAATTCAGAAGCCAAGTTATAAGCCCACAAAGGTGTAACTGGACTACTTCTTTAAAGTGACAACAGGCCCGGTAACCTTTGGGACATGGTTTGACCCCCTATGGGAATTTGCGATCATCATGAAACGTTCATATCACTTACAACTCAATAGATTCTACCTTCTTGTAACGTTTCAGCCTGATTGGACCTTGTTTTCACACAAATGGACCCAGAATGATGTGACATTGTGCTTCGTGCAACATAATTTTGGGTGCCATTTACAAACCATAAGTGATAATGACTCCATTCCTTTTTGTGGAAGTAGGGGCTGTTGAATGGAGTACACTAAAACAAACCTGATCTCTCTAGGACATTCAGAAGCCAAGTTATAAGCCCACAAATGTGTAACTGGACTAATTCTTTAAATTGACACCAGATCCGGTGACCTTTGGGACATGGTTTGACCCCCTTAGGAAAGTGCTATCATCATGAAACATTGAGATCACTTACAACTCAATAGATTCTACCTTCCTGTAACGTTTCAGCCTGATTGGACCTTGTTTTCACACAAATGAACCCAGAATGATGTGAAATTGTGCTTCGTGCAACATAATTCTGGGTGCCATTTACAAACCATAAGTGCTAATGACTCCATTCCTTTTTGTGGTTGTAGGGGCTGTTGATTGGAGTACACTAAAACAAACCTGATCTCTCTAGGACATTCAGAAGCCAAGTTATAAGCCCACAAATGTGTAACTGGACTACTTCTTTAAATTGACACCAGATCCGGTGACCTTTGGGACATGGTTTGACCCCCTTAGGAAAGTGCGATCATCATGAAACGTTCAGATCACTTACAACTCAATAGATTCTACCTTCCTGTAACGTTTCAGCCTGATCGGACCTTGTTTTCACACAAATGAACCCAGAATGATGTGAAATTGTGCTTCGTGCAACATAATTCTGGGTGCCATTTAAAAACCATAAGTGCTAATGACTCCATTCCTTTTTGTGGTTGTAGGGGCTGTTGATTGGAGTACACTAAAACAAACCTGACCTCTCTAGGATATTCAAAAGCCAAGTTATAAGCCCACAAATGTGTAACTTGACTACTTCTTTAAAGTGACACCAGGCCCGGTGACCTTTGGGACATGGTTTGACCCCCTATAGGAATGTGCGATCATCATGAAACGTTCAGATCACTTACAACTCAATAGATTCTACCTTCTTGTAACGTTTCAGCTCATTGGACCTTGTTTTCACACAAATTAACCCAGAATGATGTGAAATTGTGGTTCGTGCAACATAATTCTGGGTGCCATTTAAAAACCATAAGTGCTAATGACTCCATTGCTTTTTGGGGTAATAGGGGCTGTTAATTGGAGTACTCTAAAACAAACCTGACCTCTCTAGGATATTCAGAAGCCATGTTATAAGCCCACAAATGTGTAACTGGACTACTTCTTTAAAGTGACACCAGGCCCGGTGACCTTTGGGACATGGTTTGACCCCCTATAGGAATGTGCGATCATCATGAAACGTTCAGATCACTTACAACTCAATAGATTCTACCTTCCTGTAACGTTTCTGCCTGATTGGACCTTGTTTTCACACAAATGAACCCAGAATGATGTGAAATTGTGCTTCGTGCAACATAATTCTGGGTGCCATTTAAAAACCATAAGTGCTAATGACTCCATTCCTTTTTGGGGTAATGGTGGCTGTTAATTGGAGTACTCTAAAACTAACCTGACCTCTCTAGGATATTCAGAAGCCAAGTTATAAGCCCACAAAGGTGTAATTGGACTACTTCTTTAAAGTGACACCAGGTTCAGTGACCTTTGGGACATAATTTGACCCACTATAGGAATGTGCAATCATCTTTAAAGGTTCAGATCACTTACAACTCAATAGATTCTGCCTTCTAGTAACCTTTCAGCCTGATTGGACCTTGTTTTCACACAAATGGACCCAGAATGATGTGAAATTGTGCTTCGTGCAACATAATTCTGGGTGCCATTTAAAAACCATAAGTGCTAATGACTCCATTCCTTTTTGTGGTTGTAGGGGCTGTTGATTGGAGTAAACTAAAACAAACCTGACCTCTCTAGGAAATTCAGAAGCCAAGTTATAAGCCCACAAAGGTGGAACTGGACTACTTCTTTAAAGTGACACCAGGCCCGGTAACCTTTGGGACATGGTTTGACCCCCTATGGGAATTTGCGATCATCATGAAACGTTCATATCACTTACAACTCAATAGATTCTACCTTCTTGTAACGTTTCAGCCTGATTGGACCTTGTTTTCACACAAATGGACCCAGAATGATGTGACATTGTGCTTCGTGCAACATAATTTTGGGTGCCATTTACAAACCATAAGTGATAATGACTCCATTCCTTTTTGTGGATGTAGGGGCTGTTGAATGGAGTACATTAAAACAAACCTGATCTATCTAGGACATTCAGAAGCCAAGTTATAAGCCCACAAATGTGTAACTGGACTACTTCTTTAAATTGACACCAGATCCGGTGACCTTTGGGACATGGTTTGACCCCCTTAGGAAAGTGCTATCATCATGAAACATTGAGATCACTTACAACTCAATAGATTCTACCTTCCTGTAACGTTTCAGCCTGATTGGACCTTGTTTTCACACAAATGAACCCAGAATGATGTGAAATTGTGCTTCGTGCAACATAATTCTGGGTGCCATTTACAAACCATAAGTGCTAATGACTCCATTCCTTTTTGTGGTTGTAGGGGCTGTTGATTGGAGTACACTAAAACAAACCTGATCTCTCTAGGACATTCAGAAGCCAAGTTATAAGCCCACAAATGTGTAACTGGACTACTTCTTTAAATTGACACCAGATCCGTTGACCTTTGGGACATGGTTTGACCCCCTTAGGAAAGTGCGATCATCATGAAACGTTCAGATCACTTACAACTCAATAGATTCTACCTTCCTGTAACGTTTCAGCCTGATCGGACCTTGTTTTCACACAAATGAACCCAGAATGATGTGAAATTGTGCTTCGTGCAACATAATTCTGGGTGCCATTTAAAAACCATAAGTGCTAATGACTCCATTCCTTTTTGTGGTTGTAGGGGCTGTTGATTGGAGTACACTAAAACAAACCTGACCTCTCTAGGATATTCAAAAGCCAAGTTATAAGCCCACAAAGGTGTAACTTGACTACTTCTTTAAAGTGACACCAGGCCCGGTGACCTTTGGGACATGGTTTGACCCCCTATAGGAATGTGCGATCATCATGAAACGTTCAGATCACTTACAACTCAATAGATTCTACCTTCTTGTAACGTTTCAGCTCATTAGACCTTGTTTTCACACAAATGAACCCAGAATGATGTGAAATTGTGCTTCGTGCAACATAATTCTGGGTGCCATTTACAAACCATAAGTGCTAATGACTCCATTCTTTTTTGTGGTTGTAGGGGCTGTTGATTGGAGTACACTAAAACAAACCTGACCTCTCTAGGACATTCAGAAGCCAAGTTATAAGCCTACAAAGGTGTAACTGGCCTACTTCTTTAAAGTGACACCAGGCCCGGTGACCTTTGGGGCATGGTTTGACCCCCTATAGGAATGTGCGATCATCATGAAACGTTCAGATCACTTACAACTCAATAGATTCTACCTTCCTGTAACATTTCAGCCTGATTGGACCTTGTTTTCACACAAATGAAACCAGAATGATGTGAAATTGTGCTTCGTGCAACATAATTCTGGGTGCCATTTAAAAACCATAAGTGCTAATGACTCCATTCCTTTTTGTGGTTGTAGGGGCTATTGATTGGAGTACACTAAAACAAACCTGACCTCTCTAGTTTATTCAAAAGCCAAGTTTTAAGCCCACAAAGGTGTAACTTGACTACTTCTTTAAAGTGACACCAGGCCCGGTGACCTTTGGGACATGGTTTGACCCCCTATAGGAATGTGCGATCATCATGAAACGTTCAGATCACTTACAACTCAATAGATTCTACCTTCCTGTAACGTTTCAGCCTGATTGGACCTTGTTTTCACACAAATGGACCCAGAATGATGTGACATTGTGCTTCGTGCAACATAATTTTGGGTGCCATTTACAAACCATAAGTGATAATGACTCCATTCCTTTTTGTGGAAGTAGGGGCTGTTGAATGGAGTACACTAAAACAAACCTGATCTCTCTAGGACATTCAGAAGCCAAGTTATAAGCCCACAAATGTGTAACTGGACTACTTCTTTAAATTGACACCAGATCCGGTGACCTTTGGGACATGGTTTGACCCCCTTAGGAAAGTGCTATCATCATGAAACATTGAGATCACTTACAACTCAATAGATTCTACCTTCCTGTAACGTTTCAGCCTGATTGGACCTTGTTTTCACACAAATGAACCCAGAATGATGTGAAATTGTGCTTCGTGCAACATAATTCTGGGTGCCATTTACAAACCATAAGTGCTAATGACTCCATTCCTTTTTGTGGTTGTAGGGGCTGTTGATTGGAGTACACTAAAACAAACCTGATCTCTCTAGGACATTCAGAAGCCAAGTTATAAGCCCACAAATGTGTAACTGGACTACTTCTTTAAATTGACACCAGATCCGGTGACCTTTGGGACATGGTTTGACCCCCTTAGGAAAGTGCGATCATCATGAAACGTTCAGATCACTTACAACTCAATAGATTCTACCTTCCTGTAACGTTTCAGCCTGATCGGACCTTGTTTTCACACAAATGAACCCAGAATGATGTGAAATTGTGCTTCGTGCAACATAATTCTGGGTGCCATTTAAAAACCATAAGTGCTAATGACTCCATTCCTTTTTGTGGTTGTAGGGGCTGTTGATTGGAGTACACTAAAACAAACCTGACCTCTCTAGGATATTCAAAAGCCAAGTTATAAGCCCACAAATGTGTAACTTGACTACTTCTTTAAAGTGACACCAGGCCCGGTGACCTTTGGGACATGGTTTGACCCCCTATAGGAATGTGCGATCATCATGAAACGTTCAGATCACTTACAACTCAATAGATTCTACCTTCTTGTAACGTTTCAGCTCATTGGACCTTGTTTTCACACAAATTAACCCAGAATGATGTGAAATTGTGGTTCGTGCAACATAATTCTGGGTGCCATTTAAAAACCATAAGTGCTAATGACTCCATTGCTTTTTGGGGTAATAGGGGCTGTTAATTGGAGTACTCTAAAACAAACCTGACCTCTCTAGGATATTCAGAAGCCAAGTTATAAGCCCACAAATGTGTAACTGGACTACTTCTTTAAAGTGACACCAGGCCCGGTGACCTTTGGGACATGGTTTGACCCCCTATAGGAATGTGCGATCATCATGAAACGTTCAGATCACTTACAACTCAATAGATTCTACCTTCCTGTAACGTTTCTGCCTGATTGGACCTTGTTTTCACACAAATGAACCCAGAATGATGTGAAATTGTGCTTCGTGCAACATAATTCTGGGTGCCATTTAAAAACCATAAGTGCTAATGACTCCATTCCTTTTTGGGGTAATGGTGGCTGTTAATTGGAGTACTCTAAAACTAACCTGACCTCTCTAGGATATTCAGAAGCCAAGTTATAAGCCCACAAAGGTGTAATTGGACTACTTCTTTAAAGTGACACCAGGTTCAGTGACCTTTGGGACATAATTTGACCCACTATAGGAATGTGCAATCATCTTTAAAGGTTCAGATCACTTACAACTCAATAGATTCTGCCTTCTAGTAACCTTTCAGCCTGATTGGACCTTGTTTTCACACAAATGGACCCAGAATGATGTGAAATTGTGCTTCGTGCAACATAATTCTGGGTGCCATTTAAAAACCATAAGTGCTAATGACTCCATTCCTTTTTGTGGTTGTAGGGGCTGTTGATTGGAGTAAACTAAAACAAACCTGACCTCTCTAGGATATTCAGAAGCCAGGTTATAAGCCCACAAAGGTGGAACTGGACTACTTCTTTAAAGTGACACCAGGCCCGGTAACCTTTGGGACATGGTTTGACCCCCTATGGGAATTTGCGATCATCATGAAACGTTCATATCACTTACAACTCAATAGATTCTACCTTCTTGTAACGTTTCAGCCTGATTGGACCTTGTTTTCACACAAATGGACCCAGAATGATGTGACATTGTGCTTCGTGCAACATAATTTTGGGTGCCATTTACAAACCATAAGTGATAATGACTCCATTCCTTTTTGTGGATGTAGGGGCTGTTGAATGGAGTACATTAAAACAAACCTGATCTATCTAGGACATTCAGAAGCCAAGTTATAAGCCCACAAATGTGTAACTGGACTACTTCTTTAAATTGACACCAGATCCGGTGACCTTTGGGACATGGTTTGACCCCCTTAGGAAAGTGCTATCATCATGAAACATTGAGATCACTTACAACTCAATAGATTCTACCTTCCTGTAACGTTTCAGCCTGATTGGACCTTGTTTTCACACAAATGAACCCAGAATGATGTGAAATTGTGCTTCGTGCAACATAATTCTGGGTGCCATTTACAAACCATAAGTGCTAATGACTCCATTCCTTTTTGTGGTTGTAGGGGCTGTTGATTGGAGTACACTAAAACAAACCTGATCTCTCTAGGACGTTCAGAAGCCAAGTTATAAGCCCACAAATGTGTAACTGGACTACTTCTTTAAATTGACACCAGATCCGGTGACCTTTGGGACATGGTTTGACCCCCTTAGGAAAGTGCCATCATCATGAAACGTTCAGATCACTTACAACTCAATAGATTCTACCTTCCTGTAACGTTTCAGCCTGATCGGACCTTGTTTTCACACAAATGAACCCAGAATGATGTGAAATTGTGCTTCGTGCAACATAATTCTGGGTGCCATTTAAAAACCATAAGTGCTAATGACTCCATTCCTTTTTGTGGTTGTAGGGGCTGTTGATTGGAGTACACTAAAACAAACCTGACCTCTCTAGGATATTCAAAAGCCAAGTTATAAGCCCACAAAGGTGTAACTTGACTACTTCTTTAAAGTGACACCAGGCCCGGTGACCTTTGGGACATGGTTTGACCCCCTATAGGAATGTGCGATCATCATGAAACGTTCAGATCACTTACAACTCAATAGATTCTACCTTCTTGTAACGTTTCAGCTCATTAGACCTTATTTTCACACAAATGAACCCAGAATGATGTGAAATTGTGCTTCGTGCAACATAATTCTGGGTGCCATTTACAAACCATAAGTGCTAATGACTCCATTCTTTTTTGTGGTTGTAGGGGCTGTTGATTGGAGTACACTAAAACAAACCTGACCTCTCTAGGACATTCAGAAGCCAAGTTATAAGCCTACAAAGGTGTAACTGGCCTACTTCTTTAAAGTGACACCAGGCCCGGTGACCTTTGGGGCATGGTTTGACCCCCTATAGGAATGTGCGATCATCATGAAACGTTCAGATCACTTACAACTCAATAGATTCTACCTTCCTGTAACATTTCAGCCTGATTGGACCTTGTTTTCACACAAATGAAACCAGAATGATGTGAAATTGTGCTTCGTGCAACATAATTCTGGGTGCCATTTAAAAACCATAAGTGCTAATGACTCCATTCCTTTTTGTGGTTGTAGGGGCTATTGATTGGAGTACACTAAAACAAACCTGACCTCTCTAGGTTATTCAAAAGCCAAGTTTTAAGCCCACAAAGGTGTAACTTGACTACTTCTTTAAAGTGACACCAGGCCCGGTGACCTTTGGGACATGGTTTGACCCCCTATAGGAATGTGCGATCATCATGAAACGTTCAGATCACTTACAACTCAATAGATTCTACCTTCCTGTAACGTTTCAGCCTGATTGGACCTTGTTTTCACACAAATGAAACCAGAATGATGTGAAATTGTGCTTCGTGCAACATAATTCTGGGTGCCATTTAAAAACCATAAGTGATAATGACTCCATTCCTTTTTGTGGTTGTAGGGGCTATTGATTGGAGTACACTAAAACAAACCTGACCTCTCTAGGTTATTCAAAAGCCAAGTTATAAGCCCACAAAGGTGTAACTTGACTACTTCTTTAAAGTGACACCAGGCCCGGTGACCTTTGGGACATGTTTTTACCCCCTATCGGAATGTGCGATCATCATGAAACGTTCAGATCACTTACAACTCAATAGATTCTACCTTCTTGTAACTTTTCAGCCTGATTGGACCTTGTTTTCACACAAATGGACCCAGAATGATGTGAAATTGTGCTTCGTGCAACATAATTCTGGGTGCCATTTAAAAACCATAAGTGCTAATGACTCCATTCCTTTTTGTGGTTGTAGGGGCTGTTGATTGGAGTACACTAAAACAAACCTGATCTCTCTAGGACATTCAGAAGCCAAGTTATAAGCCCACAAATGTGTAACTGGACTACTTTAAATTGACATCAGATCCGGTGACCTTTGGGACATGGTTTGACCGCCTTAGGACAGTGCTATCATCATGAAACTTTCAGATCACTTACAACTCAATAGATTCTATCTTCTTGTAACATTTCAGCCTGATTGGACATTGTTTTCACACAAATGAACCCAGAATGATGTGAAATTGTGCTTCGTGCAACATAATTCTGGGTGCCATTTAAAAACCATAAGTGCTAATGACTCCATTCTTTTTTGTGGTTGTAGGGGCTATTGATTGGAGTACACTAAAACAAACCTGACCTCTGTAGGTTATTCAAAAGCCAAGTTATAAGCCCACAAAGGTGTAACTTGACTACTTCTTTAAAGTGACACCAGGCCCGGTGACCTTTGGGACATGTTTTGACCCCCTATAGGAATGTGCGATCATCATGAAACGTTCAGATCACTTACAACTTAATAGATTCTACCTTCTTGTAACTTTTCAGCCTGATTGGACCTTGTTTTCACACAAATGGACCCAGAATGATGTGAAATTGTGCTTCGTGCAACATAATTCTGGGTGCCATTTAAAAACCATAAGTGATAATGACTCCATTCCTTTTTGTGGTTGTAGGGGCTGTTGATTGGAGTACACTAAAACAAACCTGATCTCTCTAGGACATTCAGAAGCCAAGTTATAAGCCCACAAATGTGTAACTGGACTACTTCTTTAAATTGACATCAGATCCGGTGACCTTTGGGACATGGTTTGACCCCCTTAGGAAAGTGCTATCATCATGAAACTTTCAGATCACTTACAACTCAATAGATTCTATCTTTCTGTAACGTTTCAGCCTGATTGGACATTGTTTTCACACAAATGAACCCAGAATGATGTGAAATTGTGCTTCGTGCAACATAATTTTGGGTGCCATTTACAAACCATAAGTGATAATGACTCCATTCCTTTTTGTGGTTGTAGGGGCTGTTGATTGGAGTACACTAAAACAAACCTGATCTCTCTAGGACATTCAGAAGCCAAGTTATAAGCCCACAAATGTGTAACTGGACTACTTTAAATTGACATCAGATCCGGTGACCTTTGGGACATGGTTTGACCGCCTTAGGACAGTGCTATCATCATGAAACTTTCAGATCACTTACAACTCAATAGATTCTATCTTCTTGTAACATTTCAGCCTGATTGGACATTGTTTTCACACAAATGAACCCAGAATGATGTGAAATTGTGCTTCGTGCAACATAATTCTGGGTGCCATTTAAAAACCATAAGTGCTAATGACTCCATTCTTTTTTGTGGTTGTAGGGGCTATTGATTGGAGTACACTAAAACAAACCTGACCTCTGTAGGTTATTCAAAAGCCAAGTTATAAGCCCACAAAGGTGTAACTTGACTACTTCTTTAAAGTGACACCAGGCCCGGTGACCTTTGGGACATGTTTTGACCCCCTATAGGAATGTGCGATCATCATGAAACGTTCAGATCACTTACAACTTAATAGATTCTACCTTCTTGTAACTTTTCAGCCTGATTGGACCTTGTTTTCACACAAATGGACCCAGAATGATGTGAAATTGTGCTTCGTGCAACATAATTCTGGGTGCCATTTAAAAACCATAAGTGATAATGACTCCATTCCTTTTTGTGGTTGTAGGGGCTGTTGATTGGAGTACACTAAAACAAACCTGATCTCTCTAGGACATTCAGAAGCCAAGTTATAAGCCCACAAATGTGTAACTGGACTACTTCTTTAAATTGACATCAGATCCGGTGACCTTTGGGACATGGTTTGACCCCCTTAGGAAAGTGCTATCATCATGAAACTTTCAGATCACTTACAACTCAATAGATTCTATCTTTCTGTAACGTTTCAGCCTGATTGGACATTGTTTTCACACAAATGAACCCAGAATGATGTGAAATTGTGCTTCGTGCAACATAATTTTGGGTGCCATTTACAAACCATAAGTGATAATGACTCCATTCCTTTTTGTGGTTGTAGGGGCTGTTGATTGTAGTACACTAAAACAAACCTGATCCCTCTAGGACATTCAGAAGCCAAGTTATAAGCCCACAAATGTGTAACTGGACTACTTCTTTAAATTGACACCAGATCCGGTGACCTTTGGGACATGGTTTGACCCCCTTAGGAAAGTGCTATCATCATGAAACTTTCAGATCACTTACAACTCAATAGATTCTATCTTCCTGTAACGTTTCAGCCTGATTGGACATTGTTTTCACACAAATGAACCCAGAATGATGTGAAATTGTGCTTCGTGCAACATAATTCTGGGTGCCATTTAAAAAACATAAGTGCTAATGACTCCATTCCTTTTTGGGGTAATGGGGGCTGTTAACTGGAGTACTCTAAAACAAACCTGACCTCTCTAGGATATTCAAAAGCCAAGTTATAAGCCCACAAAGGTGCAACTGGACTACTTTTTTAAAGTGACACCAGGCCCGGTGACCTTTGGGACATGGTTTGACCCCCTATAGGAATGTGCGGTCATCATGAAACGTTCAGATCACTTACAACTCAATAGATTCTACCTTCTTGTAACGTTTCAGCCTGATTGGACCTTGTTTTCACATAAATGGACCCAGAATGATGTGAAATTGTGCTTCGTGCAACATAATTCTGGGTGCCATTTACAAACCATAAGTGCTAATGACTCCATTCCTATTTGTGGTTTTAGGGGCTGTTCATTGGAGTACACTAAAACAAACCTGACCTCTCTGGGACATTCAGAAGCCAAGTTATAAGCCCACAAAGGTGTAACTGGACTACTTCTTTAAAGTGACACCAGGCCCGGTGACCTTTGGGACATAGTTTGACCCCCTATAGGAATGTGCGATCATCATGAAACGTTCAGATCACTTACAACTCAATAGATTCTACCTTCCTGTAACGTTTCAGCCATATTGGACCTTGTTTTCACACAAATGAACCCAGAATGATGTGAAATTGTGCTTCGTGCAACATAATTCTGGGTGCCATTTAAAAACCATAAGTGCTAATGACTCCATTCCTTTTTGGGGTAATGGGGTCTGTTAATTGGAGTACTCTAAAACTAACCTGACCTCTCTAGGATATTCAGAAGCCAAGTTATAAGCCCACAAAGGTGTAATTGGACTACTTCTTTAAAGTGACACCAGGTTCAGTGACCTTTGGGACATGGTTTGACCCCCTATAGGAATGTGCGATCATCATGAAACGTTCAGATCACTTACAACTCAATAGATTCTGCCTTCTTGTAACCTTTCAGCCTGATTGGACCTTGTTTTCACACAAATGGACCCAGAATGATGTGAAATTGTGCTTCGTGCAACATAATTCTGGGTGCCATTTAAAAACCATAAGTGCTAATGACTCCATTCCTTTTTGTGGTTGTAGGGGCTGTTGATTGGAGTAAACTAAAACAAACCTGACCTCTCTAGGAAATTCAGAAGCCAAGTTATAAGCCCACAAAGGTGTAACTGGACTACTTCTTTAAAGTGACAACAGGCCCGGTAACCTTTGGGACATGGTTTGACCCCCTATGGGAATTTGCGATCATCATGAAACGTTCATATCACTTACAACTCAATAGATTCTACCTTCTTGTAACGTTTCAGCCTGATTGGACCTTGTTTTCACACAAATGGACCCAGAATGATGTGACATTGTGCTTCGTGCAACATAATTTTGGGTGCCATTTACAAACCATAAGTGATAATGACTCCATTCCTTTTTGTGGAAGTAGGGGCTGTTGAATGGAGTACACTAAAACAAACCTGATCTCTCTAGGACATTCAGAAGCCAAGTTATAAGCCCACAAATGTGTAACTGGACTACTTCTTTAAATTGACACCAGATCCGGTGACCTTTGGGACATGGTTTGACCCCCTTAGGAAAGTGCTATCATCATGAAACATTGAGATCACTTACAACTCAATAGATTCTACCTTCCTGTAATGTTTCAGCCTGATTGGACCTTGTTTTCACACAAATGAACCCAGAATGATGTGAAATTGTGCTTCGTGCAACATAATTCTGGGTGCCATTTACAAACCATAAGTGCTAATGACTCCATTCCTTTTTGTGGTTGTAGGGGCTGTTGATTGGAGTACACTAAAACAAACCTGATCTCTCTAGGACATTCAGAAGCCAAGTTATAAGCCCACAAATGTGTAACTGGACTACT
The DNA here is from genome assembly GCF_043380555.1 of Nothobranchius furzeri. Classification (NCBI taxonomy): domain Eukaryota; kingdom Metazoa; phylum Chordata; class Actinopteri; order Cyprinodontiformes; family Nothobranchiidae; genus Nothobranchius; species Nothobranchius furzeri. The sequence goes on along the minus strand of NC_091750.1, from coordinate 74,526,157 downwards.
TCTTTAAATTGACACCAGATCCGGTGACCTTTGGGACATGGTTTGACCCCCTTAGGAAAGTGCGATCATCATGAAACGTTCAGATCACTTACAACTCAATAGATTCTACCTTCCTGTAACGTTTCAGCCTGATCGGACCTTGTTTTCACACAAATGAACCCAGAATGATGTGAAATTGTGCTTCGTGCAACATAATTCTGGGTGCCATTTAAAAACCATAAGTGCTAATGACTCCATTCCTTTTTGTGGTTGTAGGGGCTGTTGATTGGAGTACACTAAAACAAACCTGACCTCTCTAGGATATTCAAAAGCCAAGTTATAAGCCCACAAATGTGTAACTTGACTACTTCTTTAAAGTGACACCAGGCCCGGTGACCTTTGGGACATGGTTTGACCCCCTATAGGAATGTGCGATCATCATGAAACGTTCAGATCACTTACAACTCAATAGATTCTACCTTCTTGTAACGTTTCAGCTCATTGGACCTTGTTTTCACACAAATTAACCCAGAATGATGTGAAATTGTGCTTCGTGCAACATAATTCTGGGTGCCATTTAAAAACCATAAGTGCTAATGACTCCATTGCTTTTTGGGGTAATAGGGGCTGTTAATTGGAGTACTCTAAAACAAACCTGACCTCTCTAGGATATTCAGAAGCCAAGTTATAAGCCCACAAATGTGTAACTGGACTACTTCTTTAAAGTGACACCAGGCCCGGTGACCTTTGGGACATGGTTTGACCCCCTATAGGAATGTGCGATCATCATGAAACGTTCAGATCACTTACAACTCAATAGATTCTACCTTCCTGTAACGTTTCTGCCTGATTGGACCTTGTTTTCACACAAATGAACCCAGAATGATGTGAAATTGTGCTTCGTGCAACATAATTCTGGGTGCCATTTAAAAACCATAAGTGCTAATGACTCCATTCCTTTTTGGGGTAATGGTGGCTGTTAATTGGAGTACTCTAAAACTAACCTGACCTCTCTAGGATATTCAGAAGCCAAGTTATAAGCCCACAAAGGTGTAATTGGACTACTTCTTTAAAGTGACACCAGGTTCAGTGACCTTTGGGACATAATTTGACCCACTATAGGAATGTGCAATCATCTTTAAAGGTTCAGATCACTTACAACTCAATAGATTCTGCCTTCTAGTAACCTTTCAGCCTGATTGGACCTTGTTTTCACACAAATGGACCCAGAATGATGTGAAATTGTGCTTCGTGCAACATAATTCTGGGTGCCATTTAAAAACCATAAGTGCTAATGACTCCATTCCTTTTTGTGGTTGTAGGGGCTGTTGATTGGAGTAAACTAAAACAAACCTGACCTCTCTAGGAAATTCAGAAGCCAAGTTATAAGCCCACAAAGGTGGAACTGGACTACTTCTTTAAAGTGACACCAGGCCCGGTAACCTTTGGGACATGGTTTGACCCCCTATAGGAATGTGCGATCATCATGAAACGTTCAGATCACTTACAACTCAATAGATTCTACCTTCCTGTAACGTTTCTGCCTGATTGGACCTTGTTTTCACACAAATGAACCCAGAATGATGTGAAATTGTGCTTCGTGCAACATAATTCTGGGTGCCATTTAAAAACCATAAGTGCTAATGACTCCATTCCTTTTTGGGGTAATGGGGGCTGTTCATTGGAGTACTCTAAAACTAACCTGACCTCTCTAGGATATTCAGAAGCCAAGTTATAAGCCCACAAAGGTGTAATTGGACTACTTCTTTAAAGTGACACCAGGTTCAGTGACCTTTGGGACATGGTTTGACCCCCTATAGGAATGTGCGATCATCATGAAACGTTCAGATCACTTACAACTCAAAAGATTCTACCTTCTTGTAACTTTTCAGCCTGACTGGACCTTGTCTTCACACAAATTGACCCAGAATGAAGTGAAACTGTGCTTCGTGCAACATAATTCTGGGTGCCATTTACAAACCATAAGTGCTAATGACTCCATTCCTATTTGTGGTTGTAGGGGCTGTTGATTGGAGTACACTAAAACAAACCTGATCGCTCTAGGACATTCAGAAGCCAAGTTATAAGCCCACAAATGTGTAACTGGACTACTTCTTTAAATTGACACCAGATCCGGTGACCTTTGGGACATGGTTTGACCCCCTTAGGAAAGTGCTATCATCATGAAACTTTCAGATCACTTACAACTCAATAGATTCTATCTTCCTGTAACGTTTCAGCCTGATTGGACATTGTTTTCACACAAATGAACCCAGAATGATGTGAAATTGTGCTTCGTGCAACATAATTCTGGGTGCCATTTACAAACCATAAGTGCTAATGACTCCATTCCTTTTTGTGGTTGTAGGGGCTGTTGATTGGAGTACACTAAAACAAACCTGATCTCTCTAGGACATTCAGAAGCCAAGTTATAAGCCCACAAATGTGTAACTGGACTACTTTAAATTGACATCAGATCCGGTGACCTTTGGGACATGGTTTGACCGCCTTAGGACAGTGCTATCATCATGAAACTTTCAGATCACTTACAACTCAATAGATTCTATCTTCTTGTAACATTTCAGCCTGATTGGACATTGTTTTCACACAAATGAACCCAGAATGATGTGAAATTGTGCTTCGTGCAACATAATTCTGGGTGCCATTTAAAAACCATAAGTGCTAATGACTCCATTCTTTTTCGTGGTTGTAGGGGCTATTGATTGGAGTACACTAAAACAAACCTGACCTCTGTAGGTTATTCAAAAGCCAAGTTATAAGCCCACAAAGGTGTAACTTGACTACTTCTTTAAAGTGACACCAGGCCCGGTGACCTTTGGGACATGTTTTGACCCCCTATAGGAATGTGCGATCATCATGAAACGTTCAGATCACTTACAACTTAATAGATTCTACCTTCTTGTAACTTTTCAGCCTGATTGGACCTTGTTTTCACACAAATGGACCCAGAATGATGTGAAATTGTGCTTCGTGCAACATAATTCTGGGTGCCATTTAAAAACCATAAGTGATAATGACTCCATTCCTTTTTGTGGTTGTAGGGGCTGTTGATTGGAGTACACTAAAACAAACCTGATCTCTCTAGGACATTCAGAAGCCAAGTTATAAGCCCACAAATGTGTAACTGGACTACTTCTTTAAATTGACATCAGATCCGGTGACCTTTGGGACATGGTTTGACCCCCTTAGGAAAGTGCTATCATCATGAAACTTTCAGATCACTTACAACTCAATAGATTCTATCTTTCTGTAACGTTTCAGCCTGATTGGACATTGTTTTCACACAAATGAACCCAGAATGATGTGAAATTGTGCTTCGTGCAACATAATTTTGGGTGCCATTTACAAACCATAAGTGATAATGACTCCAATCCTTTTTGTGGTTGTAGGGGCTGTTGATTGTAGTACACTAAAACAAACCTGATCTCTCTAGGACATTCAGAAGCCAAGTTATAAGCCCACAAATGTGTAACTGGACTACTTCTTTAAATTGACATCAGATCCGGTGACCTTTGGGACATGTTTGACCCCCTTAGGAAAGTGCTATCATCATGAAACTTTCAGATCACTTACAACTCAATAGATTCTATCTTTCTGTAACGTTTCAGCCTGATTGGACATTGTTTTCACACAAATGAACCCAGAATGATGTGAAATTGTGCTTCGTGCAACATAATTCTGGGTGCCATTTAAAAACCATAAGTGCTAATGACTCCATTCCTTTTTGTGGTTGTAGGGGCTGTTGATTGGAGTACACTAAAACAAACCTGACCTCTCTAGGATATTCAAAAGCCAAGTTATAAGCCCACAAAGGTGTAACTTGACTACTTCATTAAAGTGACACCAGGCCCGGTGACCTTTGGGACATGGTTTGACCCCCTATAGGAATGTGCGATCATCATGAAACGTTCAGATCACTTACAACTCAATAGATTCTATCTTTCTGTAACGTTTCAGCCTGATTGGACATTGTTTTCACACAAATGAACCCAGAATGATGTGAAATTGTGCTTCGTGCAACATAATTCTGGGTGCCATTTAAAAACCATAAGTTCTAATGACTCCATTCCTTTTTGGGGTAATGGGGGCTGTTAATTGGAGTACTTTAAAACAAACCTGACCTCTCTAGGATATTCAAAAGCCAAGTTATAAGCCCACAAAGGTGCAACTGGACTACTTCTTTAAAGTGACACCAGGCCCGGTGACCTTTGGGACATGGTTTGACCCCCTATAGGAATGTGCGATCATCATGAAATATTCAAATCACTTACAATTCAATAGATTCTACCTTCTTGTAACGTTTCAGCCTGATTGGACATTGTTTTCACACAAAAGAACCCAGAATGATGTGAAATTGTGTTTCGTGCAACATAATTCTGGGTGCCATTTAAAAACCATAAGTGCTAATGACTCCATTCCTTTTTGGGGTAATGGGGGCTGTTAATTGGAGTACTCTAAAACAAACCTGACCTCTCTAGGATATTCAAAAGCCAAGTTATAAGCCCACAAAGGTGCAACTGGAATACTTCTTTAAAGTGACACCAGGCCCGGTGACCTTTGGGACATGGTTTGACCCCCTATAGGAATGTGCGATCATCATGAAACGTTCAGATCACTTACAACTCAAAAGATTCTACCTTCTTGTAACGTTTCAGCCTGATTGGACATTGTTTTCACACAAAAGAACCCAGAATGATGTGAAATTGTGTTTCGTGCAACATAATTCTGGGTGCCATTTACAAACCATAAGTGCTAATGACTCCATTCCTATTTGTGGTTGTAGGGGCTGTTGATTGGAGTACACTAAAACAAACCTGATCACTCTAGGACATTCAGAAGCCAAGTTATAAGCCCACAAATGTGTAACTGGACTACTTCTTTAAATTGACACCAGATCCGGTGACCTTTGGGACATGGTTTGACCCCCTTAGGAAAGTGCTATCATCATGAAACTTTCAGATCACTTACAACTCAATAGCTTCTATCTTCCTGTAACGTTTCAGCCTGATTGGACATTGTTTTCACACAAATGAACCCAGAATGATGTGAAATTGTGCTTCGTGCAACATAATTCTGGGTGCCATTTAAAAAACATAAGTGCTAATGACTCCATTCCTTTTTGGGGTAATGGGGGCTGTTAACTGGAGTACTCTAAAACAAACCTGACCTCTCTAGGATATTCAAAAGCCAAGTTATAAGCCCACAAAGGTGCAACTGGACTACTTCTTTAAAGTGACACCAGGCCCGGTGACCTTTGGGACATGGTTTGACCCCCTATAGGAATGTGCGGTCATCATGAAACGTTCAGATCACTTACAACTCAATAGATTCTACCTTCTTGTAACGTTTCAGCCTGATTGGACCTTGTTTTCACATAAATGGACCCAGAATGATGTGAAATTGTGCTTCGTGCAACATAATTCTGGGTGCCATTTACAAACCATGAGTGCTAATGACTCCATTCCTATTTGTGGTTTTAGGGGCTGTTCATTGGAGTACACTAAAACAAACCTGACCTCTCTGGGACATTCAGAAGCCAAGTTATAAGCCCACAAAGGTGTAACTGGACTACTTCTTTAAAGTGACACCAGGCCCGGTGACCTTTGGGACATAGTTTGACCCCCTATAGGAATGTGCGATCATCATGAAACGTTCAGATCACTTACAACTCAATAGATTCTACCTTCCTGTAACGTTTCAGCCATATTGGACCTTGTTTTCACACAAATGAACCCAGAATGATGTGAAATTGTGCTTCGTGCAACATAATTCTGGGTGCCATTTAAAAACCATAAGTGCTAATGACTCCATTCCTTTTTGGGGTAATGGGGTCTGTTAATTGGAGTACTCTAAAACTAACCTGACCTCTCTAGGATATTCAGAAGCCAAGTTATAAGCCCACAAAGGTGTAATTGGACTACTTCTTTAAAGTGACACCAGGTTCAGTGACCTTTGGGACATGGTTTGACCCCCTATAGGAATGTGCGATCATCATGAAACGTTCAGATCACTTACAACTCAATAGATTCTGCCTTCTTGTAACCTTTCAGCCTGATTGGACCTTGTTTTCACACAAATGGACCCAGAATGATGTGAAATTGTGCTTCGTGCAACATAATTCTGGGTGCCATTTAAAAACCATAAGTGCTAATGACTCCATTCCTTTTTGTGGTTGTAGGGGCTGTTGATTGGAGTAAACTAAAACAAACCTGACCTCTCTAGGAAATTCAGAAGCCAAGTTATAAGCCCACAAAGGTGTAACTGGACTACTTCTTTAAAGTGACAACAGGCCCGGTAACCTTTGGGACATGGTTTGACCCCCTATGGGAATTTGCGATCATCATGAAACGTTCATATCACTTACAACTCAATAGATTCTACCTTCTTGTAACGTTTCAGCCTGATTGGACCTTGTTTTCACACAAATGGACCCAGAATGATGTGACATTGTGCTTCGTGCAACATAATTTTGGGTGCCATTTACAAACCATAAGTGATAATGACTCCATTCCTTTTTGTGGAAGTAGGGGCTGTAAAATGGAGTACACTAAAACAAACCTGATCTCTCTAGGACATTCAGAAGCCAAGTTATAAGCCCACAAATGTGTAACTGGACTACTTCTTTAAATTGACACCAGATCCGGTGACCTTTGGGACATGGTTTGACCCCCTTAGGAAAGTGCTATCATCATGAAACATTGAGATCACTTACAACTCAATAGATTCTACCTTCCTGTAATGTTTCAGCCTGATTGGACCTTGTTTTCACACAAATGAACCCAGAATGATGTGAAATTGTGCTTCGTGCAACATAATTCTGGGTGCCATTTACAAACCATAAGTGCTAATGACTCCATTCCTTTTTGTGGTTGTAGGGGCTGTTGATTGGAGTACACTAAAACAAACCTGATCTCTCTAGGACATTCAGAAGCCAAGTTATAAGCCCACAAATGTGTAACTGGACTACTTCTTTAAATTGACACCAGATCCGGTGACTTTTGGGACATGGTTTGACCCCCTTAGGAAAGTGCGATCATCATGAAACGTTCAGATCACTTACAACTCAATAGATTCTACCTTCCTGTAACGTTTCAGCCTGATCGGACCTTGTTTTCACACAAATGAACCCAGAATGATGTGAAATTGTGCTTCGTGCAACATAATTCTGGGTGCCATTTAAAAACCATAAGTGCTAATGACTCCATTCCGTTTTGTGGTTGTAGGGGCTGTTGATTGGAGTACACTAAAACAAACCTGACCTCTCTAGGATATTCAAAAGCCAAGTTATAAGCCCACAAATGTGTAACTTGACTACTTCTTTAAAGTGACACCAGGCCCGGTGACCTTTGGGACATGGTTTGACCCCCTATAGGAATGTGCGATCATCATGAAACGTTCAGATCACTTACAACTCAATAGATTCTACCTTCTTGTAACGTTTCAGCTCATTGGACCTTGTTTTCACACAAATTAACCCAGAATGATGTGAAATTGTGCTTCGTGCAACATAATTCTGGGTGCCATTTAAAAACCATAAGTGCTAATGACTCCATTGCTTTTTGGGGTAATAGGGGCTGTTAATTGGAGTACTCTAAAACAAACCTGACCTCTCTAGGATATTCAGAAGCCAAGTTATAAGCCCACAAATGTGTAACTGGACTACTTCTTTAAAGTGACACCAGGCCCGGTGACCTTTGGGACATGGTTTGACCCCCTATAGGAATGTGCGATCATCATGAAACGTTCAGATCACTTACAACTCAATAGATTCTACCTTCCTGTAACGTTTCTGCCTGATTGGACCTTGTTTTCACACAAATGAACCCAGAATGATGTGAAATTGTGCTTCGTGCAACATAATTCTGGGTGCCATTTAAAAACCATAAGTGCTAATGACTCCATTCCTTTTTGGGGTAATGGGGGCTGTTAATTGGAGTACTCTAAAACTAACCTGACCTCTCTAGGATATTCAGAAGCCAAGTTATAAGCCCACAAAGGTGTAATTGGACTACTTCTTTAAAGTGACACCAGGTTCAGTGACCTTTGGGACATGGTTTGACCCCCTATAGGAATGTGCGATCATCATGAAACGTTCAGATCACTTACAACTCAAAAGATTCTACCTTCTTGTAACTTTTCAGCCTGACTGGACCTTGTCTTCACACAAATTGACCCAGAATGAAGTGAAACTGTGCTTCGTGCAACATAATTCTGGGTGCCATTTACAAACCATAAGTGCTAATGACTCCATTCCTATTTGTGGTTGTAGGGGCTGTTGATTGGAGTACACTAAAACAAACCTGATCGCTCTAGGACATTCAGAAGCCAAGTTATAAGCCCACAAATGTGTAACTGGACTACTTCTTTAAATTGACACCAGATCCGGTGACCTTTGGGACATGGTTTGACCCCCTTAGGAAAGTGCTATCATCATGAAACTTTCAGATCACTTACAACTCAATAGATTCTATCTTCCTGTAACGTTTCAGCCTGATTGGACATTGTTTTCACACAAATGAACCCAGAATGATGTGAAATTGTGCTTCGTGCAACATAATTCTGGGTGCCATTTAAAAAACATAAGTGCTAATGACTCCATTCCTTTTTGGGGTAATGGGGGCTGTTAACTGGAGTACTCTAAAACAAACCTGACCTCTCTAGGATATTCAAAAGCCAAGTTATAAGCCCACAAAGGTGCAACTGGACTACTTCTTTAAAGTGACACCAGGCCCGGTGACCTTTGGGACATGGTTTGACCCCCTATAGGAATGTGCGGTCATCATGAAACGTTCAGATCACTTACAACTCAATAGATTCTACCTTCTTGTAACGTTTCAGCCTGATTGGACCTTGTTTTCACATAAATGGACCCAGAATGATGTGAAATTGTGCTTCGTGCAACATAATTCTGGGTGCCATTTACAAACCATAAGTGCTAATGACTCCATTCCTATTTGTGGTTTTAGGGGCTGTTCATTGGAGTACACTAAAACAAACCTGACCTCTCTGGGACATTCAGAAGCCAAGTTATAAGCCCACAAAGGTGTAACTGGACTACTTCTTTAAAGTGACACCAGGCCCGGTGACCTTTGGGACATAGTTTGACCCCCTATAGGAATGTGCGATCATCATGAAACGTTCAGATCACTTACAACTCAATAGATTCTACCTTCCTGTAACTTTTCAGCCATATTGGACCTTGTTTTCACACAAATGAACCCAGAATGATGTGAAATTGTGCTTCGTGCAACATAATTCTGGGTGCCATTTACAAACCATAAGTGCTAATGACTCCATTCCTTTTTGTGGTTGTAGGGGCTGTTGATTGGAGTACACTAAAACAAACCTGATCTCTCTAGGACATTCAGAAGCCAAGTTATAAGCCCACAAATGTGTAACTGGACTACTTCTTTAAATTGACACCAGATCCGGTGACCTTTGGGACATGGTTTGACCCCCTTAGGAAAGTGCGATCATCATGAAACGTTCAGATCACTTACAACTCAATAGATTCTACCTTCCTGTAACGTTTCAGCCTGATCGGACCTTGTTTTCACACAAATGAACCCAGAATGATGTGAAATTGTGCTTCGTGCAACATAATTCTGGGTGCCATTTAAAAACCATAAGTGCTAATGACTCCATTCCTTTTTGTGGTTGTAGGGGCTGTTGATTGGAGTACACTAAAACAAACCTGACCTCTCTAGGATATTCAAAAGCCAAGTTATAAGCCCACAAATGTGTAACTTGACTACTTCTTTAAAGTGACACCAGGCCCGGTGACCTTTGGGACATGGTTTGACCCCCTATAGGAATGTGCGATCATCATGAAACGTTCAGATCACTTACAACTCAATAGATTCTACCTTCTTGTAACGTTTCAGCTCATTGGACCTTGTTTTCACACAAATTAACCCAGAATGATGTGAAATTGTGCTTCGTGCAACATAATTCTGGGTGCCATTTAAAAACCATAAGTGCTAATGACTCCATTGCTTTTTGGGGTAATAGGGGCTGTTAATTGGAGTACTCTAAAACAAACCTGACCTCTCTAGGATATTCAGAAGCCAAGTTATAAGCCCACAAATGTGTAACTGGACTACTTCTTTAAAGTGACACCAGGCCCGGTGACCTTTGGGACATGGTTTGACCCCCTATAGGAATGTGCGATCATCATGAAACGTTCAGATCACTTACAACTCAATAGATTCTACCTTCCTGTAACGTTTCTGCCTGATTGGACCTTGTTTTCACACAAATGAACCCAGAATGATGTGAAATTGTGCTTCGTGCAACATAATTCTGGGTGCCATTTAAAAACCATAAGTGCTAATGACTCCATTCCTTTTTGGGGTAATGGGGGCTGTTAATTGGAGTACTCTAAAACTAACCTGACCTCTCTAGGATATTCAGAAGCCAAGTTATAAGCCCACAAAGGTGTAATTGGACTACTTCTTTAAAGTGACACCAGGTTCAGTGACCTTTGGGACATGGTTTGACCTACTATAGGAATGTGCAATCATCTTTAAAGGTTCAGATCACTTACAACTCAATAGATTCTGCCTTCTTGTAACCTTTCAGCCTGATTGGACCTTGTTTTCACACAAATGGACCCAGAATGATGTGAAATTGTGCTTCGTGCAACATAATTCTGGGTGCCATTTAAAAACCATAAGTGCTAATGACTCCATTCCTTTTTGTGGTTGTAGGGGCTGTTGATTGGAGTAAACTAAAACAAACCTGACCTCTCTAGGAAATTCAGAAGCCAAGTTATAAGCCCACAAAGGTGTAACTGGACTACTTCTTTAAAGTGACACCAGGCCCGGTAACCTTTGGGACATGGTTTGACCCCCTATGGGAATTTGCGATCATCATGAAACGTTCATATCACTTACAACTCAATAGATTCTACCTTCTTGTAACGTTTCAGCCTGATTGGACCTTGTTTTCACACAAATGGACCCAGAATGATGTGACATTGTGCTTCGTGCAACATAATTTTGGGTGCCATTTACAAACCATAAGTGATAATGACTCCATTCCTTTTTGTGGATGTAGGGGCTGTTGAATGGAGTACATTAAAACAAACCTGATCTATCTAGGACATTCAGAAGCCAAGTTATAAGCCCACAAATGTGTAACTGGACTACTTCTTTAAATTGACACCAGATCCGGTGACCTTTGGGACATGGTTTGACCCCCTTAGGAAAGTGCTATCATCATGAAACATTGAGATCACTTACAACTCAATAGATTCCACCTTCCTGTAACGTTTCAGCCTGATTGGACCTTGTTTTCACACAAATGAACCCAGAATGATGTGAAATTGTGCTTCGTGCAACATAATTCTGGTTGCCATTTACAAACCATAAGTGCTAATGACTCCATTCCTTTTTGTGGTTGTAGGGGCTGTTGATTGGAGTACACTAAAACAAACCTGATCTCTCTAGGACATTCAGAAGCCAAGTTATAAGCCCACAAATGTGTAACTGGACTTCTTCTTTAAATTGACACCAGATCCGGTGACCTTTGGGACATGGTTTGACCCCCTTAGGAAAGTGCCATCATCATGAAACGTTCAGATCACTTACAACTCAATAGATTCTACCTTCCTGTAATGTTTCAGCCTGATCGGACCTTGTTTTCACACAAATGAACCCAGAATGATGTGAAATTGTGCTTCGTGCAACATAATTCTGGGTGCCATTTAAAAACCATAAGTGCTAATGACTCCATTCCTTTTTGTGGTTGTAGGGGCTGTTGATTGGAGTACACTAAAACAAACCTGACCTCTCTAGGATATTCAAAAGCCAAGTTATAAGCCCACAAAGGTGTAACTTGACTACTTCTTTAAAGTGACACCAGGCCCGGTGACCTTTGGGACATGGTTTGACCCCCTATAGGAATGTGCGATCATCATGAAACGTTCAGATCACTTACAACTCAATAGATTCTACCTTCTTGTAACGTTTCAGCTCATTGGACCTTGTTTTCACACAAATGAACCCAGAATGATGTGAAATTGTGCTTCGTGCAACATAATTCTGGGTGCCATTTACAAATCATAAGTGCTAATGACTCCATTCTTTTTTGTGGTTGTAGGGGCTGTTGATTGGAGTACACTAAAACAAACCTGACCTCTCTAGGACATTCAGAAGCCAAGTTATAAGCCTACAAAGGTGTAACTGGCCTACTTCTTTAAAGTGACACCAGGCCCGGTGACCTTTGGGGCATGGTTTGACCCCCTATAGGAATGTGCGATCATCATGAAACGTTCAGATCACTTACAACTCAATAGATTCTACCTTCCTGTAACATTTCAGCCTGATTGGACCTTGTTTTCACACAAATGAAACCAGAATGATGTGAAATTGTGCTTCGTGCAACATAATTCTGGGTGCCATTTAAAAACCATAAGTGCTAATGACTCCATTCCTTTTTGTGGTTGTAGGGGCTATTGATTGGAGTACACTAAAACAAACCTGACCTCTCTAGGTTATTCAAAAGCCAAGTTTTAAGCCCACAAAGGTGTAACTTGACTACTTCTTTAAAGTGACACCAGGCCCGGTGACCTTTGGGACATGGTTTGACCCCCTATAGGAATGTGCGATCATCATGAAACGTTCAGATCACTTACAACTCAATAGATTCTACCTTCCTGTAACGTTTCAGCCTGATTGGACCTTGTTTTCACACAAATGAAACCAGAATGATGTGAAATTGTGCTTCGTGCAACATAATTCTGGGTGCCATTTAAAAACCATAAGTGATAATGACTCCATTCCTTTTTGTGGTTGTAGGGGCTATTGATTGGAGTACACTAAAACAAACCTGACCTCTCTAGGTTATTCAAAAGCCAAGTTATAAGCCCACAAAGGTGTAACTTGACTACTTCTTTAAAGTGACACCAGGCCCGGTGACCTTTGGGACATGTTTTTACCCCCTATCGGAATGTGCGATCATCATGAAACGTTCAGATCACTTACAACTCAATAGATTCTACCTTCTTGTAACTTTTCAGCCTGATTGGACCTTGTTTTCACACAAATGGACCCAGAATGATGTGAAATTGTGCTTCGTGCAACATAATTCTGGGTGCCATTTAAAAACCATAAGTGCTAATGACTCCATTCCTTTTTGTGGTTGTAGGGGCTGTTGATTGGAGTACACTAAAACAAACCTGATCTCTCTAGGACATTCAGAAGCCAAGTTATAAGCCCACAAATGTGTAACTGGACTACTTTAAATTGACATCAGATCCGGTGACCTTTGGGACATGGTTTGACCGCCTTAGGACAGTGCTATCATCATGAAACTTTCAGATCACTTACAACTCAATAGATTCTATCTTCTTGTAACATTTCAGCCTGATTGGACATTGTTTTCACACAAATGAACCCAGAATGATGTGAAATTGTGCTTCGTGCAACATAATTCTGGGTGCCATTTAAAAACCATAAGTGCTAATGACTCCATTCTTTTTTGTGGTTGTAGGGGCTATTGATTGGAGTACACTAAAACAAACCTGACCTCTGTAGGTTATTCAAAAGCCAAGTTATAAGCCCACAAAGGTGTAACTTGACTACTTCTTTAAAGTGACACCAGGCCCGGTGACCTTTGGGACATGTTTTGACCCCCTATAGGAATGTGCGATCATCATGAAACGTTCAGATCACTTACAACTTAATAGATTCTACCTTCTTGTAACTTTTCAGCCTGATTGGACCTTGTTTTCACACAAATGGACCCAGAATGATGTGAAATTGTGCATCGTGCAACATAATTCTGGGTGCCATTTAAAAACCATAAGTGATAATGACTCCATTCCTTTTTGTGGTTGTAGGGGCTGTTGATTGGAGTACACTAAAACAAACCTGATCTCTCTAGGACATTCAGAAGCCAAGTTATAAGCCCACAAATGTGTAACTGGACTACTTCTTTAAATTGACATCAGATCCGGTGACCTTTGGGACATGGTTTGACCCCCTTAGGAAAGTGCTATCATCATGAAACTTTCAGATCACTTACAACTCAATAGATTCTATCTTTCTGTAACGTTTCAGCCTGATTGGACATTGTTTTCACACAAATGAACCCAGAATGATGTGAAATTGTGCTTCGTGCAACATAATTTTGGGTGCCATTTACAAACCATAAGTGATAATGACTCCATTCCTTTTTGTGGTTGTAGGGGCTGTTGATTGGAGTACACTAAAACAAACCTGATCTCTCTAGGACATTCAGAAGCCAAGTTATAAGCCCACAAATGTGTAACTGGACTACTTCTTTAAATTGACATCAGATCCGGTGACCTTTGGGACATGGTTTGACCCCCTTAGGAAAGTGCTATCATCATGAAACTTTCAGATCACTTACAACTCAATAGATTCTATCTTTCTGTAACGTTTCAGCCTGATTGGACATTGTTTTCACACAAATGAACCCAGAATGATGTGAAATTGTGCTTCGTGCAACATAATTCTGGGTGCCATTTAAAAACCATAAGTGCTAATGACTCCATTCCTTTTTGTGGTTGTAGGGGCTGTTGATTGGAGTACACTAAAACAAACCTGACCTCTCTAGGATATTCAAAAGCCAAGTTATAAGCCCACAAAGGTGTAACTTGACTACTTCTTTAAAGTGACACCAGGCCCGGTGACCTTTGGGACATGGTTTGACCCCCTATAGTAATGTGCGATCATCATGAAACGTTCAGATCACTTACAACTCAATAGATTCTATCTTTCTGTAACGTTTCAGCCTGATTGGACATTGTTTTCACACAAATGAACCCAGAATGATGTGAAATTGTGCTTCGTGCAACATAATTCTGGGTGCCATTTAAAAACCATAAGTTCTAATGACTCCATTCCTTTTTGGGGTAATGGGGGCTGTTAATTGGAGTACTTTAAAACAAACCTGACCTCTCTAGGATATTCAAAAGCCAAGTTATAAGCCCACAAAGGTGCAACTGGACTACTTCTTTAAAGTGACACCAGGCCCGGTGACCTTTGGGACATGGTTTGACCCCCTATAGGAATGTGCGATCATCATGAAACGTTCAGATCACTTACAACTCAATATATTCTACCTTCTTGTAACGTTTCAGCCTGATTGGACCTTGTTTTCACACAAATGGACCCAGAATGATGTGAAATTGTGCTTCGTGCAACATAATTCTGGGTGCCATTTACAAACCATAAGTGCTAATGACTCCATTCCTATTTGTGGTTGTAGGGGCTGTTGATTGGAGTACACAAAAACAAACCTGATCGCTCTAGGACATTCAGAAGCCAAGTTATAAGCCCACAAATGTGTAACTGGACTACTTCTTTAAATTGACACCAGATCCGGTGACCTTTGGGACACTGTTTGACCCCCTTAGGAAAGTGCTATCATCATGAAACGTTCAGATCACTTACAACTCAATAGATTCTACCTTCTTGTAACGTTTCAGCCTGATTGGACATTGTTTTCACACAAATGAACCCAGAATGATGTGAAATTGTGCTTCGTGCAACATAATTCTGGGTGCCATTTAAAAACCATAAGTGCTAATGACTCCATTCCTTTTTGGGGTAATGGGGGCTGTTAATTGGAGTACTCTAAAACAAACCTGACCTCTCTAGGATATTCAAAAGCCAAGTTATAAGCCCACAAATGTGCAACTGGACTACTTCTTTAAAGTGACACCAGGCCCGGTGACCTTTGGGACATGGTTTGACCCCTTATAGGAATGTGCGATCATCATGAAACATTCAGATCACTTACAACTCAATAGATTCTACCTTCTTGTAACGTTTCAGCCTGATTGGACATTGTTTTCACACAAATGGACCCAGAATGATGTGAAATTGTGCTTCGTGCAACATAATTCTGGGTGCCATTTACAAACCATAAGTGCTAATGACTCAATTCCTATTTGTGGTTGTAGGGGCTGTTGATTGGAGTACACTAAAACAAACCTGACCTCTCTGGGACATTCAGAAGCCAAGTTATAAGCCCACAAATGTGTAACTGGACTACTTCTTTAAAGTGACACCAGGCCCAGTTACCTTTGGGACATGGTTTGACTCCCTATAGGAATGGGCGATCATCATGAAATGTTCAGATCATTTACAACTCAATAGATTCTACCTTCCTGTAACGTTTCAGCCTGATTGGACATTGTTTTCACACAAAAGAACCCAGAATGATGTGAAATTGTGCTTCGTGCAACATAATTCTGGGTGCCATTTAAAAACCATAAGTGCTAATGACTCCATTCCTTTTTGTGGTTGTAGGGGCTGTTGATTGGAGTACACTAAAACAAACCTGACCTCTGTAGGTTATTCAAAAGCCAAGTTATAAGCCCACAAAGGTGTAACTTGACTACTTCTTTAAAGTGACACCAGGCCCGGTGACCTTTGGGACATATTTTGACCCCCTATAGGAATGTGCGATCATCATGAAACGTTCAGATCACTTACAACTTAATAGATTCTACCTTCTTGTAACTTTTCAGCCTGATTGGACCTTGTTTTCACACAAATGGACCCAGAATGATGTGAAATTGTGCTTCATGCAACATAATTCTGGGTGCCATTTAAAAACCTTAAGTGATAATGACTCCATTCCTTTTTGTGGTTGTAGGGGCTGTTGATTGGAGTACACTAAAACAAACCTGATCTCTCTAGGACATTCAGAAGCCAAGTTATAAGCCCACAAATGTGTAACTGGACTACTTCTTTAAATTGACATCAGATCCGGTGACCTTTGGGACATGGTTTGACCCCCTTAGGAAAGTGCTATCATCATGAAACTTTCAGATCACTTACAACTCAATAGATTCTATCTTCCTGTACCGTTTCAGCCTGACTGGACATTGTTTTCACACAAATGAACCCAGAATGATGTGAAATTGTGCTTCGTGCAACATAATTCTGGGTGCCATTTAAAAACCATAAGTGCTGATGACTCCATTCCTTTTTGGGGTAATGGCGGCTGTTAATTGGAGTACTCTAAAACAAACCTGACCTCTCTAGGATATTCAAAAGCCAAGTTAAAGCCCACAAAGGTGCAACTGGACTACTTCTTTAAAGTGACACCAGGCCCGGTGACCTTTGGGACATGGTTTGACCCCCTATAGGAATGTGCGATCATCATGAAACGTTCAGATCACTTACAACTCAATAGATTCTACCTTCCTGTAACGTTTCAGCCTGATTGGACCTTGTTTTCACACAAATGAACCCAGAATGATGTCAAATTGTGCTTCGTGCAACATAATTCTGGGTGCCATTTAAAAACCATAAGTGCTAATGACTCCATTCCTTTTTGTGGTTGTAGGGGCTGTTGATTGGAGTACACTAAAACAAACCTGATCTCTCTAGGACATTCAGAAGCCAAGTTATAAGCCCACAAATGTGTAACTGGACTATTTCTTTAAATTGACATCAAATCAGGTGACCTTTGGGACATGGTTTGACCCCCTTAGGAAAGTGCTATCATCATGAAACTTTCAGATCACTTACAACTCAATAGATTCTATCTTCCTGTATCGTTTCAGCCTGATTGGACCTTGTTTTCACACAAATGGACCCAGAATGATGTGAAATTGTGCTTCATGCAACATAATTCTGGGTGCCATTTAAAAACCTTAAGTGATAATGACTCCATTCCTTTTTGTGGTTGTAGGGGCTGTTGATTGGAGTACACTAAAACAAACCTGATCTCTCTAGGACATTCAGAAGCCAAGTTATAAGCCCACAAATGTGTAACTGGACTACTTCTTTAAATTGACATCAGATCCGGGTGACCTTTGGGACATGGTTTGACACCCTTAGGAAAGTGCTATCATCATGAAACTTTCAGATCACTTACAACTCAATAGATTCTATCTTCCTGTACCGTTTCAGCCTGACTGGACATTGTTTTCACACAAATGAACCCAGAATGATGTGAAATTGTGCTTCGTGCAACATAATTCTGGGTGCCATTTAAAAACCATAAGTGCTGATGACTCAATTCCTTTTTGGGGTAATGGGGGCTGTTAATTGGAGTACTCTAAAACAAACCTGACCTCTCTAGGATATTCAAAAGCCAAGTTAAAGCCCACAAAGGTGCAACTGGACTACTTCTTTAAAGTGACACCAGGCCCGGTGACCTTTGGGACATGGTTTGACCCCCTATAGGAATGTGCGATCATCATGAAACGTTCAGATCACTTACAACTCAATAGATTCTACCTTCCTGTAACGTTTCAGCCTGATTGGACCTTGTTTTCACACAAATGAACCCAGAATGATGTCAAATTGTGCTTCGTGCAACATAATTCTGGGTGCCATTTAAAAACCATAAGTGCTAATGACTCCATTCCTTTTTGTGGTTGTAGGGGCTGTTGATTGGAGTACACTAAAACAAACCTGATCTCTCTAGGACATTCAGAAGCCAAGTTATAAGCCCACAAATGTGTAACTGGACTATTTCTTTAAATTGACATCAAATCAGGTGACCTTTGGGACATGGTTTGACCCCCTTAGGAAAGTGCTATCATCATGAAACTTTCAGATCACTTACAACTCAATAGATTCTATCTTCCTGTAACGTTTCAGCCTGATTGGACATTGTTTTCACACAAATGAACCCAGAATGATGTGAAATTGTGCTTCGTGCAACATAATTCTGGGTGCCATTTAAAAACCATAATTGCTAATGACTCCATTCCTTTTGGGGCTAATGGGGGCTGTTAATTGGAGTACTCTAAAACAAACCTGACCTCTCTAGGATATTCAAAAGCCAAGTTATAAGCCCACACAGGTGCAACTGGACTACTTCTTTAAAGTGACACCAGGCCCGGTGACCTTTGGGACATGGTTTGACCCCTTATAGGAATGTGCGATCATCATGAAACGTTCAGATCACTTACAACTCAATAGATTCTACCTTCTTGTAACGTTTCAGCTTGATTGGACCTTGTTTTCACACAAATGGACCCAGAATGATGTGAAATTGTGCTTCGTGCAACATAATTCTGGGTGCCATTTACAAACCATAAGTGCTAATGACTCCATTCCTATTTGTGGTTGTAGGGGCTGTTGATTGGAGTACACTAAAATAAACCTGACCTCTCTGGGACATTCAGAAGCCAAGTTATAAGCCCACAAAGGTGTAACTGGACTACTTCTTTAAAGTGACACCAGGCCCGGTGACCTTTGGGACATGGTTTGACCCCCTATAGGAATGTGCGATCATCATGAAATATTCAAATCACTTACAATTCAATAGATTCTACCTTCTTGTAACGTTTCAGCCTGATTGGACATTGTTTTCACACAAAAGAACCCAGAATGATGTGAAATTGTGTTTCGTGCAACATAATTCTGGGTGCCATTTAAAAACCATAAGTGCTAATGACTCCATTCCTTTTTGGGGTAATGGGGGCTGTTAATTGGAGTACTCTAAAACAAACCTGACCTCTCTAGGATATTCAAAAGCCAAGTTATAAGCCCACAAAGGTGCAACTGGAATACTTCTTTAAAGTGACACCAGGCCCGGTGACCTTTGGGACATGGTTTGACCCCCTATAGGAATGTGCGATCATCATGAAACGTTCAGATCACTTACAACTCAAAAGATTCTACCTTCTTGTAACTTTTCAGCCTGACTGGACCTTGTCTTCACACAAATTGACCCAGAATGAAGTGAAACTGTGCTTCGTGCAACATAATTCTGGGTGCCATTTACAAACCATAAGTGCTAATGACTCCATTCCTATTTGTGGTTGTAGGGGCTGTTGATTGGAGTACACTAAAACAAACCTGATCGCTCTAGGACATTCAGAGGCCAAGTTATAAGCCCACAAATGTGTAACTGGACTACTTCTTTAAAATGACACCAGATCCGGTGACCTTTGGGACATGGTTTGACCCCCTTAGGAAAGTGCTATCATCATGAAACTTTCAGATCACTTACAACTCAATAGATTCTATCTTCCTGTAACGTTTCAGCCTGATTGGACATTGTTTTCACACAAATGAACCCAGAATGATGTGAAATTGTGCTTTGTGCAACATAATTCTGGCTGCCATTTAAAAAACATAAGTGCTAATGACTCCATTCCTTTTTGGGGTAATGGGGGCTGTTAACTGGAGTACTCTAAAACAAACCTGACCTCTCTAGGATATTCAAAAGCCAAGTTATAAGCCCACAAAGGTGCAACTGGACTACTTCTTTAAAGTGACACCAGGCCCGGTGACCTTTGGGACATGGTTTGACCCCCTATAGGAATGTGCGGTCATCATGAAACGTTCAGATCACTTACAACTCAATAGATTCTACCTTCTTGTAACGTTTCAGCCTGATTGGACCTTGTTTTCACATAAATGGACCCAGAATGATGTGAAATTGTGCTTCGTGCAACATAATTCTGGGTGCCATTTACAAACCATAAGTGCTAATGACTCCATTCCTATTTGTGGTTTTAGGGGCTGTTCATTGGAGTACACTAAAACAAACCTGACCTCTCTGGGACATTCAGAAGCCAAGTTATAAGCCCACAAAGGTGTAACTGGACTACTTCTTTAAAGTGACACCAGGCCCGATGACCTTTGGGACATAGTTTGACCCCCTATAGGAATGTGCGATCATCATGAAACGTTCAGATCACTTACAACTCAATAGATTCTACCTTCCTGTAACGTTTCAGCCATATTGGACCTTGTTTTCACACAAATGAACCCAGAATGATGTGAAATTGTGCTTCGTGCAACATAATTCTGGGTGCCATTTAAAAACCATAAGTGCTAATGACTCCATTCCTTTTTGTGGTTGTAGGGGTTGTTGATTGGAGTACACTAAAACAAACCTGATCTCTCTAGGACATTCAGAAGCCAAGTTATAAGCCCACAAATGTGTAAGTGGACTACTTCTTTAAATTGACACCAGATCCGGTGACCTTTGGAACATGGTTTGACCCCCTTAGGAAAGTGCTATCATCATGAAACGTTCAGATCACTTACAATTCAATAGATTCTACGTTCCTGTAACGTTTCAGCCTGATTGGACCTTGTTTTCACACAAATGAACCCAGAATGATGTGAAATTGTGCTTCGTGCAACATAATTCTGGGTGCCATTTAAAAACCATAAGTGCTAATGACTCCATTCCTTTTTGTGGTTGTAGGGGCTGTTGATTGGAGTACACTAAAACAAACCTCATCTCTCTAGGACATTCAGAAGCCAAGTTGTAAGCCCACAAATGTGTAACTGGACTACTTCTTTAAATTGACATCAGATCAGGTGACCTTTGGGACATGGTTTGACCCCCTTAGGAAACTGCTATCATCATGAAACTTTCAGATCACTTACAACTCAATAGATTCTATCTTCCTGTAACGTTTCAGCCTGATTGGACATTGTTTTCACACAAATGAACCCAGAATGATGTGAAATTGTGCTTCGTGCAACATAATTCTGGGTGCCATTTAAAAACCATAAGTGCTAATGACTCCATTCCTTTTTGGGGTAATGGGGGCTGTTAATTGGAGTACTCTAAAACAAACCTGACCTCTCTAGGATATTCAAAAGCCAAGTTATAAGCCCACAAAGGTGCAACTGGACTACTTCTTTAAAGTGACACCAGGCCCGGTGACCTTTGGGACATGGTTTGATCCCCTATAGGAATGTGCGATCATCATGAAACGTTCAGATCACTTACAACTGAATAGATTCTACCTTCTTGTAGCGTTTCAGCCTGAATGGACCTTGTTTTCACACAAATGGACCTAGAATGATGTGAAATTGTGCTTCGTGCAACATAATTCTGGGTGCCATTTACAAACCATAAGTGCTAATGACTCCATTCCTTTTTGTGGTTGTAGGGGCTGTTGATTGGAGTACATTAAAACAAACCTGATCTCTCTAGGACATTCAGAAGCCAAGTTATAAGCCCACAAATGTGTAACTGGACTACTCTTTTAAATTGACACCAGATCCGGTGACCTTTGGGACATGGTTTGACCCCCTTAGGAAAGTGCGATCATCATGAAACGTTCAGATCACTTACAACTCAATAGATTCTACCTTCCTGTAACGTTTCAGCCTGATTGGACCTTGTTTTCACACAAATGAACCCAGAATGATGTGAAATTGTGCTTCGTGCAACATAATTCTGGGTGCCATTTAAAAACCATAAGTGCTAATGACTCCATTCCTTTTTGGGGTAATGGGGGCTGTTAATTGGAGTACTCTAAAACAAACCTGACCTCTCTAGGATATTCAGAAGCCAAGTTATCAGCCCACAAAGGTGTAACTGGACTACTTCTTTAAAGTGACACCAGGCTCGGTGACCTTTGGGACATGGTTTGACCCCCTATAGGAATGTGCGATCATCATGAAACGTTCAGATCACTTACAACTCAATAGATTCTACCTTCTTGTAAACTTTCAGCCTGATTGGACCTTGTTTTCACACAAATGGACCCAGAATGATGCAAAATTGTGCTTCATGCAACATAATTCTGGTTGCCATTTAAAAACCATAAGTGAAAATGACTCCATTCCTTTTTGGGGTAATGGGGGCTGTTAATTGGAGTACTCTAAAACATACCTGACCTCTCTAGGATATTTAGAAGCCAAGTTATAAGCCCACAAAGGTGTAACTGGACTATTTCTTTAAAGTGACACCAGGCCCGGTGACCTTTGGGACATGGTTTGACCCCTTATAGGAATGTGCGATCATCATGAAACGTTCAGATCACTTACAACTCAATAGATTCTACCTTCTTGTAACGTTTCAGCCTGATTGGACCTTGTTTTCACACAAATGGACCCAGAATGATGTGAAATTGTGCTTCGTGCAACATAATTCTGGGTGCCATTTACAAACCATAAGTGTTAATGACTCCATTCCTTTTTGTGGTTGTAGGGTCTGTTGATTGGAGTACACTAAAACAAACCTGATCTCTCTAGGACATTCAGAAGCCAAGTTATAAGCCCACAAATGTGTAACTGGACTACTTCTTTAAATTGACACCAGATCCAGTGACCTTTGGGACATGGTTTGACCCCCTTAGGAAAGTGCTATCTTCATGAAACGTTCAGATCACTTACAACTCAATAGATTCTACCCTTCTGTAACGTTTCTGCCTGATTGGACCTTGTTTTCACACAAATGAACCCAGAATGATGTGAAATTGTGCTTCGTGCAACATAATTCTGGGTGCCATTTAAAAACCATAAGTGCTAATGACTCCATTCCTTTTTGGGGTAATAGGGGCTGTTAATTGGAGTACTCTAAAACAAACCTGACCTCTCTAGGATATTCAGAAGCCAAGTTATAAGCCCACAAAATGTGTAACTGGACTACTTCTTTAAAGTGACACCAGGCCCGGTGACCTTTGGGACATGGTTTGACCCCCTATAGGAATGTGCGATCATCATGAAACGTTCAGATCACTTACAACTCAATAGATTCTACCTTCTTGTAACGTTTCAGCCTGATTGGACCTTGTTTTCACACAAATGAACCCAGAATGATGTGAAATTGTGCTTCGTGCAACATAATTCTGGGTGCCATTTAAAAACCGTAAGTGCTAATGACTCCATTCCTTTTTGTGGTTGTAGGGGCTGTTGATTGGAGTACACTAAAACAAACCTGATCTCTCTAGGACATTCAGAAGCCAAGTTATAAGCCCACAAATGTGTAACTGGACTACTTCTTTAAATTGACACCAGATCCGGTGACCTTTGGGACATGGATTGACCCCCTTAGGAAAGTGCTTACAACTCAATAGATTCTGCCTTCCTGTAACGTTTCAGCCTGATTGGACCTTGTTTTCACACAAATGAACCCAGAATGATGTGAAATTGTGCTTCGTGCAACATAATTCTGGGTGCTATTTAAAAACCATAAGTGCTAATGACTCCATTCCTTTTTGTGGTTGTAGGGGCTGTTGATTGGAGTACACTAAAACAAACCTGACCTCTCTAGGATATTCAAAAGCCAAGTTATAAGCCCACTAGGGATGGGTACCTTTCACATTTGAATCGATCCGGTACCGATACCCGGTACTTACGAATCGATACCGGTACCTAACGATACCAATTTTCGATACTTTTTTGTGTTTAATAATTAAAAACTATTTTTCACTCAAATATTTATTTTCAATATATAACATTATGTTACAGAATTATAACAATATAGCATAAAACTCTACATTCTTACATATGTTTAACAAACTAGAATATTCCTCTCTGGACAACTTGTATAATAGAGGGGTATACAAATGGAAAAAACTGAAGTAAACATCTTTGCTTTGAACTACTTGAACATGACCTACTTAACAGTGTGTATATTCAGTCCTTTAGCCATTCTTTTTAAGGAAAACTAACATGTCCACTTTCTCAGGCAAGAGTCGAGCCCGCTCAACACTGACTGTATCCCCTGCTGTGGAGAAAACTCGCTCTGAAGGAGTGGAAGAGGCTTGAACACAAAGATATTTTTTGGCCAAGCTGGCCAACATAGGAATCTGGTCTCTCTTTTGCCACCACCACAAGAGGGGGTGCACAGAGCTGAGGACTGCTGGAAATCTCTGATACATGAGCACCTCGTTCCTGGCCTTTTCGGCTAATGAAGGTGCTTGGATGTCTATCTCTCTCTGGAGTAACACTTCCTGGTCCTCATCCTGAAATAGCTCCCCAAGGGCTGACAGCTTTTTCTTTCTTTTCTCAGGAGCTTCTGGCATTTCTTCTCCCTCAGATACTTCCTCCCCTTCCTGCTGCTCCTTTCCTCTTTTCCCCTCCTGCTGGGTCACCTCTCCAATCTTTAAATAAAGCATACACAGAACAAATAATTAAAAAATGTAATTATATGATCATACTGAAACAGAGTGCATATGCCCAGCTGTGGTCCACATTACAATTATGATTAACAAACCTTGTCTCCAGCGAACAGGGCTACAGCTTCATTTTCTAGGCGGGTCCAAACAGCCTCATCCTGAATCTTGCCTTTAAAACGAGGATCTAGAGCAGTAGCCTCCTCAAGGAACAGTCGTAGCTCTTTGTTTCCTCCTAGCAACATTGAACAAGAGCAGTTGGACAATACATTTTAAGTATTTCATTACACCATTTATTTAATTATTAATTTAAAGAATCAAATGAACTACATACTGTGTAACGAAGGGAGAGGTCTGCCCAGACCTTCTCCTTGATGGCTTTCTTGAAAGCAGAATCTTCATCATTCACCTCAAACTTGGCCCTGAGTTTGTCGAGGATGGGGAGGATCTGCCCCGCAGTGGCACTCCTATCAGCTGAAACTGCAAGTGTGGATGTGTAAAGGACCCTCATGGTGTCCACAAAGTCCTCACACTTGCTCATGTCAACATCTGACACTCTCAGCAATCTGGAAATAATATCTCAAAATTATTCAGAATGTTTTTTGTCAGCAAAAGAGAATTCACTCCATCAGAAGTTTTTGAAACTCAAGTTTTTATTACCTGTCTCTGTCCATAGCCTTCTTGATTCTTGGGTCCCTTGAAGCAGCCTGGATGGCGGGGTACTGTTCGATAAACCTCTCCACCATCAGAAAGAGGCTGTTCCATCTGGTTCTCACATCAAGGATGAGGGAATGCTCATCTAGGCCTTCAATAAAACAGAGAACAATTGTCTAAATTTAAAATTCTTAATATTAATGATGTAGAACGTGGCAGAAATGTTTAAAATCAGTAGCAGCTCTCAAATATACAAATAACATCCTGTGTATGTTTAATAACCTCTGACCTACCTAGAAGTTTCTGCTTCTCTTTCAGTACAGGCTTGGCAAGACTATTTCTTCTTAGCCATAACACAACAGGTCTTATCCTCCCTGACCAGTTGGCAATGCTTGTCAAACTGTACAGCTTTTGGGCTGCTATGTTGAGGGTATGAGCAAAGCAACCCATCTTCATGACCTTCATTTTTTGGATGGCTACATCCATGTTGGCAGCGTTATCAACTGCTACCACCTTAGACTTCACCTCAAATTCATCTAGGATGCTGTCAATTTCCTCTGCAACAGCAGATCCTGTTTGAGAGACATATACTGCTCTTGTATGTAGGACCTTTTCTCTCAGCTCTGCATCCACTACATAATGAACAGTAACTGTGATGTAGTGATCTTGAGCCACACTGCTCCAAGCATCAGCGGTGACTGCAACATGGTCCACTGCTTTCAGCTCCTGCTTCACATTAACTTTCTCAACATTATACCATGCTGGTATCAATGTGTTGCAAAGCTCCTGTCTGTTGGGGGGGGGGGTTGTACTTTGGATTGAGGGCCCTTGTCATCTCCCTATTACACACAACAACAACACACAAAGATAAATAATCTGTTTTATCTCCATCTCAGTCCATTACACTCACACTGTCACATAATATCAGCAATAATATACCTAAACCAGGACGAGCCCACAGTTGTAAAAGGCAAAATTCCTTTCACAACAAAAGCAGTTACAGCTCTGTGACACTCATCTGTTCTCTGGCGGGTAAAGGCTGTCTCCTTAGCTTTTGTGAAGGGAGTCACCATTGCAGCTTTAACTCTTACTGCTGGTCCTGCACATAAAAAACATTAATGTTACAGAAATACGGGGAAATTAGCTGACAGCAATGTTAATGGAAGCTAAAATGGCAAGCTAACGTTATAATTACACAGTTTATTTACCTGCTGCAGCTGATGAAGACGATGATGCCTCACTTGAATCGTTGTCGCTGTTGTCACCACCCGCTGCTGAAGCCGTTTCACCAGTGTCGCTCGCTGGGGAAGGTGCAGATGTGACGTCGATGTGTGCAGGCCTAGCTAAGCTATCAAATGTTGTGCATTCTTCGGCATTGAGGAAGATTTTGTGTTTCACAAGGTGCTTCTTCAAATTCGACGTGTTACCACCGGTTGCTTTGTAGTTCATATCACACAAGTTGCAGCGGGCATAATCTCCATTGTCGCCGCATTTATTGAAGTAAAGCCAGACTTTGGAGCGCTTTCTATCCGCCATGGTGTTCGCTCACTAGCTCGCCTCGCTCTGTCTGGAAGGCTCGCTCACACAGCGTCTGACGTCATTACGCACTCGCGCATGAAGCTCCTTCTGCCGTCTCAATCAGGAAAGGTACCGAAACAAGGCACCGTTTCATGTCACGTGAATCGGTCCTCGGTCGGTATGATGGAATTCGGTCGGTTCTGCAAAAAGTACCGAATACGGTACCCATCCCTAAAGCCCACAAAGGTGTAACTTGACTACTTCTTTAAAGTGACACCAGGCCCGGTGACCTTTGGGACATGGTTTGACCCCCTATAGGAATGTGCGATCATCATGAAACGTTCAGATCACTTACAACTCAATAGATTCTACCTTCTTGTAATGTTTCAGCCTGATTGGACCTTGTTTTCACACAAATGGACCTAGAATGATGTGAAATTGTGCTTTGTGCAACATAATTCTGGGTGCCATTTAAAAACCATAAGTGCTAATGACTCCATTCCTTTTTGTGGTTGTAGGGGCTGTTGATTGGAGTACACTAAAACAAACCTGACCTCTCTAGGATATTCAAAAGCCAAGTTATAAGCCCACAAAGGTGTAACTTGACTACTTCTTTAAAGTGACACCAGGCCCGGTGACCTTTGGGACATGGTTTGACCCCCTATAGGAATGTGCGATCATCATGAAACGTTCAGATCACTTACAACTCAATAGATTCTACCTTCCTGTAACGTTTCAGCCTGATTGGACCTTATTTTCACACAAATGAACCCAGAATGATGTGAAATTGTGCTTCGAGCAACATAATTCTGGGTGCCATTTAAAAACCATAAGTGCTAATGACTCCATTCCTTTTTGTGGTTGTAGGGGCTGTTGATTGGAGTACACTAAAACAAACCTGACCTCTCTAGGACATTCAGAAGCCAAGTTATAAGCCCACAAAGGTGTAACTGGACTACTTCTTTAAATTGACACCAGATCCGGTGACCTTTGGGACATGGTTTGACCCCCTTAGGAAAGTGCTATCATCATGAAACGTTCAGATCACTTACAACTCAATAGATTCTACCTTCCTGTAATGTTTCAGCCTGATTGGACCTTGTTTTCACACAAATGAACCCAGAATGATGTGAAATTGTGCTTCGTGCAACATAATTCTGGGTGCCATTTACAAACCATAAGTGCTAATGACTCCATTCTTTTTTGTGGTTGTAGGGGCTGTTGATTGGAGTACACTAAAACAAACCTGACCTCTCTAGGATATTCAAAAGCCAAGTTATAAGCCCACAAAGGTGTAACTGGACTACTTCTTTAAATTGACAGCAGATCCGGTGACCTTTGGGACATGGTTTGACCCCCTTAGGAAAGTGCTATCATCATGAAACGTTCAGATCACTTACAACTCAATAGATTCTACCTTCCTGTAACGTTTCAGCCTGATTGGACCTTATTTTCACACAAATGAACCCAGAATGATGTGAAATTGTGCTTCGTGCAACATAATTCTGGGTGACATTTAAAAACCATAAGTGCTAATGACTCCATTCCTTTTTGTGGTTGTAGGGGCTGTTGATTGGAGTACACTAAAACAAACCTGACCTCTCTAGGACATTCAGAAGCCAAGTTATAAGCCCACAAAGGAGTAACTGGACTACTTCTTTAAATTGACACCAGATCCGGTGACCTTTGGGACATGGTTTGACCCCCTTAGGAAAGTGCTATCATCATGAAACGTTCAGATCACTTACAACTCAATAGATTCTACCTTCCTGTAACGTTTCAGTCTGATTGGACCTTGTTTTCACACAAATGAACCCAGAATGATGTGAAATTGTGCTTCGTGCAACATAATTCTGGGTGCCATTTACAAACCATAAGTGCTAATGACTCCATTCTTTTTTGTGGTTGTAGGGGCTGTTGATTGGAGTACACTAAAACAAACCTGACCTCTCTAGGATATTCAAAAGCCAAGTTATAAGCCCACAAAGGTGTAACTTGACTACTTCTTTAAAGTGACACCAGGCCCGGTGACCTTTGGAACATGGTTTGACCCCTTATAGGAATGTGCGATCATCATGAAACGTTCAGATCACTTACAGCTCAATAGATTCTACCTTCTTGTAACGTTTCAGCCTGATTGGACCTTGTTTTCACACAAATGGACCCAGAATGATGTGAAATTGTGCGTCGTGCAACATAATTCTGGGTGCCATTTAAAAACCATAAGTGCTAATGACTCCATTCCTTTTTGTGGTTGTACGGGCTGTTGACTGGAGTACACTAAAACAAACCTGACCTCTCTAGGATATTCAAAAGCCAAGTTATAAGCCCACAAAGGTGTATTTTGACTACTTCTTTAAAGTGACACCAGGCCCGGTGACCTTTGGGACATGGTTTGACCCCCTATAGGAATGTGCGATCATCATGAAACGTTCAGATCACTTACAACTCAATAGATTCTACCTTCTTGTAACGTTTCAGCCTGATTGGACCTTGTTTTCACACAAATGGACCCAGAATGATGTGAAATTGTGCTTTGTGCAACATAATTCTGGGTGCCATTTAAAAACCATAAGTGCTCATGACTCCATTCCTTTTTGTGGTTGTAGGGGCTGTTGATTGGAGTACACTAAAACAAACCTGACCTCTCTAGGACATTCAGAAGCCAAGTTATAAGCCCACAAAGGTGTAACTGGACTACTTCTTTAAATTGACACCAGATCCGGTGACCTTTGGGACATGGTTTGACCCCCTTAGGAAAGTGCTATCATCATGAAACGTTCAGATCACTTACAACTCAATAGATTCTACCTTCCTTTAACGTTTCAGCCTGATTGGACCTTGTTTTCACACAAATGAACCCAGAATGATGTGAAATTGTGCTTCGTGCAACATAATTCTGGGTGCCTATTAAAAACCATAAGTGATAATGACTCCATTCCTTTTTGGGGTAATAGGGGCTGTTAATTGGAGTACTTTAAAAGTCTTTTAAAACCTAAAAACAAAAATTGAAGTAGAAACTAGAAGCTTATGTCATTGAAAGCTTTTATTTTTTCTGCCGTCAAAACCCGGAAATGTGAAAGGCTGTTTTCGGTTCTGGTTGCTGTGGCATCCACCAATATCATATACTAACTAGGGGTGTGTCCAAGCCATCGACATATATACTGGACAACTCATTTCCATGGGCTCCAATAACACGTTTTTGTACTATATTGGGAGGTGGTCACCACCGCCATTTTGACCGTGTCACAGGTTCCGTCAAGCCCAGACAATTCCACAAAAGGGAAGAGAGGTGGAGCTGAGGGTGTTGCTGTAAGGCTGGGATCAACTGAAGACACCCGGTCGAACTAGCTACAAGCTAACCTGAAGCTAACCCAAAGCTAACGCGGAGGTGGGAGCTAAGCTAACGAAGTTAGCAACCTAGCTAACACCAGAGCTTCTGAGTCAGAGATACGCCGGGCTGACCGCTGGGTAAAACCGGGTGGAACACAGAGGTTTCCCGAAAGCTGCTGAAAGCTGGCAGCCGCACAGCAGACAGAAGCCGCGGTCAGACAGAGATGCGCCGAGCTGCGGGGAGGGGAGAACGGGTGGAAAACATCGGTCTCCCGAGAGCTCCACAAGCCGATAGTCGGAACCCAGCTCCACCAACATGTTATATTTCAACCCATTTTCTAAAGTGCAGCATTATGTTAGATGCACTGGGTTTTACCCTATTACATTTAAATTTCATGGTTTAAACAGTACATGTTAAAATCTAAGCTCAGCTCAGCAGTGGCCTAAAATAAATAAATATTATTTTACTTACCGAAAAAAATGAAGTGGAGACTCCTTGGACGCTCTATTAGTGCAATTAAGGACACGGCAAGTCATTTTGTCCAACAATCGCACAAAAAATATCCAAAAAAGAATACACAAACACAGAGACTCAAAATCCCGGAGCAGTTTCCAGGCCAGACCGAGGCTCTACTGAGGCCTTTTCACGGAGCTAGCTCTGTGGTCACGTGGGTCTGATGCTCATTAATTATACAGAATTTTAGGCTTTTAATACACTTAAACAGAAGTGTGAGAAAAAAATTCACCCCTCCTCAGAGTTGTCATGAGTATAAACTAGATAATGTAAACAAAAAACATGTTTTGGTACCAGGCTGTAAACATGTTTTTTTCTGCTGTGAAATTGGTATTTTTAACATGGGAGTCAATGAGGATTTGCTCGCTTCTGACACCAGCCCCTAGTGGATGAGGGTGGAACTGCAATTTTTGGTACTTCCGGGTTGGCCTCAATTTTTGAGCAGCATTGTGGGGGCTTGGTCCAAGCCCCCACAATGCGGGTGAAAAATTGAAGCAAATGCAGAAATGAAATAAGAATATAGTATCTGTTTTTCTTGATTTGTGTGGGACTTATGAAATCACCCATTGTTTCCCCTATGGCCTCTCTTTGGGACATTTCAGGCTGTGGTGCTTATGCAACTGGTTGTTCCAGTACTGCCCTGGACATGGGGGGGTTGTGGCGTGTTGAGAAGCAGCACCCGACGAGCCGGCTTCTGCAGCTAGAGCCTTAGCACTGTTGCTCGGTTTAGAAACCAGAAACCTGCGCATGTCGACTTGGTTCACTTCAAAAACAAATGAAAGAAGAAAACGAGGCAAACTAAAACCTTGAGAAAGAGTCTCCAAATAATTCCAGTGACCGACAGAAGAAGAAAACTTCAACCAGTGGCTGAGCTCAGATAACGACGGTGCGTCTCTGTGAAGTGCTGCTGGCTGTCTGGGAGTGTGTGAAGTGAGTGAGACACAGTGTTGCCAGATCCAAAATCCCACAATATCGTACAGAGAGGCCTAAATTATCGTTTTTCAGTACAAATTATCGTACATTATAAATTTGATAATAACGTTCTATAAACGACTTCTCACTCCAATATAATATAACAAAGAAGGTGTTTTATATTGCCCTGTTTAATTAAACATCTGTAAGACCAGTAATATAATGCCTATAAACGTGCAGAGTGTGTCGGCACCACGCCGACCTCCACGCATTGACACAATATACACATTTGCACAGTCCTATTTATGTCATTTCTACATAGGTTAAACGCACGTGACAAAACATCACAGCAGTGGAAAAACTGACCCAATAAATGACAAAGAAGCCTACTCACCTAGTTGCTGATCTCGATTTCCTCATCTGATTCACTGTCTGTCGCAGCAGAACGCCTTTAATCACCTGTACTAAGTGGTCTGTGCTTCTCATTGCAATGTTGTGCTCGGCTAAAAAGCCACATAGCTTGATTTCAGCATTTTTCACATCATTTTCAAAGTTCTCTTTTTCATTAGTTTGCTGGAAACATATAAGTATAGATGTCTGGTTTGGCGCAATGCATTTTACCCTTTCTTTGTGTTTATCTCCCTTTGCATGATTCTAGAGAACGGTGATTTCTGATACCAACTGGATGTTGCAGCGACGACAGAAAACCTTGGTTTCCTTCTCCTTAACAGGTGCAAGCCATCCTTTGAAAATAGGGTCCAACTCCCACGCAGGACGATAAACTTGTGTCCGGTGTTGCTTTGCTTTACCTTCATACGTCCCTTCTCTGTTTTTTCTTTTAAGATTAGAAGCCATTGTCTCGTCGCTCTGTCCTCCTAGCTTAGACTTAATTCGGCGCGCTCGCGGGCAAACAGCAAAAACTGGCGGGCCACTGCCACATTATGTAACCTTACAGTTTCTCGTGAGAGTAGGCCCTATCGATGTGATTGGGCTATTTATTGTACAGATCCAGAGTCAGTTTTTGTAATACACACAATAGCATAAACCTGTAAGCACTGAGGTGAAATCTGACTTCAGAACAGTTTAAAATTATGTAAATGACTTGGGAATGCCACAGCAAAAGACGGTGTTACTAGGTGCAATGTGAAATTATGGTACATTTGAGGATTTTTGAAACTATTGATCGTACATCATACAGAGCCCAAAATTATGGTACAAATACAATAATTATCGTACATCTGGCGAGACAACAGATGACAGAGAACGAAGTGCAGTGGCTGGCCACACCCTCCATATGCATCTACCAATCAGCAGCTACTTTGAATGAGGGAGAAAGAGAGAGAGAGAGAGAGAGAGAGAGAGAGAGAGAGAGAGAGAGAGAGAGAGAGAGAGAGAGACAGAGAGAGAGAGAGAGAGAGAGAGAGAGAGAGAGAGAGAGAGAGAGCACTCTGACCCTTTTTCATCAGATCTTTTCAAATTTGGGATTTCTACTAGTGATGGGAATTTCGGCTCTTTTTAGAGAGCCGGTTCTTTTGGCTCCCAAGTGGCTCCTCAGATTTTCTGTTGTGTAGAGTACATTTATAACCATTGTAATGCTAAACTATATGTAAAATTATTTACTAATGTAAATAATGCAATATATCAAATATTTATCATTTCTATGGATTTAATAATTGAACACTTTAAGAAATCTCCACTTCCGACTGCTGTCGCTCATTTTCTCACCTTCTTCGTCGCACTCTCCTCCCTCTTGCTCGCCTTTTTTCTCCTCCTCATTCCCTCTCATCTACCTCCGCCCGCATGTGCTCTGCTGTGTCTGAGTCTGATATTTTTGAACTGAATTGAATTGATCCTCCCTCTTCCCCTCCCCTACTGCTCTGTGTGTGGACAGTCGGGACATGCAGTTACACATGTTGACCATTCGCCTGTAGCTTTCACCAAAGCAAGAGGGGAGGGGACAGCTCCCAATGACGAGCCGGCTCCCGTCGTTCACTTCAAAGAGCCGGTTTGTTCGCCATCGACACATCACTAATTTCTACATGTCATCGCATTTGGGGGGACAGTCACTATTTTTAGGGGGGGGGGGCATTGCCCCTCCTTGCCCATGCCTACATCCGGGCCTGCTGGGATCACCTTTCGTTCGTAAGATTTAACAATAACAAACATTCAACTGTGTTAGGCTGAGAAGTCTCTGTCATCTGCTTTGCTTTTGAACAATTATTCAGATAGTGTAAAAAAATGCTCAGTGGCGTCAGCTCTGAGGAAGATCGCAGACACGATCAAAACTGTCAGCAAGGTAAAAAACCTTCCCTGTGTTTCAAAAAGAACCTAAAAATGCAGTCAGAAGAAAAACACAAAAGATGTTTGTAGTCTTTAGAAAAACTGCTGGCTTATCAAATCCCCCTGATAAATAAATATAATGAATAAATTCTACACTTACTAATCATGATTACTTGTTTGCCTTTAGGTAGTCAAAGTATAGTTTGTATCTGATGATGTCTCACCTGACATCATGTTGTTCTATAGGCCTATGTACAGTATAAAGACAACCACACTGTCCAGTTACATTGGTAATTGTAATTTCAGGATTTGTTATGCGGCGAGCCATGACCAAGCTGTCCTGTGATGTCTGCCGTGCCAGCCTGGTGATGGATGCTGCATCTGCCTGTGATGACCAGAGCTACCATTTGCTGACTCTGAAGAACAACGAGGGTCTTGTGGTCCCATCTGAAGGTACTGTGAGGGTCATCAGAGCAGCAGAGTGGGCAATTCTCCAGGCATCAGTGGGCAGACGGTCACAGCCCATCAAACCACTGGAGGTCGTCTACATTGTGCGCAAGAGGATCGGGTCAGAGGACGTCTTTTTGCTTGGGGAGCACATCAGTGAGACACAGTGCGGAATTGAGTCTCACTCCCATACACTGTTGACATCTATTGTCTCCCTGTTCTTTAAGCTGAGGATGCACCACATTGCAAGATTAGCAACTCTTAGCTTTCAGTGTGACAGCGTGAGACAGAAGCTCACAAAAGCTGTCCTTTTCTCAGGTCCGTAGGAAATCACAATGTGCTTTAGCATCTGTCTGTAGATCTGTGATTTTCAACATAAAAACATGTATAATCTGTAATAAATATGTTTTTCATAACTGTCAGTCTGTCATTCATTTACTCTTTCATTTTTGAAGTATTTATTTAACCATTTAATTTAACTCACAATTATCCCAGTTTTCTCTTTTCAAACTTTCATTTTAAATGGGTTGCAGGCTGAAAGTGGAAATAAATATAAATTATTATAATAACTTGCCAAAGCAAGTATATATCATATTACTTGAAAATATTAAAGTCAAAGTAAATAAAATATATTCTATATATCTTCATTTGTCTTATTATAAAATATTTTCTCAGTCTTTGAGGTCCTAGAGTTCTTTTGTTTTTTGGACTGGGTGTTTTTACTTTAAATGTTTTTTTGCTGCTTCTGTGTATTTTTTGTTTGTTTTACTAGTTTCTGTAAATTAAATCAGGTATCTGAGTTTTTATTTATAAGTTGATACGGTAAGTTATAAGGTATCTTAAAACTTATATTTATAAGTTGACCTCAGTTTACAAACTACAGCTATCAGAAGCAGATTTTGTTGACATTAAAACGGTCTAATTGACAGGATAGGGGAAAACGGCTGGAAAGTGGAGTGAAATAAGGGGAGTTTCCTGCTAAAACTGATATATTTCATAGCCACGTCTCTAATTTTTCTAAAAAATCAAACCGTATGAAAATCGGTTGAAAACTGAGAAAGTGAGTTTAAATAGTGCATGCACCACTAAACACCAGTGTTAGAGGGCAGTTGTCTGAAGTAAGATGGCCGCCGCGTCCATTGACGAACAGCGCGGGCGAGGCATCTAGTAAATATATGACATCTATGGTGGCGTCGCCGCTATTCTGCCAGGAGGGCGCGGCCAAGAGAGGCGGGGCCAGGTGTGTACCTACTTCGGTGTTGTGTAGGGGAGTTCGGTTTGATTCCGCTAAGCGGACCGGGGGCAGAACCGAGCCAAACCGTCCTGGATCCGCTGGCTGTCCGCCTGGAGGGAAGCACAGACCCTGTTCTGTTCGGACCCCCTACCTGTATGGGACACGATGAGATGTTTCCACCTGAACAATGAGACCTGTGTCAACGGTAAGCGGAACCCTGAACACACCTGTTCCAGAACGCCTGAACCACGGCGCAGCATCGAGTCGTTTGTGAAAATTAAACAACAAATAAGTTAAAGTTGGTTTAACTTAAACTTTAGGGCCCGGAACTAGTCCGGTTCGGATGGGTTCCGGTCAGGTTTTAGAGAGTGGAGGTGAAGACAGGTTGTTTCTCTGCGCTGGTTCTGGTCGGGTTTGAACACCTTTTAAGCTTCATAAGGATTAAAGTTAATGAGATTTTAAGAATAAATGTATTATTGGTTTTGCTTTTACCTTTTATCTTTAGAAGGAGAAGTTTGAACTTCTGCTTTTAAATGTGACACACACACACACACACACACACACACACACACACACACACACACACACACACACACACACACACACACACACACACACACACACACACACACACACACACACACAGAGAGAGGTGTTTGCTGTGTAAATATTAGTTCATGTTGCTTTTCTGGTTAAACCAGAATTTTTGAGCTCACAACTGGATGAGGATCTCCAGAAACGCAAAAAGCAAACAGAAATGTTTGTTTACACGTGTCGATTATAAACCTCCAAATTCCCCATGGATAAAAGGGGTTTCTGTGAATAAAGATGAATTTTGGGGTATTCAGACTAATCAGTATTGAAATAAAATCGAATCTGTGATGCTCTGATTTACCTTTACTAATCCTTAATACAGTTGTAGCAACTTTGGTATTTTAAACTAACCATTAACTCATTCGCTGCCAGCGTTTCCTGATCGATAAAGCCCTTCGCTGCCAGCGTTTTTACAGTTTTTTTTAAGAGTGACAGAACGTTGCGCGCGCTAGGATGATGTCGACGCCAAAACAACCAAAACAAAGCGGAGACCCACCTCTTATATCGGGAAGAATCCGCACGCTTCGAGCGTTATCCATTCTTTCATAATCTGTTGTTGAATTGTGATCGGCAGAAGCTTTTCCGGTTCGTGCCTCACTTTTTTTTACAGCAGCGGCCCAAAACAATCTCCTAACACATGGATTTTATGCTTCCTGATCACGTGACGTGTGACGTATACGGATGAAGATCGGCTTTAGTGCTGAGATGTTTGTTCTCTCTGTGCGGGGGCTCGTTCCGACGCCCACACAGTAAATACATGCAAATGACGACTTTAGTCGTCATTGGCAGTAAATGAGTTGAGGGTTAACATGGTAATAGGACGCTCAAATTTTAATTATTAAACGTCCAAGTGAAACACACCGAAAGACGTAGAAATCATGGCCAGAAAAGACGTCTGTTCAGCTTTCATTTTGGAACAATTTCCAACCATGACGGGACGTCTCAGGCGGTGATCAAAAGCATAAACGTTAGCTGGGATCATTTCTCTACGGGGCAGTAATGCCGGTGCTTCATGCTGTTTGGAACCTAGCCTTGTTTCAGCGATGCATGATTTATGGAGTGTAATGAATTTTGCACGGGCAAGTTTAAGGCGGTTCTGGAGGTAAAGGTTCTACCTGGTACTAGCTAGGTGTACCCAATCAAGTGGCCAGTGAGTGTATATGATAAAACAATGAAAAGCAGAGGTTACCACAGTGCTACAGCACCCGGCACGCCCAGCACGATTTCTAGGTAACAAATAAAGGTCTATTTTTTTTACCCAGAATGAACAAACAGGTTTCCTGATGATGATCTCAGTGGTCCGGTTGTTAAAGTCCTCCACCTGCTCCGTCTGCCGCTCTGAGCTCCTCCCTCCCTCCACCTGCTGCATGGTGCTACATGTCCTCTCTGACCGGCTTGTTTGCTTGGTCCAACTCCCTAAACTAACTAGAAGACATCTGGCCCGGCCTGGAATCGACCCGTGTCCGCTGCATGGAAGTCAGGTGCCTGACTAGAGTGTCCTAGGCTCCTCCCACGACCCAGAGGCGGGTTTTTAAAGAGCTCCTGCCACAATGTAGAAACTACATCCTAGAAAACGGCACAGGTTTTGTGATTTTGGCTAAAAACGGCAGAATCATGGTTTAAAGACTACTGAGAACTAATCAAAATAGCAAAAAAATATTATTAGAGTGGGTCTTTAATGGAAAATAAAGGTATTCATGAGAATCTAGTCACTTATTGCAATTAATGCAATCATGAGAAATTTAATATAAAAATAGATGGGTGTGAAAATGAATCAAATGTTAATATTAAAATGTTAAGACTATTTTTTTTCCTATATTAGAAATGTTGCAGATGTTTATAAAAACCATTCATCTGATAATAATCTCAACAGTTTTCTGCTGGTTTAGTTTCTAATCCCGGGTTTAGAACCATTGACTGTTCTTAGGAGCAAACATCACCCATGGTTGTCTGAGGCTTCAGTTGCAGTCTCCGCCATCTTGGCCATGTCGCATGTCTTCACAATCCCAGACAACACTAAAATGGACAAAGAGGTGGAGCTGAAAGCAGATTTTTGAGGGTCTCTCCTGCCACAGCTCACCGCTGCAAGCTAACTGAAGCTAACAGATGTTTGCAGGTGCTTTTAGCTAGGGATGCACCGATGGATCGGCATTTGATCGTAATCGGCCGATAGCGCCCCTATCGGTTTTGATCGGAATTTTCAAAATAGATCAAAGCAAACCGATCAGGTAGGGTTGTCACTGTAACCAGTGTAGCGCTAAACCCCGGTAAAAAAAAAAAGTTGACAATAATAACCGTCTTGTTTTTAAAAAACTATATTATCTTGGTGGGTTTACCGTGGCTGCGGTGTAGGCGCGGTGACCCTTACCAGCCACCGTATCATCTGCAGAAGTTGCCGGCGGCACATTCACGCTTTGTTTACAACAAAACTTTCTTGAAGCTAAAGCTG
Source organism: Nothobranchius furzeri (assembly GCF_043380555.1). Classification (NCBI taxonomy): domain Eukaryota; kingdom Metazoa; phylum Chordata; class Actinopteri; order Cyprinodontiformes; family Nothobranchiidae; genus Nothobranchius; species Nothobranchius furzeri. Next base: position 74,487,408 of record NC_091750.1, on the reverse strand, counting down.
AAATAATGGTCAAAGGAGGAGACGGCAGCGCTCAGGAGGACATTTATTATCCCTCAAAGAAGACAAAGTCGGAAGTACGGGCATATTTTAGATATTTGAAGAATGCCGAGGGAGTTTATAGAAGACGGGCGGCTATCCTGTTTGCAGCACGAGCAGAAAAAGTGTCTGTGAAAGGCAGCAACGCTTCTTATCTCATGACACATCTGTGTGACCATCACCCACAACTCTACAGTCAACGCAAGGCAAGTTAACGTTAGCGTTTTAGCTAAAATGCGTGATCCTAGGATTTGGGTTGAGGGAGAATGCAATGAGTCGCTATATAAAGCAGCCGCAGCGCCGCTACCTGCATATAAACCATGTCGCGGACACCCCCATGTTGAAATGACGCTATGCATTACGGGGCTCCCAGGGGCAAATAAGAGTTGGTCTCTCTCCGAGAATAATTATGAATTTAACAATGATTACTGCCTGATGACATTTCCCCACATCTGCAAAGCTCCCTGGAAGGACACAAACCGAGGACAATATTTTCCTGAAATACGGATTGCTCAAGTAAGGGTAAAAAAAAAGTATCTGATTAGAAGGCTACTTGAGTACTGAGTATCATCTGATCTAATATTTTTTAAATGATGACATCAAACAGACATAAAATACGAAGTTATGGGCAAATATTGGTATTTTAAAGACTAAAGGGGAAAAATGTAAACAAATAAACAACATAATTACAAAATAACACATTTTAGGCAAAATTTAGACACAAACTGAAGACAATATTTTCCTGATATACAGTGTTTATTTAATTGTGTGAAAATGTAGCACGTTTAAAAAAAATACCGCGATAATACCGAAAACCGTGGTAATTTTGGTCACAATAACCGTGAAGTTAAATTTTCACACTGTGACAACCCTAATACAGGCCATTTTAGATTAGGTTACATTTCCTTTATTCCCAGATTATGTAGTTTGTAGCACTCATTATAATGTTGTAGAAAATTTCTGGCCAATCCACGTGATCGGTATCGGTGATCGGTATCGGTGATCAGCATTCTTTGATATCGGTATCGGTGATCGGCAGCAAAAAACCTGATCGGTGCATCCCTACTTTTAGCCAGAAAAATGCAGTTGAGCTACCATCAGCGCACCGAGCTATGGAGTTTCTGTGGTCTCCCTCGGTGAGCTCTACAGGCGACAAACGCAGCACAGCCTCAGACCGCAGTGATGGAAGCCAGGCGCCTGAGCCACGTGAGCTCTGCTCTTCCACAGTAGCAGGGCCCGGCGGCGGCAAAGCTTCCGCGTCAGAGCCCAACCGCAGCGGCAACCCAGGGAGCTGGCATCCAGCCTAAAATGTTTTTTCATCCAGACTATAAACATGTTCATTTCTGCTGTGAACATGGCATTTTCATCATGAGTCAACAGGAACCTGCTCCTTTCTGGGGCCAACCCCTAGTGGGTGAGAGGGGAACTGCAACTTTTGTCACTTCCGGCTTGGCTTCAGAATTCAGGCTAGCCCTGGTTTCCAACTCTTCTGAAGACAGACAGCGACTCCTAAAACGTGAACTTGTACTGCTGCTGTGGAGTCGTGACTTTGAACCAACAGGAACATAAAAAGGGATTCTGCTATCAGGAAGCTTTACTGAAACCTTTCAGGTGTGTTTCTGATTCGTTGGGTTTTAACGTTCTTCAGGATCAATGGTGCGGTTGTGGTGCGGCTCTCAGACGGACGTCTGTTTGATCTCTACGGATCTGATCGACACACAACTGAATAACACTCTTCAGACACCAGGTACACACACACACACACACACACACACACACACACACACACACACACACACACACACACACACACACACACACACACACACACACACACACACACACACATATGCATGCTCTTTATGTTTCCCTATGTATCTCATGCTGTGAGATCGTTTGCTTCTGTCTGGCTGAACCAGAAACCTGATGCCCAGGCTGGCTGTGTTTAAAGCTGCTGGTTGATCAGGTGTCACCTGAGCTCTGATGCAGGACACGACCCTGAGAAGTCTGAGCACTGACGTGTGAATCTGATCAATGCGACCTCTGCTGGGTTTGAACAGCTGAGCTGAAAACGCAGCAGCTGATTTTGTTCCTCTAACACGGTCAAACGTTTAGGAGTTTGTCTTTTAAATAAAATCTGTAAACTTGTAACAACATACCCAGCTCATCTTTAGAGGATCCGATTAAATTAACCATAATAGGGGGCAGAGTTAGTGGGTAAACAGACCTATCAGACTCTGGGTCTGACTCTACACCTGGACAGGTCTCCATTCCATCACAAGGGCACACCCAGGTACAATTTAAGGTCTTCAGTTAACCTGACAAGCATGTTTTTGATCTGAGAGGAAATCGGAGAAAACCCACGCATTCATGAGGAGAACAGGCTAACTACATGCAGAAATGCTGCAGCTGGAATCCAAACCTGCAACCTTCTGGCTGCGAGGCATCCATGCTGCCAGCTGCTCCACCATTCAGCATTTTCCTCTGAGGGTTTCATTTAAGAGCCCTCGCTGTAGACATGTGGTCTTTATTTTGGTAATTCAGTGCATCTTATTTAAAACATAGAAGTTCTGCTTCAACCTATCATTATTACGCCCTCTTCAGGTTAAAACTCTTCACTACATTGGATTTGATCAGCCATTGCTAATGGCTAAGACGTACCCAGTGACGTTGCAGGTACCGTGTTACGCGGTATGTGTGCGCTTTTTTCTCCAATGGAGAAACTCCAAGTGGGGTTGGTGATGCTCTCAAAGCCGCTCGCTCAGTCTGCCAGTGGACACCTCCTTTTGGAGCACTTTTCAAACAAGAAGTGTAGGTGAACGGAGGCCCAACCCCAACACTCGCCCTGCTCCCTGCGGTTTTCGGCAAAGTGCACTTGGAGAAAGTGCGCTGTAAGACTCTGAGTGCGTGTCACACAAGTGTGCAAATAATTGCCGAGTTGAGACAGGGAGCATTGCGTCATCAACTGCAAAGCATGTCGGTCACTGTAATAATAATAATAAAAAACGTTATTAACAACTTTCAAACAAACAACCAAACAATCATTTGAAATAAATTTACATTCATCGCTGCTTCGTCTAAAAGTTTCAGAGCATCAACCATTCATCCTAAAATGAAATGAAAAGGCCTTTTCTCCTGCAGTGATGGCTTGTGGGTAATATCCTTCACCCAAGTCCACTTCGATGCTGACTTGGGTGAAGTGTGGGCGCAAAAGGGGCGTGATCAACTTCCACACCTGAGAATCGGGACACCCTACTCACTCGCACCCCTGGTCGGGATCGCACAATTGAAGGGTTAAACCATCAATCCTGCTCAATGGTCAACTTTCCTCACGGGGTCACCCGTGAAGACAGTGGGAGGGTTAATGTCGGTACGGCAGAAACTCGAGGGATTTCATAAACTCAAGAGTCGAGTGAGGAGCACAGTGGAGAAACTGCTTCGTGACTGAGACTCTTTCGGTGTGCCCTGGCGTACAGCAATTGTCGCAAGTAAATATTTCTTCTGCCATTGCGTGCTGCCGATGCTTGCAGTGTGCAGTAGGGGTAAGAATAGCCTTCCTTTAAAGGGGCCTGAGTCAAGCTATTATACAATGTCCAGAGCAACTATAGCCACAATATATGATACAGTATTACCATTGGCACCATTACAGTAAGAACGTGTAGTTTTTTACCATTAATCTCTGGAAATATCTATTGAAATGTTGTTGAAAATGATGAACACACCACTCAAATCAAGTGGTGAATTAGGGGTGGGGGTGTGAGCCCAGACAGTATTCATGGCAGCCTGGTGATCCTACCAAAACAGTGGTTTGACCCACGGTAACACGTCGGGTCCGGGCACAAGCTTGTAATGATTCTGCGCATCTTCACGTTTTTCCGAATGTCTCCCTCCAGCTGGTGAGACTACTGCTGATATGAATCATGTCTGCTACCAATTCAGCATTTACTGGACATTCATCCACATTCTCAACAAACTGCAACAACTTTATTTCAAGATGTCCTCTAATTATATCTTTGTCAACTATTTCGTAGTTCTGAAAGACGTTACTCTTGTGAGTCGACAGCTGCAACGCTGTTTAGGGAGGGTTATGGTGGCTTTTATCTTGTAAATCTGATTGGCTATGCTACACACACACACACACACACACACACACAAAGAAGTGTATCCGTTTGTTTATATTGGAGCCATGAATGGCTTTAAAGTGGGCAATTTTCAAATAAAAGATGTGTAAAATTAGACTACACGTGGAGAAAATATCAAGTATTTTTGTGGCATCGCCACATTACATCAGTGTTAAAATAAAAGAAAATATTTAATATTAGTTGCACAGAGGATATGAGAAAATGGTCTAAACAATTACCAGAGTATAACTGTTAAACTGTGTCACTGTGATTTTCTTTTCCACTGTACATAATTGGGTGAGTCTGGGTCGTTCATTTATTTATCAGCGTATTTGTGTTGTTTACCACACCCGAGCTATTAAGAGAGGGCTGCGTCAGGTGTGGAGAGAGAAAAAAAAAATCTGAGCACGGATGGGTGTGGTGCAGGTGTCAGCGTGGATCTGCTGCAGCCTGATTAGTTATCAAACTAAAGGTCTACCATGTAACTGAGTGGAGAACTCGGTAGGTCGATAGTTGAATGTTAAAAAATAATAACAATATATAAGATTAGGGTTTTAAGCCAGAAAGAAACTCCCGACGATCCCGCACTGGAGCGTGCCTGGATATCTGCGCTCTCCAGCTGAATGAGAGGAACCAACCCAGATCAACTGCCTCACCGCGGAGCCAGATCGGTGGATATACTGGGTCACTGACTGCTGAACCCGGTGAGAGACCTTTTTTTATTTTGTGGTATACCACTTATTTTCTATTTTTTGCTAGCGACCGCATTCCCCCCCCCCCCCCCCCCTTTTTTTTTCTTTGGACTGCTTCGGTTGCATTCGGGTTGGTGCGTTGCGCACCAATCACAGACTTTCTAAGGGCATTATGGTGGCGCTGTAGATGGACAATTAGGGGGTTAATTTCCAGGGAGATATACACCAAAGCCATGTATGAATGCCGTGTGATTCAAGTTGAATAACAATAGAACCATACGTGGGAGATCTCAAGTGGTTGGTGTTCCGTGTCTTATTTGGCAGGGAAGGTGGTATTGAAGCCCTTTGGTTGCCAAGAGAGGGTGATCCTATTTTTAAATATGTTGGGTTCAAAGGTTGTTCTTTCAGAGTACCCTCGTATGTGAATTAGCAGTTCCTCTCCTGGACTAAAGTTAGGGGGGTGATTGTTATATTTTGAATTTAATAAGTTAAAGTCAAGTCAATGTCCAAGTCACTGGTTTACAAGTCCAAATTCAAGTCAAAGTGTAAAGTCACCAGATTAATGACTGAAGTCAAAGTCATGTGACTAAAGTCCACACCCCTGTCTGAATCTGAAGATCTGCAAATTAGGTTTTACTCTGAAACCTTAAGCAAAAAGCCATTCTTACGCATCCTGAAGATAGTCTTGCCAGAAAGCCATTGTCTGACTCTGTTGTTGGAATGTGTTGCTCCCTTGTTCAGACCATTTAGTCTGAGTTTCTCCACATTAGTTGCCGTCACATCCTTTTCTGCCTTTGTGAAAAGCCTCTTCATTTGCACGGGGTATGTCTGGAGTGCATCAAGTACACCAAGAGCCTGTAAACCAAAACATCTAAATTGTAACAGTATTATACGGAACCTGGGACAGAAAATATAGTTTTTCATGTTCAGTTTAACTGAGGTTACACAATGATTTCCATACAACACCAGAGCTGTAATCATAAGACACAATGCTCTTTCAAGGAGTCATGATTTCTGTACAAAGTCTGAATATGATGCCCATAAATAGACCAACACAGACCTTTATATATTTCGCATACATGACTTATGATATGACCAACTTTTCTGCATACCTTACAAAAGTATTAATACAACTTTAACCTTTTACAATTTTGAAAAAATATAAACATTTACACATTTTGGGGTTATTAAGTAATTTATCAACACAAAGTTGTTCAAAATTATTTAAATAAAATTATACATCTTTTAAAGTTTTAGTTAGAAAAAACATAAACTTATGTGATGGATTTTCTTTAAGTAGTATTATTGTGGTTACACTTTTTATTGCAAGTACAGAGGAAAGTGTTTTGTGATGTATTTTCCATCTTTGCATTCATATAGGATGAATTTTTTGTATACAGTGATCCCTCGTTTATCGCGGTAGATGCGTTCCAGACCTGGCCGCGATAGGTGAAAATCCGCGAAGTAGGGACACCATATTTACAGTACAGTACTATATTGAATTATCGTATGATCACATTCTCTTTTTGTGGGTAAAACTCAAGAAAAAAATTTTTTTGTTGTTTTTTTTATAGTTTTATTACAAAAAGTGCATTTTATGATGAAATTGATGAAAAAAACAGGAATTTCTTGATATTTCACATAGAAAAATACCGCAAATCGGTGAACAATACAGCAAATCGGCGAATTTCCCTTGAATAAGGCTCCAAAGAAAAAATCCGCAAAGTCGTGAATCCGCGATAAACAAATCGCGAAGTAGGGATCACCTGTAGAACGGCTCAAGATCAGATCACAAAGTCCAAAAAACATGAGTCTTAGGTTAATTTGTTACTTTCATTTGCCTGTGAGAGTGAGTGTGTGGTAGGGATGCACGTTTTCAAAAATTTCTTTTACCTGTTGTTGAAGCCCTTGTTGAAGCCCTTAATGGTTAAAGTGAGTAAAGTACTGTCACAGCCTACACACACACACACACACACACACACACACACACACACACACACACACACACACACACACACACACACACACACACACACACACACACTGTGATAGAGTGGGAACTCTGGAAGTTATTTGCTGATCTGACAGTATCTTCAAGATAAGGGCTCCGGTCAGAGAGCAGGGCACGGAGAGACAGTTTTACGTATTTAATGACAGTTGAAGTATGGACATCTGTACATTTCTGTGGTTCCGTGTGGTCTGGAAAATAAATACAAAGAATGATGTAAAAGGACTGTACAAATGGTGAAATAAATATGCAAACATTAAAGACTATGCAAAAACAAATATATTCCCAAATGACGCACATTCAAGGGTTACACAGAGTAAATATTGTGACTTCCAGCCTCAGAGGCACTGACAAATTATATGGTCTCCAGGGACCTCTGGTGGTCAAACCAAGGTACTGCTGTTGCAAGTACCACACTACTAAACCATGCTGCCAATTAGCCTGGCATTATACCACACCTCAACTGAACTGACGTCATGGATGGATACACATGGAGTAAATGGAATAAAACTCAAATAAACCAGTATTTAGCACACATAACACAAATTAAGAGAAGTGAAATGAGGACTACAAGCGAGAATAGCAACTGATACCAATTAAACTGTAGGAACTCCCTCTAAATAATCCAAACAATATGTCCAGACAGACATAAAGGAAACTGAATGAACTTATAGGTTATTTATGTATCCATAGAGGTGCTACGGTTGGCCAAACTTACATATCAGTCATGAACGCACACGAGGCTGTCTGCCATCACCAACAGCTTGGACAAAATGGTAGAAACGGCTTTACAGGAAGTGACTATCTAGAGGAAGTGATGTCACAAACTGGACCACCAAAATAAGAGTGGGGTAACTTTACAAATGGATCTTGTAAAACTGCCATAACTATAACCCTTTCTGACATAGCCGCCCCCGAATTTAGGTATAAATTCGAAAACTAGAGGAAAGTCTTATCAGGTGTTCAGCCAGAGTCATCTTCATCTTCCCAAGCTGGCAGTCGCACCAGGCGCACAACTGGTCGAAGATAAGTCTGTCCCTTTATCCTCACTTCAGCTGCCCTGACTCGACCGTCTGAGCCTGGACATGTCTTGACAATCCTCCCGATCGGCCACTGGGCCCTGGGCAGTTGTGAATCGACCACCATCACAACCTGTCCAGCTGCAAGATTCTCTGTATTCTTGTGCCACTTGTGTCGCTTCTGTAGGTTAGGAAGATGGTAGCGAATAAAGTTGGACCAGAAGTGGTCTGCCAGGACCTGGCTGTGTCGCCATCGCCGTCTGCCCAGGAGTTCACTGGAAGCGTAAATGGCTTGTGGAAGCGATGCATCACGACGTCCCATGAGTAGTAAGTTCGGGGTGACTGGGTCCGGATCAGCAGCATCCGAGGAAATATATCCCAGTGGCTTCGCATTGAGAATTCCCTCCACCTCAATCAAAACCGTCTGCAGAACAGATTCTGTGACAGTTTGGTCCTGCAGTACCACTCGAAGGGCTGCCTTCACTGACTTGATCTCCCGTTCCCATGTCCCCCCAAAATGAGGGGAACCTGGCGGGTTGAATCGGAACTCTATTTTCTGTCCAGCCAGCTGCTTTTGGATAGGAGCTTCTAAAGTTTGGAAGCTGGTCTGTAGTTCAGCCGCTCCACCTCGGAAATTGGTCCCTCTGTCGGCCAGGATTTCAAAGGGTTTGCCACGTCGAGCGATGAAGCGACGTAATCCCATCAGAAAAGCATCAGTGTCAATGCTCTCCAGCAGGTCGAGGTGCACACAACTCGTTGTCATGCATTTAAAGATGATCCCCCATTGCTTCTCTGTGCGTCGACCCACCTTGATATTGTAAGGGCCGAAGCAGTCCACTCCGGTAGACCAGAAAGGTGGCTTGTATAGACGGAGTCTTGCTGGGGGAAGGTCTGCCATTTGTGGGACTACAGGACTAGCACGCCACTTTTGACATTCCACACAGCTGTACTGATGCCGTTTGATGGATTCTCTTCCGCGTAGGATCCAGTATCTTCTCCGAATTTCAGCGAACACACGCTCGGGACCCGGATGCAGGAGCTGGTTGTCATATTTCTTGATGAGGAGCCTGGTAACATGATGTTTTGGGTCAAGGATAATTGGATGCATGGAATCTAGATCCAGATCTTCTGCTCTTCGCAGCCTGCCTCCCACTCTTATCAGCCCGACAGCTATATCATACTCAGGAGCAAGCATGATTAGACGGCTTTGTTTGGAGATGGACTTCCCCACAGCAAGGAGTTTCACCTCTTCCTGGAAGGTCTCACTTTGGGATTGTCGTAGGAGATGTAGTTCAGCTTCTTGTACATCTGCAGCTGTCATGGTGGGGCTCACCAGGTCTTTGGCCGCCCCGTGAAGGCTCATATGAGTGGCTCTAACGAGGTCATCCCAGTTGTCGATGTTAGTAACATCCACTTCATGAGAAGGACAGGTAGCTGCTGCACAAAACACTGTCTTGCGTAGCTCATCCTCATCTTCTTCCTGAGCTACTTCCATTTGTAGCTCTGGCCAGGTGTCAATAGGCTGGTGAAGAAATTGTGGACCCTGACTCCACCGGTTGGGCTGACTGAGCTCATGGAGTGTCTTCCCGCGGGTAAGGTCATCTGCTGGATTATCAGAGGTGCTGACATACCGCCAAGTTGACCCTTCGGTAAGTTCTTGAATTTCAGCAACCCTCGTTCCAACAAAAACCTTGTATCGACTTGAGTCTGATTTCAGCCATGTCAACACTGTAGTTGAGTCGGTCCATAGTGTTATCTGCTGGGGAGAGAATGACAGCTCTGTCATTGTGACCTTAGCCAGCTGAGCCCCGGCTAGAGCTGCGCACAATTCAAGGCGTGGCATTGACAGCTGTTTCCGAGGGCAAACACGAGATCTAGCCATCATAAATGCAACGTGAACATTGCCCTGGTTATCGGGAGTTTGAATATACTCGACTGCTCCGTAGGCTCTTTCGGAGGCATCGCAGAAGATGTGCGCTTGTCTGTTAGGAACTTCAGGGGCCAAGGTTGCTGGAACATAGCATCTTGGGATTTCCACTTGTGGGAGGTAGACCAGCTCGCTCTCCCATTGTGTCCATATTTCCAGTAGAGCCTTGGGTCGAATCTGCTCATCCCAGTCGACTCCCACTTTCCACAGGTCCTGGATGAGGATCTTGGCTCGAGTGGTGAATGGGATAAGATACCCCAGTGGGTCATACTGCATGGCCATCACCTTGTAGATGTTTCTCAGGGTCGGCTGAGAATACTCTACCGGTCGGTGTCTGTAGCCGAGGTGATCAGAGAGGCAGTTCCAACGTAGGCCTAAAGCTGGTTCCTCTGGGTCTTGTCGGGATTGGGAAAGCCACAGCTCGGAACTAGCCGCTTTGGCTTCAGCAGGAAGGTGTTCCAAAACAGTTGGATCGTTGCTGGCCCACTGCCTTATATTGAACCCTCCAGCAGAGAGCAGACTGCGCAGTCGGTCAACTAGGGCTTTAGCTTTATCAGCAGTGGTGATGCTTGTTAGACAGTTGTCCACATAAAATGCGCTTTCAACTGTATGCAGGATGTCTTCATGTCCCTTACTGTTGTCCTTCACATGCCTCTGGAGGGCATATGTTGCACAGCAAGGACTGCACGTTGTTCCAAATGGCAGAACCTGCCACTCATATACAGTCGGTTCCTCCTCTCTCTTCATACCTCTCCACAAGAAACGGAGAAGCGGTTTGTCTTCTGGTAGTAAGCGAACTTGGTGGAACATTGCTTTGATGTCACCGCTGACAGCCACACTGTGTTCTCGGAACCGAAGAAGTACGCCGAGAAGTGAAGGACCTAGGGTCGGCCCGGGCAGGAGCTGGCTGTTTAGACAGTGTCCATTGTGTTGGTAGGAACAGTTGTAGACAATTCTTGCCTTTCCATTATGGTGGACAACATGGTGAGGCAGATACCATGACTCCTGGGAGCTGTCTACTGTAGCTGAAGGAAGGGGTTTGGCATAACCTAACTGTTCAAGTTTATGGATTTCTTGACAGTAGGTATCTGCCAGAGCTGGATCTTTAGCTAGACGACGTTCAGTACTACGTAGCTGTGGGAGCAAAGTGTTCTTTGATGCCCAGAGGAGGGGACTATCCTTGCGCCTGAGAAGTGGAGTAGCATATCTAGTCACTCCATCCATTTCCACTTTAGTGGTGCGTTGCTCTAACAGGTCCACAGCCTGTTGATCCTCTTTAGAACGCGTGGCAGTCTTTATGTTCACATAAGGCGAGATGTCAACTTCCCACAGACGTTCTACATGGCGCTGGAGCTCTGAGTTGGGAGACATGGTGAAGTAGCAGTGTGGGTGGTCAGCAGAAACAGGACTGAAGTTGGCTGGGCCTTGTAATGTCCAACCAAGAGGAGTGCACACTGCTAGGGGGCTCCCAGGTGGGCCAGCTATTACTGGTTGCTTAGGGATGAGTAGATGAGGGAAATCAGACCCCATAAGAAGTAAAGGCTGCACTCTGTCCACAAGTGGAAGTGGAAGTCCTCCCAGATGGGAGTACTTTCGCATGAGTGACTTTACAGGGTAGCTGTGTTCTGAGAGACTTAGTTCATCAGCAGTGAAGGCATGGTGAATGCTGTACTTTACTTTGGGAGTGTGAACTGGAGATATTTCAAATGAAACTGTTGCTCCCTGAAGGTGAATCACCTCATGGCGGACAGTGCGCAGGGGAAGGTTTTCAGGCTTTTTAGTCAGATGGAGGCATCGCACTGCTGATGGGAGGATAAGAGTCCTCTCGGACCCGTCATCGAGGATAGCAAAGCCTTCCAGGGAATACTCAGCGTTGTGTAGACATACTTTGACCAACTTGAGCATGACTTTATTTGGGCGATTTGGACGGTCAATGTACACTGTATTGGGAGCAGCGTTGACCATTAACACCTTTTTAGGTTCTTGAGGGCACACGTCATGGAGCACAGTAAGATGTTGTTGCTTACATAATTTACAGGGCTTCTTTAGAGTGCAAACCTCAGGTGCATGATTCCTGCCGCACCGCCAGCAGCTTCTGTGTTTGATCCATGTGGCAATTTCAGCTGCTGAAAGAGCTTTGAATTTAGGACACAGGCTCAGGTAATGTCCTCTGTCGTCACAATAAGGGCAGTAAGGTTTAGGACCTGATTTAGGCTTAGGTGATCTTATATGGCCAGCTGGATCTGGAGGTGTGGCTTTAGCCTGGCTCTCTGTGTTGTAGTACACATTGGATGAAGGACCCTGAGGTTTCTTCTGATTCCTCAGCTTTGGTTGATCTTGACACATGTACGCTGCTCTAGCGGCAATTCGCTTGGCTTGTGATTTCAACTGGAGCCATGTGGAGAAATCTGACAGGGTATAAGTCTTATCAGTCCCAGTTGTCAGAATGCCACGATTCAAGCTATACTCAACAAAGCTGTCTCTGTAGTTAGCGGGCAATTTGTTAAGTAGCCTATCAACATGAGAGCCACATTTGAGTTCGTAGCCATTTTCACCCTCTAGCGATCGGAGCATGCCTACTAAAGCTTGTACTGAAAGGGCAAAATTGTCAAATCCATCTGGATCACCAAACCTAACTGGGGGTAAGTTTAGGATGGCTCCTAGCTCACTTTGCACAAGCTGGCGGGATTGCCCGTATTTATCTTGAAGTGCCTGTAGGGCCGATGTGTATGGTTTCGGGTCATACATAAAGGCTTGTGCTAGCTTGTGAGCACTAGGCAGCTTCAAATGCTGCAACAACACTTGATATTTAAATGGTTCAGTGAGGTGAGCATGTGAGCTTAGCAGGTTATCTAGAGCCATCTTGAGCAGTGCAAAGTCTGCCTCTCTTCCAGATGTGAAGTAGGGTAAAGCAGGCTTAGGAAGTCCATATGAAGTAGCTATTAATAGCTCCATTAGGTCTGTACTAGGTGCAGCGATTGAGCCTGGAGGAGGAGCTGTCTCTTGTGGCAAAGGTGGTATGCTGGGAGGAGAGTGATGCTGCAGGGCTGCATCAGGTTGTACTGGCTGTTGTTGTGAATAAGACCAGGGTACATGCTGATGTGGAGCCTGGTTATAGACTGCTGGTAGCGTGTTTAGGGGAGCAGTGGACTGCACTGTTAAGGCTGGTGGTCCAGCACGAGGTAATATAGCACCAACTGATAGTGTCGTACCAGGCTGAGGGATGGTATGTGCTGTGGTGGGCGGAGCTATCGTGGAGTATGTGAATTGTGGCTGGGTCGGCAGGTTTACCATGGCAGGAGGTTGCGGTTGAAGGACAGGTGAAGCTCTAGTTGTTAATTGGCTTGTTGAGACAGGAGGATTAGGCACTGCTGCTGTAAAGGCTGGTGGAGGGCCAATAACTGTAGGAGCAGAGTGTGCAGGTCCATGTGCACCTTGTGAGGGTGGTGGTACTCCCATGACGTCAGCTGGGGACCCTTTGTTGGATTCATCTCCACTTTGCGGTCTTGAGGCAACAGAGCTGCTCGTTTCCTCCTTCAGGAGGGATGTAATGAGAGTTGCTTTCTCTAACTCTATTTCCTTTTCCTTTAGTTTACGTTGCAGCATTAGCCGTCTGGTAATAGCCTCCTTTGCCTTTAATGCTATTTCTGCCTCTTCATCAAGCTTACGCCTCTGTATTTCTTGTTCTCTTAGGAGTTCCTCTCTTCTTCTGAGGGCTTCCCGAGCTTGCTGGTCCAGATGCTGGTACTGTTCATCCATCAGACTTTCCTCCATTATCTGTCTTTGCACCTCTGCCAACTCCATGCGCTTTATTCTCTCCTCCAACATGGCTGTCTGTATGTCAGATAACCCATCGATGATTGACCTCCTTGTTGACGAACTGGCGCTGCCCTGGGTCTTAGCTTTACTGCGCTGAGAGACAGGTTGGCTTCGATCTGATGATGCTCTCCAACTAGGTAGGCTAGGTATGGCTTCAGTGATGGCAGCTGTCATCATTGCAGGTTGATCTGGAGGATGAGCTTCATGCCCAGCTGGAGCTTGGGCTGCTGGATGATGGAGAAGTTGAGGTTGGTATCCAACTTCATAGTCCTCCAAATATGTTGGTAGTCGTCTCTCCCGCTGGGATCTAGAACGCACTGCTGGGTCAGATGGTTGTCCTAGCTCCTCCATAATATCTCTAGATGACTGTGGATCCGGCTCGAAGGACCATGTGATAGAGTGGGAACTCTGGAAGTTATTTGCTGATCTGACAGTATCTTCAAGATAAGGGCTCCGGTCAGAGAGCAGGGCACGGAGAGACAGTTTTACGTATTTAATGACAGTTGAAGTATGGACATCTGTACATTTCTGTGGTTCCGTGTGGTCTGGAAAATAAATACAAAGAATGATGTAAAAGGACTGTACAAATGGTGAAATAAATATGCAAACATTAAAGACTATGCAAAAACAAATATATTCCCAAATGATGCACATTCAAGGGTTACACAGAGTAAATATTGTGACTTCCAGCCTCAGAGGCACTGACAAATTATATGGTCTCCAGGGACCTCTGGTGGTCAAACCAAGGTACTGCTGTTGCAAGTACCACACTACTAAACCATGCTGCCAATTAGCCTGGCATTATACCACACCTCAACTGAACTGACGTCATGGATGGATACACATGGAGTAAATGGAATAAAACTCAAATAAACCAGTATTTAGCACACATAACACAAATTAAGAGAAGTGAAATGAGGACTACAAGCGAGAATAGCAACTGATACCAATTAAACTGTAGGAACTCCCTCTAAATAATCCAAACAATATGTCCAGACAGACATAAAGGAAACTGAATGAACTTATAGGTTATTTATGTATCCATAGAGGTGCTACGGTTGGCCAAACTTACATATCAGTCATGAACGCACACGAGGCTGTCTGCCATCACCAACAGCTTGGACAAAATGGTAGAAACGGCTTTACAGGAAGTGACTATCTAGAGGAAGTGATGTCACAAACTGGACCACCAAAATAAGAGTGGGGTAACTTTACAAATGGATCTTGTAAAACTGCCATAACTATAACCCTTTCTGACACACACACACACACACACACACACACACACACACACACACACACACACACACCTTTGCTTCACATTGTAAATTAAACAAACTCTTTTTTTTTGCCTAATCTTTTTAATAAAAATCTGTTGCACAACCAAAGTCCCACACTCATTACAACATTCATAAACCAAACAAATGTTCGTGGGATGCGAGCTGGAATGTCTGACAGGACTTGTTTATAAGCGGGCAATCAGGCATCACATACACAGCGCCACTTATTAGCGCATTATGGAGGCCACACTTTTTAAAAAGATTTTTTGTTTCATTACATTGAACTGCATAATTACAATGATGTTTCTTTAAGTTACTAAACAAATGACTCTTAGCACACAGGTCTGAATGGCCCTTAACAGAAAGCCACCCACCCCATACTCCTGGAGCGTCCCCCACAGGGTGCCCCTGGGGACACGGTCATAAGCCTTCTCCAAATCCACAAAACACATGTGGATTGGTTGGGCAAACTCCCATGCCCCCTCCTTCACCCCTTGCAAGGGTATAGAGCTGGTCCACAGTTCCACGGCCAGGACGAAAACCACATTGCTCCTCCTCAATCTGAGATTCAGTTGGAGTAGACCTTTCCAGCGAGGCTGAGGAGTGTGATCCCCCTATAGTTGGAACACACCCTCAGGTCACCCTTCTTAAAGATGGGGACCACCACCCCGGTCTGCCACTCCGCAGGAACTGCCCCCGATGACCACGCAATGTTGCAGAGACGTGTCAACCATGACAGCCCTACAATATCCATAGCCTTGAGATACCCAGGATGAACCTCATCCACCCCCGGGGCTCCGCCGCTGTGTAGTTGTTTGACTACCTCAGCAACTTCTGCCCCCGAGATTGGACAGTCCATCCCCAGGTCTCCCGGCTCTGGTTCCTCCTCGGAATGCGCATAGGTGGGATTGAGGAGCTCCTCAAAGTATTCCTTCCACCGTCCGACTATAGCCCCAGTTGACATCAGCAGCTCCCCATCCCCACTGTAAACAGTGTGAGCGAGTTGCTGCCTTCCTCTCCTGATGCGCCAGACAGTTTGCCAGAACCTCTTTGGAGCCGATCGATAGTCTTTCTCCATGGCCTCACCAAACTCCTCCCAAGGCCGAGATTTTGCCTCGGCAACTGCCACTGCTGAGCCTCGCTCGGCTATCCGGTACCTGTCTGCTGCCTCCGGAGACCCACAGACCAGTCATGCCCTGTAGGCCTCCTTCTTCAGCCTGACAGCTCCCCAAACCTCTGGTGTCCACCAGCAGGTACGGGGGTAGCCACCACGACTGGCACTGGCCACCTTGCGACCACAGCTAGCAACATCCGCCTCAACAATCACAGAGTGGAACAAGGCCCACTCTGAGTCAATGTCCCCCACTGCTCTCGGGACATGGTCAAAGCTCTGCCGGAGGTGGGAGTTGAAGTCCGTCTTGACAGGTTCTTCTGCCAGGCATTCCCAGCAGACCCTCACTATGCGTTTGGGTCTGCCAGGTCTATGCGGCATCTTCCCCTGCCATCTGATCCAACTCACCACCAGGTGGTGATCACTTGACAGCTCCGCTTCTCTCTTCACTCGGGTGTCCAAAACATACGGCTGCAGGTCAGATGATACGACTACAAAGTCTATCATTGACCTGCGACCTAGGCTGCCCTGGTACCAAGTGTACCGATGGGCATCCTTATGTTCGAACATGGTCTTCGTTATGGCCAAACTGCGGCTTGCACAGAAGTCCAATAACGAAACACCACTTGAGTTCAGATCAGGCGGGCCGTTCCTCCCAATCACACCCCTCCCGGTCAAGCTGTCATTGCCCACGTGAGCATTGAAGTCCCCCAGCAGGACAATGGAGTCCCCTGATGGAGCACTATCTAGCACTCATCCCTGGGACTCCCAAAAATTGTTGGTACTCTGAACTGATATTTGGCCCATAAGCACAAACAACAGTCAGAATATAGCATTTCTTTTTATTTAAATAATAAAAAAATTTAGACTAAGGCGGGAAATGTGATCTGGCTATTCTTTTGGTTTTCTCCTTGTTTGGGACCTGCTTACTCCTCACACAGCAGGGGGCATGGCTGTCTACAGAGATCTGACAAGCACTGTGCTTGTCAGCTAGACATTCCTTGTTCACATCCCCCTTTGTACGTTAAAAACACTAAAATACAAATGAATTACTATGTATCTGGCACAGATACCATCTTCCTCCATGCTGTGTATGGTTAATGTGCTTGCACATGTTATAAGGTGTGTCGACCAAAAACACTACTGTAAAACGCCTTACGGTGGTGTAAACGATTATTTAAAAACGATTAACAGTTTACATCATACAGACATATTTTCTTCTATTACCCAGCCCTAGATGCAAGTGTAACCAGAATATGATTAATTTGGAAAAAAACTAGTGTTATTATACAATGGACCTTGTTCATAGCAGCCATATCAACATTTGACATGAAAACAGTGAGGCAGATTTTAATAAAGGTCCATTCATAACGTTAGTCATTATACCTGCAGAAGCATGTCCTTAATCTCCCTCATCTTCAGGCCTGCAGCTCCTCCTTTTGACTGGGTCAAGGCCATCAGTTTTGGGGTGCATTGGTCAAGCCTGGCCAGAAAGGTCGATTCAAGGCAAACTGTTGTTATTCTCTTGAATTCTTCACATATCTGCAGGGTACACCAGAATAAAGTACAAAAAGAGATACGTATAAATAAACAATGCAGAAATTAACATCCAAATGTGTATTTGTACACATTTAAAAGTTTTGGGTCAAAATATATGTATTTCAACATTTTTTATTTACCCGACTTCAATTTATGGATATGTATCCACAATTTAATCAATCCACAACACAAAAATATTGGTTTAATAAACATTTTATCTCACCTGTGCCTTGCTAAAAAGCGCAGGCCAGCGCTTCATGAAGTCGCTGATGGCAGGAGCCTCTTTCACTATTTCCTCCCGACGAAGGCTGAACGTCTTGGCCATTTTCTGAGCTACCACTCTGGAATTGTCCCTTTTCATCACTTCACTCAGTAGCTCAACTCTCTTTTTCCAAACTTTCACTACTTTCACCTTGAGCATGAGGGGGTAGGTAGTTCACTTCAGCCTTCTTTGGTTTCTTGACATTCTTTGCTGGGTATTGGTCAAGTGTCATTTTCCTCTTAAGAGAGTTTACTTCAACTTCAGGGCAGCCGAGACCTCTAAGCTTGCTTCTGAAATTGTTCATCTTATATTTTAGACATTGTGCCCATCCATAGGACCCTTTGAAGGACCCTGGTTCTTTCAGGCAGGGATGCTTTAGAGTCAGGGCCTCTGCAACCTCACTGATCTGCAGACTTGATGGATAAGCAGTATATTTATAAATAGCTTCTGCTAGTTTTCCAAGGATGTCAGGAAGCAGTGGAATGAAATCTTTTGTAGGGAGAAGAGTCCCATCTTTTTGGAAGCGCTCATTGGCTGACTGAATTTTGATCTCTGTGAGGTCAGAAAACCTGGGAATCGGAAACTGAACAGGCCAACGCTGGTAATGGTGCCCTGGACTATCTTCCGATGATGAAAGTATTGTGTCATTACTTGACACAGGTGAGGTGTCAACAAAGTGTTCCTCAGAAGGATGATCAGTCATGTTGGTCACATCAGTTAAGGTCAAGGTAACTGTAGCCTCCTGGTCCTGGAGAAACACAATCTTGATGGTGTCCTTGTCCTTAATGTCCGTGGTAGAAACAAGGGTGAAAAACTCATCACCAAAATCAGCATCTTTATAGTGAAGACGGAAGTCTCTTGCAATGGAAAAGGTATCACGAATGGCTGAATGAAGGTCATCCACTGTCTCAGGGATTCCAGATGGTAGTACAACTTTACGAACATCGTGATCTGCAAAGATCACTCGAAGTTGAGCCGGGTGGGACATTATGTAACCTGTAGACAAAACGTTTGACACGTTTTGGTAATTGTTAGTAACAGCTAAATTGTGAATAATAACATAATAAAGTTTTATCTCCCAAGTATGGAAACCAGGAGCCAATTAACCATATGCCATGGTTGAAAATAGCAAGAAGACTGTGAGATGCGGGTATGTATCATTTCATCTGGAAATCATTTATGGAACATAAATGCTGCGCTTAAGAGTCATAATGGTTGCTCCACCAAAAATGTAAGAAATCATAGGGACCGTGTCTAATAGCTCAGCTGGCTCTATGACTTTCACTGAACCAGTTTTCTCAAGCACATAGCTCCTCAGATGTTCAACTGACCAAGCAGTTAAACCTTTCACTATGAATTTGACGTTGCCTTTCAAAATCAAAATCTGTATCAATTCCCCCAAAACAGGAAGACCACCAGTGGAACCATTAGCCAAGATCATTCCACTGGTGTACTTGGTGCCCCTGTAACACACACTTTTGGCTATTTGGACACATGTCTCACCAGGAAACTTAGCCTGCAGTGCTTCTTGGATATCCACTCTCAGCACATTAACATCCACTGTAGACAGTGTTGTAGCCTGTAGTAACGGTCTGACAGCTCTGGAATCATGTTGGTTATAAGCAAGCAACAACTGATGCTTCATGGTGAGTGACAGCAGAATGTTTTTAAAACAACGAGTATGTCTGACAACACGCTTGAAAAAGCTGTGCTTTGCCTCAAACCGCATTGTCCACAGTGACACTAGAGGACCATAAGCCTTGATAAGTTCTGGATGATGTTCTAGGAAATTGTGTTTTGGAATGAGGCATTGCTCTGGGAAAACCATGAGAAACCTGTGTTTATGCTCCAATATCTTACTGTCCAGGAAGCAAATGGTCTCCTCTGTGTGGACTTGGTTAACAACAAGCACAAGCTCAACAATGTCTCGGAGCACAAGAAGCACTTCCCATGCTGTGTCACCCTCAGGGATTGCCATGAGTGGCAAGAGTCGCAGCAATGCCCAATTCTCGTGGGCATTGCCCCCTACACTTTTCCGTTGGGCAAAGTTCACAGGGACTGGCTGTGGTGCATCGGTTTTGTCTGACCATTTATAGGGGAACTCTTTGATGCATTTGTTCAGCTCTTCAAGAGTGAAGTATTTGTTGTGAATGAATACTCTTAGGCACAGTGCTATTTCTAGGGGCACTATACCTTCAAAGAGATCATGCAACACATCAGGTGGATATCCAGACAAAACATGAAAATATTTCATTTTAGCCGTCAGTGTCTCTTCACTCCATAAACATACATCAAACTGTCATTTTCCTGTAAAGCCTGCACATGCAGTGTGTGTTGTTCCTTCGTTCTGGGTGGGAATGCCTCATTTCTCACTTCACCATTTTGAAATTGTGACTTTTCACCTAGACAAAACCGACAGACGTATAAACTGGAAAAGCTCTCAACAAATCCCCCCATAGAATGGGCACCAAGATTGTCTGCAACAACACTAAACACTGTGCCTTTGACTCTTCTGCCCAGTGCTGGAACATATAGTCCTTCCTCCTCCAACACTACAAGATCTTTGATCAGTGGCTCCAACACAGCACTGTAACCAAATCTCTTTACATCTTCAGCCTTGCACAGCATTGCTAAGAAGATTGAGTTTAGCTCAGATCTGAGCAATGAGGGGACATCAGCTAACACCCAATACACAGATGTTATTTTGTGTTTTTTCCTCGATGTACCAAGAGGATTGCAAATCTCAAAGTCATCCACATAGTGCAATTGTAAGGTCACTTTTTGAGAACAGCTTGTTGGTTTTGTAAAAGGTGACATCATGAAATGACTTGTACACAGTTCTCTGTGCTTCTGCCTCACTCAAGAGCAGGTCTAGTATATCCTTCCTGCTAAGAACCTGAAGTAAAGACTTTAGAATGGGAACATACTGGAAGCTGCTCTGTCCACTAAGAATATACTCAATCGGCTCCACGACAGGAAAGTATTCATTAAAATACTTCTTCTGAAGGCAGAGGAAAGAGGACCACCATCACAAAGGGCAGTGCTAATAGGGTTAGCACTACAGATGTCATTCACCATTTCAGACACAATGGCTTTATCAACATCACAATTGTGTCTCTTCAAGCAGGACTGTAAAATGTCTTTCACGATGGGGGCGGAGGCTGAATGACAAATAAAATGCAACTCCTCTACAAGCTCATCAATGCATTGGTTGGGAACATGAAAATAACTATAATTTCAACATCAAATGAGCCAAGCTTCTTTCAATCAACTTTGGTAGTACTTTAACATCATCATAAACTCCTCAATGTCAGACTGTTCACACTCCTGATTAACTAAATCACTGCACTGATCTGTTTTTGAAGGCTTGTCATACCTCTTTAACACGTCATATTTAAAGTCATCTAATGAGTGGGGAGTATGCTCGCGATTTTTATGCGACACAAATGTCCCATAAATGTTAGTTTTGAAACTACAATTTTTGAAAACACAGGACACAGTTTCTTGCTTTTTTAAATGTTGACGAAGGTGTTCAAAATACTCTTTCAGTGGAGAATGTGCCCACATTACAGAACTGGCAACAGAAGCTGAGTATTTCAGAGGTTTTCACTGTTGTTGAGTGAGTAGAGTGTTTCCTTGATATGTGTGATTTTAGGCTACCCCATGATTTAAATGAACAAAAACAATCTAGGTAAGGGCATGGCAGAGGCAGCACACCAGGGATATGATGTAACCTATAATGTTTCAACAACTTGTCTTTAGTGGAGGTCGCAAATTTACAGATTTTGCAAGGCCAATCCATACTTGATGTTTCTGTCTTACTCCATGTTTGTTCACGCTTACTTCAGAAGGCTGACAACGTTTTAACTTGAACTCCTTGGCACGTGACACCAGGATACCAGGAGAAGATGAAGGTTTGAGTTTTTGTCCTTGCGAGGCACACAGCAAAGTAACTGAATATTTAGGTGAGATTCCCACGTTCTTTAGAAGGCTGACCACATCTCAACTGGAACCCCTAGATCCACAACACCAGGACACTGTAGAACACCAGAAAGTCACACCTGCACAAAAACACACAAGCTGGTATTGTCAATTTCACTTGTGAGTCTTCACTACAGTGAATAAGTTTCACCTGTGTCTTTGTCAATAATTGTTGATGGACTCAGAGAGCTTCTCACCTCAGGGGACAGAGGACGGGATGTCTAGCTTGTCCTGAGAGGCTGACCTATCTCAACTTGAACTCTTGGTCTACAACACCAGGATACCAGTGTTTTGTCCTTTCAAAGTCACTGAAGACCTGAGTAGGAAAATAAATGAAGTCAAATGATTTTAAACTTTAAAAGCCTGGTGGCCCATCAGTAGCCAATATGTGTTTTTATGATATTTAACTTACTGTAATGAGGCATTTGTTTACACTTTTGAAACAACTTTTCCAATTAGTATCTTTTGCACCATTTTTAAATAGTAATATATAACTGTTAGATACATTTAACATTAGTCTTTTAATATATTTTGCTTTTACAGCATTTAAATGAACTGTTACAACCAGGTGGGTGTGTGTGTGTGTGTGTGTGTGTGTGTGTGCGTGCGTGTGCGTGTGTGCATGTGCGTGTGTGTGATGCTAGTAACATTTCTGATTCATAAAATTATAAAGTTGGGGACCTTTTCGGGGACAGCGTGAGCTGGGACCAGTCATGCAAAACAATACCTGAATTTGTTGGGCGCTGGAAAGCCCAACAGCCGTAGAAATCATATATGCATAGATGCAACATGTGGCTTTCCATATAAATCAAATACACGTAGAGGTGACCTTGGACTGGGCCTGTCTGTTGGAGCTGGTGTACCCGCTTATATTGGATGGGTCTCCATTTGCCCCAGTGCATTTTTTTCTACCAGGAATGTGTTCACTAAACTAAAAGCCTTTATCATGTTTTTTTTTTTTAAATAAAATCAAACGTAAGATTCAGCCATTTTCTGACAGTAAGTACGGAAAAACTTTTTCATACACAAGCTAGAAAAGTCAATACTCCCACATGATCTGTTTTCAACAGTACGCTGGTTGGAAGAGTGCTGGACCCATCCAATATGATGGCAAAGCGTGTAGCTCTCCAACAACTGTTGTCTCTATGGGTGTGTCCGAATCCACGGGAAGGATGCTTATGAGTACGGGTCCTCGCCGGTATAGCAAGGCCAGGTCCTTGCTAGACCGCTAAGACCAGAACCCAGCGGCTCTGAATTCGGACAGTCTAGCCTTCACCTCTACGGTGGCCCGTAGGTCCCGTCACAGCCGCGGCGGCAGCTACACGCAAAGGAAAAATGCTAAAGCTAGCGAAAATCGAGCAGGAATATTAAGGAGCTACAGCAGCTTCACGTCCATCAGCAGCGTCTGTTCACAACCGTTTTCAGGTAAAGTAACTTTGTTTATTCTAGAAGCTTTCAGGACTTACATGTTAACTTTAGATGGTTTCATGTATGTTTTAAGCTACAGAATGAACTTGTTAAACGTACACAACACATTTCTACAGAGTATTATCATGTAGGTAATTAATATAAACCAAATGCATTATAAATGTTGAATGCGGCAGGATGTTTTCTAATTTTATTTGGACCATAGAATTTCTTATTTAGCATCAAATGAGGATAAAACGTTTTAAAAAACAGGCTTTTTAATAAAATAGCATTGAAGTGTTTTCAGTGTGCATTTGTTTATTCAACTTAAGCCTAATAATGATTAGATCTGTCTTAAAAATGTAAATTCTCTGTAGTTTTCCCTGCTGCTTTTCTTAAAACTGAACAGAACCAGTGTACTGCAGGTTGTTTTGTTTTACATTTTTCTATAAAAAACCTTTTTTAATCGATTACAGGTCAGCATGCACTGTGCTGCACATCTGCCTCTGTGCTGGTGAAGTTGTGGGTCTGGAGGATGAGCGTGAGGAAGATGTGTGTGGAGGAGGTCAGTGGTGCTCTCTCCTGGAGGAGGTACCAGCACACCACCACTACTGTTAACAGGCAAGTAATTTATGTAGGAACCTCTATTAAAAACAACACTGTGGTTTTATTTGCTGAAGAGTCACAATTGTTATACCAGTGGATCCATAAACCATCTCCTCTCATATTTCTGAATACATCTTATAGATGTAACAGCTGTCGTCTGAGCCAGCCCAGCAGTCCTTGTAGATGGACGATGGAGTGGACAGTGAGAGGAAGGGTCCCAAAGCTCTCTCTGCAGACCGTCCTGTATGATGTTCCTCTGGCCAGAAACGTCCAGCCACGGGTCTGCTCCAGCCCTCCATCCACGTCTGGATCCTCCTGCAGCAGATCCAGCTGCACTGTTAAAGACTTCCTGCTCACTCAGTTTAAATAAATGATCCAGGAAGAGTCACTCAGGTTAATCCTGCTTTAACCGTACATAACTGGTCCATACTGATTTTGATCTGTAAATAAGTGTAACCTATTATAAATAATCTTGTCTCCTTACCATCTTTTCATTTTCTGTTCATGTAACATGTTCAAAAACATCTGTAATAATAAAACTGGTGATAAAATGAATTTGTTTTAATAAATGTGTTCAAATATCAAACAAACAGCTAATTAACATTAACATGATGACAGTAGAAGGCCTTTCTCTCCCAGGATGACCCAACAGGTAAAGCCTCTCCTGACCCTGGACACCTGCTGTCCTACAGAGAAAATCAGAGACCACAGGTGACAAAAAGACAAACACATTTTTACATTTATCCACATGAGAAGATAAAAATTATATTCTTCACCCAAACTATTTTTACTTCATTAAAACATGTCAGCTGTGTAAATCCCTGAATGTAAAACTGTTTTTCACAGCAGAACTACTGTGGTTGTGTGTGTAAACAGCTTCACTCTTCACCTCTAAGCTTAATAAAAACGCTTCTTTGCTCCATTGTCCTTAAAACAAATGACAAGTTTAACTCGCCACATACTCACACATACACACACACACACACCAAAAGGAATAACTGGGACCCGTGAAACAAACTTGTTTTTGCTGATTTCTGCCTAAAATGTAATTTAAAAAAACAAATATACAAACGAAAAATGTCTATTAACAGAACCGCTTTCAGCTTAG
Organism: Nothobranchius furzeri; assembly: GCF_043380555.1. Lineage (NCBI taxonomy): Eukaryota > Metazoa > Chordata > Actinopteri > Cyprinodontiformes > Nothobranchiidae > Nothobranchius > Nothobranchius furzeri. The sequence continues at coordinate 74,462,492 of NC_091750.1, read as the reverse complement.
TTTTCTACCGCCTGCTGGGATCAAGCTAGTTTACGGTGGGTTTTTCCTATTACACTTTCAAGCTAGTTTTCGGTGGGGCATGTTTTAGCCTTAAATTACATGAAAAAAACAATTTGCGGTATTAGATCTTATATAAAAAACAAACCAAAAATGCCCAAACAAGTATTTTATTTTTTTGACCGCTATTTTTTTTAAACATACATTTTAAGCTGTACTGCTCTTCCACTCCGTCCGCCATTGTTGTGAGTGTCGAGTCCAGCAACCGGCACGCAAAGCATGCTGTGAGGATCCATCAGACCCATCCTCGAAATGTGGGTGGAGCGAGGACGCATTTGAGGACGCGAGAATGAGCATTCTTGGAATTCGGACAGTACTCGTCGCTGCGCTGTGACGTCATGGACCTCAAAATGCGCTCTTACAAGCATCCTTCCTCTGGATTCGGACACACCCTATGAATATATGCTCTCTATGGTTGTAGCTTCACTGCCATATTGGTTGGGTTTGTCATTCTCCAAAACCCAATTGGAGTCAATGTTAAGTCAGAATCTATGGTCCTTTTTATGTAGCCAACTGTTGCAAAAACTGGCATTTTGCTATAAACAGTGGGGTTGTTGACTTTTTTTGCCTTTCTGTGTTTGGAAAAATGTTTTAACATTTTCATTATTTACCATCAAAATGTGACTCTGGTAGTCCTGTCATGCCACTCCTTATATCTCATTTTGTTAAAAAGAACAACAAAGTGTTTTAACTGGAGGAACACATTCCTTCGTAGAAAAAACCTGCACTAGGGGCGAATGGAGACCCATCCAAAATGGCGGTCCACTACCACGCAGCTCAATTTTTTTTCTTCAAACTTTGAGACATATCAATGGTACAAACGGTCCATGTCGCCTCTCCGTATTTCTCTTCAAAACACCGAAAGTCACCAAAAATCACCCTTACCCTACCATAATAATAATTACCCTACCATTGTGCGGCAATGTCCACTTAAGTCTGGCATCTTTCATGGCTCGGTACGAGGTTGAACTCCCGCCCTTAACATTAACAAGATGGTGGCGCTGTTGACGTAAGTGTAGAAGCGAAAAGCGGCATCTAGCGTTAGCATTTTTTAATGGTTATTAACATAAAATTCTTCTCTTTACAAAAAATAATTCCACATTTAGATAATAAAACGTTTCAGTTGCTGCTTAACAGCAAACACATCAGTGATAGCTACTTACCTTGGCTATCATCAACATTATAGCTCACATCCTACAGAAGCCAGCGTTAGCATAGCAGTTAGCACCGTGGCTAACAATATCTGTGATCTTTTAAACATTATAAGACAATTACAATGGTCTATATCAGAGTAACGTTAGTATTAAATGTTCCAAAAAGAGCCCAACGATTTCTACTATCGCGGAATTTGCGGCTCCGTGTATGTTACAGCCAAACTGCTGTGCACACAGATGTGGGTGAAAGCTAACCGGAGCGTCTCGCTTGCTACCGGGAGAGATGATATGTTACATTGTTGCGAGTCCTGGCCGACTTAGAAACAGTGGTCAGAGACAAGGGTCACAGAAGGGTCAAGAGGACAAGGGTTCAGGACTTGCTGGCGGGGACAGAACTAGGCAAAAGGTCAAAAGGCAGGCTGGCTTCTCTGGATCCACCCATGGCCCCTCCTCTGGCTCCTCCTCTGGCGGGAAAAGGAGGACTGGACTGGAGTGAGGACAGTCCATTTGGACCCAGAAGTCCTCAGGAATGCTGAAGGAAGATCTACAATTTGCTACCAACATGAAGATTTATGACCTGTGCTCCCATTCCAGGAGTGCAACATGTAACTTTTGTGCCCTCATGTGAATACTGCATGTAGTGAAAATGATAACAAATGTCTTATGTAGAGCTAAAAAAAGTGTATTTGGTAAATGACCCCTTGACCTAAACTGTCAGGAGAGAATGACTTGTGACTCTTACATTGTTTAGAGCAGTCTCAGGAATGATATAAAAGGATGCAGCTCAGATCGGGCAAAGACCTTTTGAAGGAGACTTGACGCGGAAGATTCTCAGAAGACAGGAGCTGGTGTAAACTGAGTCTTTTATTTAATCATTTTGAACTAATCCCTCCTTGGGGGATAGCGGTTGTTTTTTTTAATATTTACCCATTTTTGTATTCTTTGATTTTGTAATAAACTTTTTGAAAAAAGAAACATAATCCTGATTCTTTCAGGTTTTCTCTAAAGCTTCACGTTTGGAGCCCTGACCATTGTTGCACAGGAGGTAAGCATGTCAATCATAGGTCTCTGAATTGTCAGGACTTACTTTACAGTTTATAATAAAATAATATAAAGAAACCTTAAGATAAGGGGAGTTTCACTCCCCCCCACCTGCGAGTAACGAGTTGTCTTAAGGGCGATAAAACCAAAATATTAGAGGTTATTTTTGGCTCTGATTGCAGGTTGAAAAAGTCTCTACCAGCTGGAGGGTTGGATTAATTAAATAAATTGATAAATTTATGTTAGCCTGATCAACTAGCAAAAATCATTTTATAGTTACCAACCTCCCACATAAGCTGTTAGAGGCGCAATTAATCCGGATAATCCAAACAATTGCTGAGAGGAGTGGCTTGCCTCCAGACTTCTCTCTAGTATCTTAACCAAAAGATAACGAGTTTAAAAGAAGTGGACTACTCTGGTGATACTATTCGTGCAAGTCATTTCACCTTTAAAATAAAAGACACGATTCTAATTAGGAGGTCCAAACCCGGGTCTGATACAATAAAACTCGCCGACATCCCCTAGAACCCTGATAGATGCACTGTCTCATAAGTTCTAACGGAACCGGTAAATGGGACGTGCACGCGACAACATTGTTGTTTTAAATTAGGCTGTCACTAACAAAATCCTGGGTGACTGTGAAATATGTGTAATTCCACATAAATTTACTTACCGTTCGCCACCAACACAGTGCTTGATATCCTGAACATGTTGTTGGGGTTATTAGGAGCGAACAATTCGTAAGCTTTAACTTACTTTTGGATTCTTCAATAAATTCTGTAAATATGGAACTATTTACTGATTTATTAATTAATTAAGATATTCTTAGATATCTTCGGGGCACCACCCTAAAATTAGAAAGGGAAATGAATCCAAAACTCTTATCAGTCTTTCTTGAAGTTCGTAGAATCCTCGGAGCAGAGACTTCTCTTCGACACAACAAAGCTACTGGACACAAAAATCTGAATTTTATAACATTTAATTAACAATTTGTCAAATGAATAAACAGTGGAATAGATGAATAATAACCATGTGATATGATTGAAGATGGATGTGTTTGCATGTGATGGAGGATGTATGAATGGGGTCCTTTGTTCTCACAAAGGAGTAGTGTGTGTGTGTGTGTGTGTGTGTGTGTGTGTGTGTGTGTGTGTGTGTGTATGGATTCAAAATGGAGTCTTGAATACAAGATGGCTGACCCCTTTGTCTGGCTAAAGTGTGGGTGGCAACTTGCACTTTAACTTCCAAAGCACTTAGAATCAGTAGTAACTTAACCTTAAATCACTCAAAACATTTCAAAAGATCATGAAACAACACAAAAGATTAATCACGAATAATATCTTTTAGTTTAACCACGTGGCCAAGCAGAAAACATTTAAAGATACCAAACAATGATCAATAAGCAGTTTATTCTTTCAAAATGACCCGACTGACGTGTTTGGGACGAAAGAGGAAAGCACGAAGCTACTTTTTAAGCAATAGACGCGGTTTATTGCTTATTCGAGACTATAAAGGAAACGGGAGAAGGAAAGAATGAGAGAAAGAGATGAGTTTCTGATCACCAGAACAGTGAAGCATCCCTCACTGTTTTGATTTGACGGTTCTCCGTGTTTCTCCGCAGCTTTCGGCGTCGTCCGTCGGTTTGATGCTTTCTCCGTTGTTTGGCGTTCACGAGTGTTTCTCCACGGGCTGGACAGAGACAGCAAAGTTTCTTTCTGTGCTGAGTTATAACTTACAGCGTGCTTGATGGAGTTGTTGCTTTCCTCCGCAGTTCTGTGTCCTCAAACATCAGCTGGAGGGGAGCAGAAACGAGCAGATCTGATGGGCTTGCAGTTTAGTTTCCAGCAGTTCCGTGGGCTCCACTTGTGCACTTAGAGCTTCCGCGTGCTCAAGGGAGTCGGAGCGTTGACAAGCGTGTCCTTACCGCCAGGTATCCTGGGCAAAAGAACGAGGATTCTTTGTCTCTGCTGAAGATTTATGGTCTTAGTTCGCGGGAAAAGCTCCACGGCTTCCCGCACATGCGCAGAACGTGTTTCTGGTACTAGGCGGTGACGTCATCACAATGCTTCCGTGTGCAAAGCATCATGGGAAATGAAGTTTCTTGGCGCTGATGTGATTATTTGCTTTTCAGAGCAATTTAAGCACAGTCATTTTGGAGAAAATCACTGCATAGTAATTTCCTCATGAGGTCAGACCCTCAACATTCCCCCTTTTGGTTTCGGGGATCGCGCCCAAAGCTCGATCGTCGGAAGCACAGATGGGTTTGTTCCTCATGAACGTAGGTCGACTTGATTGTCGGAAGCACAGGTGGGTTTGTCCCTTAGGACGTTGGTCTCCTTGGACGCCTTTGTCTTTGGTCTTTGTCTTGGATCCTGGCGCCTTTGGTCTTTGTCTTTGTCAGGCACAAAGAGGATAGGAAACGGGATAGTCCCCAACGCGCATAACGAGAAGAAGCCACTCACGCAGGTGGTACGCAATGATGATGTCGTCCATGCGAGAGGTAGTAGTGTAGAAGGAGGAAGGTCGGTGGGCGGTTAACTCCACGAGTGGACACAAAGGCATCTCACCGCCGGCCATACAGTTCAGTTTATGGAGCACGCGGTGATGTACGAGGTCCATAGTTCGCAAACGCGCATTGACCTATGTGGTCCCAAGATTCCCCCCTTTTTGGTCCAAAGGGTGGATCAGGACAGTCTTTGGGCTAAAACAAGGACCATAAAACTAAGAGGTACTACAATGTGCTGGTGCGTCAGACAGAGTCATTGACAGACTGAGCTGGGCCGGCACATAACCACTAGTTAATATGTGACCAAGTAAGAAACAAAAATACAGAAAACCCAAAAAAAAAAACATGTAACATATAACATCCAAGAAAATTCATAGCAACCTTGAGGTCTCATAAAATACATTCTTAGGTCATACATTCAGTGTGTAGCTTATAAAGAATGTGACATACTGCAACACTCAGATAAATATGTGAGGTAGACTAAAATGAGAACTACTCTTAGGTTTACAGAATAACAAAGAAAATGTTGCTCACCCCCTTTAGACAGGTGTGGTACATTCACGCTTGGAGTCTCCCAGAACGCAGTTACGAGGCACACCGTAGGTGAGCAAGTGCATCTTATCTTGGAGTTTCTTAACACGCTTGTAGGCGGAATAAGCAATCACGGCCGTGATGAGCCATTCCATCCCCAGGGCGACCAATGTGCAGATTAAAGTCGTATAATCTGTGTCAATGTAGCGTCTTGGGCGTCAAAGTAAGTTCACGCGGGTTTTGTGTGAACTTAGCAAATTTGGTTCCTTCAATCAGTAATTGTTGGTCAATTTCTAAATCGAAGGCAAAGTTACAACCCTGGAAAGCGTCCATGATCTCAATCTCTGAGTCATGCTGTTCGAGGTTGAGATGATGGAGTGCCAGGTTTCTAGTTCAAAGTGGAAATGCCTACCGTCCTTTCAAATACCAAAGTTCAGCATCGACTTAAACCTATAGATGTGAGGTGTCACAATTATGGGAACATGTAACAGGAAACCGAGTTCTAATGTTCTGCATCAACGTGAATGGGAATTGCACTACCTAGGCTGTATGCTAGGTGGATTTGTGAAAGGTGCACAGTAGAGGGGTAGCAGCTGTCAAGCTAACTTTGAGCAGGTCCAGTGGTACCAAGTACGGGGAAATACGACTTTCAACCAAGCTGTCCAGTGTGGAACTTACTTCCCTGAGCAGGTCCTGCATCAAATCTCTCACCACTCGTGTGTACATAATATCCTGAGGTATGGTTTCAGACAAAGTCTTGATTGCACGTAGAGATTCATTAATCAGAGCAGAATGTAGGTTGACAGTAACATGTGTACCCTGTAAGGTTTTAGTGAGTACATCCTGTTAGAGGTCTAGGAGAAGTTTCTCTTGGTTAGTGAAAGGGACGGCGGGGGGGGGGCTTGTTCTTTGTCGGTTAGTACATGTTAGTGGGTTAAACGTGCACTTTCCCCCCTTTCCATTTCCATGCATAGAACTATGTAGAGACTACGTCTACCTCCTGCGGGGAGTCTGGTCTCTGTACCCGCGGGGACGGTTTGACGTAGGGTTTGATTTGGTTTGCATGCACCCATTTGTAGACAGGCTCCTGTCTTGCTTTGGTGATGCGTAACCTGTATGCAACTGGAGAGAGTTTTGCCACGATCTCAAATGGTCCTGACCAGCAGGGCAGGAACTTCTTAGCTTTGCGTGCCGGTTGGGCGAACCGAAAGTAGAATACTTTGTCACCCACCTCGTATTCGCGGCTGGTTGTCTTTTGGTCGTAGTAGGCTTTAGCGCCTTCTACGTTGGTCTCCAGTTTCTTCTGAGCGTGCGCGAACGTAGCTCTGAGGTGTGTTTCCAAGTCTGCCACATACTGATGAGCGGTATAGGCAGTGGCAACACTGACATCCTCTGGGTGATACAGGAGGTGCAGTGGTAGAGTCATCAGTCTGCCGGTCATCATCTCAAAGGGCGTAACCCCCGTGGATCGCTGTGGAGTGGACCGTATGGCCATCAGGACCAGAGGGAGCTTGACGTCCCAGTCCTTCCCAGTGGAGCAGACGTACTTTTTGAGCATGGAGACGACCGTGCGGTTCATCCGTTCGACCTGTCCGGATGACTGTGGGTGATAGGGGAGGTGGAATCTCACTTCCACTCCCAGAAGTTCAAACAGGGACGTCATTACACTGGATGTGAAATGAGTTCCTCGGTCAGAGTCAATGCAGAGTGGAAGTCCCCATCGACTGAAAACGTGGTTAATCAGCAGTACAGCGGTTGTGACGGCTGTATCGTTTGGCGCTGGAAGGCACTCAACCCACTTTGTGAAACTGCAAGTTACAGTTAGCATATATTTGTTTCCTCTTGCCGATTTGGGAACCGGTCCAACCCAGTCGATCTGCAGGTGGGACCAAGGGAAGGTTATTCCCCTGCGTTGCAGTGGTGCTCTAGCAAGCGGCTGGGAGGGTTGAAACTGGGCACAGATGAGGCAGCCTTGGACATAGCTGTGTACGTCCTTGGACATCGACGGCCAATATGCTACTTCTGTCAGTGACGCGAGGGTAGCTTTTGCTCCGCGGTGACCTCCAACCGGAGTGTCGTGGGCGTAGGCAAGCATCACTCCTCTGTGGTCGAGTGGAACAACCCAGCGCGGCGGGCTGTGATCGTCACGTATGTAAACTAACAAATCGTTTTGTAGTTTCAGATGCGCGAGTTGACGATGCAGGGTTACCAAATCTCGGCTTGCGCCAGTAGGTGGTGACGGTTGTTTAGACATCGGGCCCTTTTGGAGAAGCTCGCGGATGAGCTTCAGGTCAGGATCTTGTTCCTGCATGGTGACTAGGTCCGCGTCATGTGGTTGTCTGCCTAGAAACACGGGTACCCCAATGTTCTGAGGTTCGTCTGCCTGTTTAGCATGGCGACGAGTAATCGCACAGACCTCGTGAACGGCCTTGGGAGGAAGCCACTCGTCTTTGAATTCCCAGCAGGTTCCCTGGTCAGCACCGAGCTTAGCAAGGCGGTCAGCTTCGTCATTACCATCTTTCTCCGGACCTATGGTCCTGGAGTGACCTTTGACCTTTTTCCAGTAGACCATTATGCCTTTCTCAGTGGTGAGCAGATCACACGCTAGAAATAACTCCGAGTGTTTCACATCTCTGTTCCTGGCGTTTTTCATGTGGTTCTCCTTCCACATGGGGAAGTGAGAAATGAAGCTGTGTTTAGCGTAGTTTGAATCTGAGCAAAGGACGATTTGAGTGATGTCCAAGGCTGCCGCCTGCTGGAGGGTTATCAACACTGCAGCAATTTCGGCGTACTGACTAGACTTTTGGCCCAACCGGTAGTGATTTGGTTGCTTAGTGTCACAGTCCACCCAAACGACTCCAACCCCGGCACGGAGCTGGCCTTCGTGAAGGTAGGCGCATCCGTCAGTGTAAACTTTCGGAAGCCCTTGGCAAACATTCTCATCAAAGCAGCGATGATTGGATGCGGTCGGGTAGACTGCGGCAGGTGTGTCCAGGGGGCCCATGACGGAGTCAGAGTCACAGTGCTGGCAGCCTGCTAGCCCTTGTCCTAGCGCTAGCTTGGTGTTCTGACCATACTTGACCTCAATGTTATATCCTTGGAGCACCATCATCCACGTCGCAATGCGGCTGTTTGACACTCTTCCTTCGCGCAGACGCTGGCTGTTTAGGAAGGTAACAGGCTGATGACACGTTTCAATGATCACTTTCTGTCCACCGATGTAACTACGAAAGTGTTCGACGGCCCAGACTGTAGAGAGGAGAGCTCTCTCGCAGTCTGAGAACTGGAGTTCCACCTTGCTCAGAGGCTTGCTGGCGTATGCCACAACTCTCATGTCCTGATCGTGTTTCTGCTTCAAAGCAGCGCTCAGGCAGTGAGAGGAGAAAGTAGCCTCTATGTAGAACTCTTTATCCTTGTCTGGGTAAGCCAGACAGGGTGCGGACGCCAACTTCTGTTTTAGGAACTGGAAGGAGTGTTCTTGGGGTCTGTCCCACACGAAAGGTGTGTCGTTCTGAAGCAGCTCAGTGAGGGGCCTCGCTATTTCAGCGTACTCCTCAATGAACTGCCTGGAGTAGTTGCAGACTCCGAGGAAGCTCCTGAGTTCGGTCAGATTAGCTGGGGCTTTGATGTCCTGAATGGCTCTAATGCGTCCCGCTTGGGGCTCGACTCCATTAGGGCCAACCAGCAGTCCAACATACTCCACTTTGGTTCGACACCACTGTCCCTTGAGAATCGCCAATTTAGCTCCGGCGTCAGCGAGCTGTTGCAGCACGTGACGGAGTTCGGCCAGGTGCTCCTCGAAGGTTCGACTCCTCATCAAGATGTCATCGACATATATGAGGTTCCCTCTGGAAGCAGCATCTGACATGGCTTTGTGGAGGAAGATGTTGAACTCGGCAGGTGAGTTAGAGTAGCCAAAGGGGCAGCGGTTCCAAGTATATTGGCGATTTCCAAAGGAGAAAGCCAGTTTATACTGGTCCGCCGGCTCAACCTTCATGGTCCAGAAGCCGTTGGCTACGTCAACCGTAGAGAAGAAACGAGCATCTCTGACTCTGGCTAGCTCCTGATCTAAATGGATCATAGGCCACCTGGAGAGAGGTACTTGTTTGTTCAGTGCACGATAGTCTATGGTGAGACGCCATTTCCCAGTCGGTTTCAGAACCGGCCAGATGGGAGAGTTGTAAGTGGAGTTACACTCTCTGATGATGTTTTTCTCCTTCAGCTGATCGAGGATCTCCTGGATCGACTCATAAGCAGCGAGGGGAATCTTGTACTGACGTACAAAAATAGGAGGGGCATTCGGGTTCGTTGGAATGCGAACCGTATGCAGGTTTGTGAGTCCACAGTCCAGGGAGTCCCTGGATAAGACGGACTGAAACTCATAGAACAGGCTTCTAAGCTCTGCTCTCTGCTCCTCTGACTCCAGCGCATCCGCTTTGTCAAGCTGCTGGCTGACTTCGGCCTCGAAGCTGTCATAAGGTTCAGAGGAGGAGGGTCTCTGGTGTTCCGGGCTTTCAACCGGTGACTCAGAGGGTTGAGTATTTATTGCAAAAACCATTAGACACTGACCGCCGTCAGTATCTAAGGTTGCACTGCAAATGGGTTCCTCAGGAAGGGCTTCATGCCGCTTGATGGTAATCATTTGTGAAGGGAAAGTACTGAATGTGTCTACACCAACCTGTCTGTCGTTCAAGAACAACGGAAGTTGTCCGATCACGGGGACTGACAGTTCGAAGTCATGGAATGAGCTATCTATCAGCATGCCCAAGGGCTTTCCTGCCGGCATGTGGATAGGACTCCGGGTCGGATTTTCGACCAACAAGTAGGCAGAACGATTGTTCAGCTCCAAGAGTGGCGTGCCACAGACGGCTAAGTTGAGCTCCAAGAAGTGCGGTGATGGCTGGAAGAAGGCCTGTGTGCCTGGCAGCTTCTGATGCTTCATCAGAGTCAGACGAACAGGCACCCCTTTGACCAATGGGGGCAGAACCGTGCTGGCTTCAACCACTGCACGGCAGGCCTGTGGAATGGTCTGACCGGACAGCAAGTGTTCAGGGCCTTCTGAGCGGGGCTCAGAGGATGGTGTGGCCCGGGCCCAAAGGACTTGATTGCAAGTGTCCAGCTGGGCACCGAGTCGGACCAGCAGATCTGCTCCAATGAGTGCAGGTGGATCAAGCTGTGGTATGATGCTGAATGTATGTGTGAGCTGTCTTGCTCCAAGTTGGATAGTCAGAGAGCAGACCTCTGGCGCTTTCAGGAGCCTCTGCGGCCAAGTAGGTGACAAGAGCCGATGGCTACGTGTCACACTGACCAGAAGGGGGTCCTTCTGACGCAGGTGTTCAAACGTCTGCTGGCTGATGGCTGACTTTTCAGACCAAAGAGCAAGGCGAGCATCTGAGATGTGGGTGCAGTTGATGGTAAGACCACCAACTATGTGTGGTGCATATGGCTGCAGGCTGACGTTCTTCAGCGAGCAGAGAAAAGATGAATGTGTGCGGAACGGAGTTCCAGGAGCGGTTTCATGCCTTTGCAGGCGGTCATCGTCTGTGGGAGCCGTAGGGAGGGGCATGACCTTGGAACAAGGGTTTTGCTGCTCACTTATGCTGACTTCAAGAATGGAGGATGGTCGGCTGCTATCCGGGTTCCAGGGCTTAGGTGTGTCCACCTGGGCCCACAGTTGACCCTTCTGGCAGTCGATGAGGGGAGCTAGACGTTCAAGCAGGTCCTGACCAATGAGAAGTGGTTCAGTGTCTAGCTTGCAGACATAAAACGGGTGAACCAGAGTCATGTCTTGGAAGGTGATATCCAGCCACGCCCGGTGAGTGATACACTCCCGGGTCTGGGTGTAGCTGGTGATTTTCAGGTCACAAGGTTCAACCTGGACTGGTTTCCCGAGCGACCGCATGGTGTCAGACACGCGATGGAACAATGTGGAGCACATCAGGGTGATTTCTGAGCCGGTATCCAGCAGAGCATCAACCTGTATGCACCCACCTACGTTGGTGCTACAGTACAAACGGCGAGCATGATCATGGTTTGTTAAGTCACCAAGGAACTTCAGAAATTTAGTATCAGGTTTCTCTGGGGGGTAGATTTCAGGAGACTCCTGTGATCTACCAGTAGTGTTCCCCCAGCTGATCAGGTAGGTCCTGGCCACGCTGGGAGGTTGAGCCACGCCTAGTCATGCGGACGTTGGCTCTGGGTCTGGCTTCTTAGAAGAAGACTTTGGTGCAGGGGTCTCTCCTGCAGATCTCAGCTGTTCCTTCTGTTTAGCTAGGAACTGCTGAAACATCTCCTGGAGGTCGGCTTTGGTCAAGTACTCACCTGCGGACTTGTGTTCGGGACCTACCTGTGGGCGGCGCTCCTTAAACCTTCCACTGTTCCAACCTACCTGCCGTTGGTTTTGGTTGGGCCACTTCCTGTCTGATTGTCCAGACCTAGGCGGCCGATTAGCACCCCCCTTCCCCTGTTGAGGAGATTGGGACTGCTCTCGCGGTTTAACAGGTCTAGGTTTAGCAGATTTTGGCTTAGTGGGTGGAGCTTCTGTGCCTTCAAGCTCCAAACGCGGCTCGGCGTCGGGAGCTAGGTGCATGACGCGGTGATGTGCGTCAGGCTTTTGGGGCTTTCCGCCGGCTTCCCAAGCCTGTTGAGCGTATCTCCTAATCTCCTGAGTTGTCAGTTTTTTTATCCGACAATACATTGAGACTTCGGAGCGAACACACTCGTGCAGGTTGTGAATGAACAGGGATCTGAAGGCAGGGTCTTCCTCGAGCCCAGGGCCGTTTCGACCTTGGAAATAAGCACTTTTGAGTCGGCGTTAATACTCTCTGGGGGGTTCGTTCCTCCCGTGTTTGATGGAGAAGGCCCCCATTGTAGCTGACGCAGAGTCTGCATACGTGGCGTATTCATCTCTCAACGCTCGGCAGAGCGAGGAGTACCGATCTCGAATGTCAGATGGTAGAGTTTCCATGAAACCGTGCACCGTTCTAGATGTGGTTTTCCAAATTAGCTTGAGCTTTTCCCTTGAAGAGGGTGCTGGAAGATCAAGCAGACAACGTTCTATCTCCCTGAGATAATCGTCGACATTGGATTCATTGGTGTTAGGATCAAAGCGTTCTATGTCTTTAGCTAGCGATTCAATTTGACGTACACGGAGCCCTGACTCACGGTACGGCGCGTCATCCTCTGACTCTGACCCACGGTCTGTCTCAGAAGGCGCTGGATATCGCTGGTGTGCTCTGGGCTCCCAATGTTGACTCCTGGGGCCCAAATCGGGGTTCGGCATGTTGTGGCGGGCTGCTGGCACGTCACGTGGGTGTCTTGGGAGGTCCTCCTCCCGGGGCACGTCTGCGTAGTGCAGCCTGCGTCTTTCAACTGGGGCTTCTGCGTAATACGCTCTGTCCGGGTACGGACTGGCGTATGATGCTTGGTCATGCAGCTGGTTATCGGCATGCCGAATACCGGAGTAGCTAGGATGGGTGGATGGTTGAGGTGCAGCTTGGGGTGCATAACCCCAATCGGCACCTTGCACCCTTCGTGGACTGGGGGAGCGGTCTAAATAGAGGTGCCGCTCGGCTGGTCGGCTTCTCACTAATTGAGAAGGCCGTGAAGATGAGGGTGGTGGTCCAACCTGGGGTTCGAGGGCGAACTGCCCTCGGCCCCTAGATGGTCCTGAATGCCCTATAGTGTGTGTAGGGAACGGGGCCGAAGGTTGGAACAGATGAGCTTCATCTCTCCCCTGCGGCGTGCGTCCGTCCAGAGAGTCCTGGTGTTTCCCCCCTTCCCACTGTTTGTTGTCATCAGCAGAAGGGGGCGGGGTCTTCTCCCCATCTTCCCCAGAATCGGTGCGGGTGTCGTCTTCCTCGATCAGCCTTCCATTTCGCTGTTTTTCAGCTAGAATACTCTGGAGGTTCATGATCTCTCTATCATGTTGGAGTCCTCTCTGATAGAGGATCAGGGCTAACTTAGCTAAGTGAACCTGGATTGGTTTTGTACCATCCGGGTTTTCTATTTGATCGATTACAGCTTCTAGCTCGACGCTACGCTGTTCTTCAGTGAAATCCCTAGAAGGGTAGTCGGGTTCTCGAGCAACCGCGACCAGTTTGGACAATATTTGTCCAGAAAGTAGGCCAGGTTCATAGTCGTGGGCTGCAGCGCCACCTGGTTGCTGGGAGTTGGTCAGTTCACTACTCTGTCCCTCCATTTTAACAACCGAACCAAAAATAGCCTAGTAGAGCTTCTGCAGATAGCTCAAGCTGCACCTTTTGGGCAGCAACTGCTAGCTTTGTAGCAGAAAAACACTAAATTAACCTTTGTGCGCACAGGTTTTAGCGTTTTAAGATTGCACGGAATGCCGTGACTGACGCTTAAAATACTATTCCTTTCAGTATTTTAGCAAAAGCTGGTGCGTTGCCGTAGCAACGTCTTACAACACTTGGGTGTTAAATATGCTAGTTATTCCTTCAGAATATTAGCAAACAGGGTGTTATCAGTCTTTGAGTGAAGGTTTCAGTTAGTTATAATAGCCACTGTGAGTTAAAGTCGCTAAATTAGCAGTTAATTTTAGCCTAAAAGGGTTAGTCAGAATTACTTACACGCTGCACCTTTAATGAGGAACTGAATTTTAACCTAAAAGGTTAGCCAGAATTAATTACACGTTGCACCTTTAAGGAAAAACTGAATTTTAACCTAAAAGGTTAGCCAGAATTAATTACACGTTGCACCTTTAAGGAAAAGCTGAATTTTAACCTAAAAGGTTAACCAGAATTAATTTACACGTTGCACCTTTAAAGAAGCACTGAGTTACTGGTGAGAGTTCGATGCAGCTTCCTGCTCAGCGAAATCAGCACCACTCTGTTGCTGGTTCAAGGCTGAACAACGGATTATTTTTAATTCAAGCTCTTTGGATTTATTTGTTTGTTTGTGCCGGATAGAAATCTCTGTGTATCCAAGCCTCACGCGGCCGCACCAATAAAATGTTGGGGTTATTAGGAGCGAACAATTCGTAAGCTTTAACTTACTTTTGGATTCTTCAATAAATTCTGTAAATATGGAACTATTTACTGATTTATTAATTAATTAAGATATTCTTAGATATCTTCGGGGCACCACCCTTTAATTAGAAAGGGAAATGAATCCAAAACTCTTATCAGTAATCTTGAAGTTCGTAGAATCCTCGGAGCAGAGACTTCTCTTCGACACAACAAAGCTACTGGACACAAAAATCTGAATTTTATAACATTTAATTAACAATTTGTCAAATGAATAAACAGTGGAATAGATGAATAATAACCATGTGATATGATTGAAGATGGATGTGTTTGCATGTGATGGAGGATGTATGAATGGGGTCCTTTGTTCTCACAAAGGAGTAGTGTGTGTGTGTGTGTGTGTGTGTATGGATTCAAAATGGAGTCTTGAATACAAGATGGCTGACCCCTTTGTCTGGCTAAAGTGTGGGTGGCAACTTGCACTTTAACTTCCAAAGCACTTAGAATCAGTAGTAACTTAACCTTAAATCACTCAAAACATTTCAAAAGATCATGAAACAACACAAAAGATTAATCACGAATAATATCTTTTAGTTTAACCACGTGGCCAAGCAGAAAACATTTAAAGATACCAAACAATGATCAATAAGAAGTTTATTCTTTCAAAATGACCCGACTGACGTGTTTGGGACGAAAGAGGAAAGCACGAAGCTACTTTTTAAGCAATAGACGCGGTTTATTGCTTATTCGAGACTATAGAGGAAACGGGAGAAGGAAAGAATGAGAGAAAGAGATGAGTTTCTGATCACCAGAACAGTGAAGCGTCCCTCACTGTTTTGATTTGACGGTTTTCCGTGTTTCTCCGCAGCTTTCGGCGTCGTCCGTCGGTTTGATGCTTTCTCCGTTGTTTGGCGTTCACGAGTGTTTCTCCACGGGCTGGACAGAGACAGCAAAGTTTCTTTCTGTGCTGAGTTATAACTTACAGCGTGCTTGATGGAGTTGTTGCTTTCCTCCGCAGTTCTGTGTCCTCAAACATCAGCTGGAGGGGAGCAGAAACGAGCAGATCTGATGGGCTTGCAGTTTAGTTTCCAGCAGTTCCGTGGGCTCCACTTGTGCACTTAGAGCTTCCGCGTGCTCAAGGGAGTCGGAGCGTTGACAAGCGTGTCCTTACCGCCAGGTATCCTGGGCAAAAGAACGAGGATTCTTTGTCTCTGCTGAAGATTTATGGTCTTAGTTCGCGGGAAAAGCTCCACGGCTTCCCGCACATGCGCAGAACGTGTTTCTGGTACTAGGCGGTGACGTCATCACAATGCTTCCGTGTGCAAAGCATCATGGGAAATGAAGTTTCTTGGCGCTGATGTGATTTGTGGCTGTGTCTCAATTCAGGGTCTGCATCCTTCGAAGGACCCAGCCCACCCGGCCGACGTGGGCTGCGTCCTCCGTCGGCCGGGTAGACCGGATGTTAACGGCTGTGAATTTGGACAGGCCTAGCCTTCATGAACTCCCTCGGCGAACGTTCCGTCGCCTAGCAACCGTGGAACCGCTGGGCAGAAGGAACCTTAAATGATGGAGCTCGACGTTTTATTTAGCTTTTTAACCCCCAGAAACCCAAATTTAGAAAACAACTGCAAAATATTTTTTAACCTTTCACATGTTGTTCTAGGAGGCCAGATAAACGGGCCTATTTACACATTTTAACAGCCAATAGTGTTGCAGAACTGAATAGGACCTATTAGCAATGTAAATGTGGTTTTAAAAAGAAAAAAAAATGGGGAAGGTTTATTTTTGTAGACTTAAATCTGATGTTGTAATACTACAACATTGGGTCTCTGGGGGTTAATCATTTCCTTGACTGTTGGAGAGCTAATTCAGAGAAAATACTTTAGACTAGCTGAGCCTGAGCAAAGATGTGATAATAGTTTTTAATACTTTCTAAGGGTCTTACTTTGACCAAAACCGATTTATCACCTTTTAAGACTTTTCAAGACCCAGCGGATACCCTCTAGTAAACAATTCTCATTTGTAAACAAAAATAAAATTCAAGAGTTTAATGCAGAACTGATTTTATTTAGATATTTCTTTTACATGTACATGTTTAATCTTCATTAACCATTTTTTTCTAGCAAAGTAAAAAGCTGTCAAAGTTCTTCCTTCTCTCCTGTGCTCTCTGCTGCTCTGCAGCCTCATGTCCTCCCAGATCAGCTCCAGAAGCTCATCGCTGGCACCTTCCCCTGGATGCCCATTTTCTCCAGAATAGTCTTAACAAACATGTAAGAAAAGAAACAGGAAGAGAAAAGAGGACAACGGGTTATTCCTTTCATGTTTTCGCAGAAAAAAATATACTCAAACGAGTTTTTAAAATATGAGATGTTATTGTACCTCCATGCCACAGCCGCCGAATACTTTGCTCCGGTGATCATGTGGTCCATCTCCGCCCTAAGCTTAATAAATTCCCTGGTTTTCTCTTTTGGTCCTAAAATACAAACTTCTATTAAAATCAGGGGGAAACGTAGCGGGAGAAGTGCGACACCGAGCGCGGCCGAACATACGAGCCGAGACCGCAATACAAGCACTTTTACTGTAACATTTCTAACTAAAATAACGTTCATGTATCACAAAAAGTCCTTAAACTGACAGTTTTCAAGTTTATACTTACATTTATAAGCGCAATCCTCTCCGACAGCTCCCGCTTCACTGTCCGCCATTGTTTTTAAGTTTTTCTGCCGGCCGCCCGCAAGGCATCTTGGGAAATGCTACCTATTGAAGGATACACCCGACCCATCCTTCATTCAGGCGAAAAGAAGGCCGCATTCGTCGACCGCATTTGAAGGAGTCTTCGAATTGGGACAGGCCGAGTCGCGGCGCTGTGACGTAACCGGCCGACGAATCCGGCCGAGGTAGGATGCAGACCCTGAATTGAGACACAGCCATTTGCTTTTCAGAGCAATTTAAGCACAGTCATTTTGGAGAAAATCACTGCATAGTAATTTCCTCATGAGGTCAGACCCTCAACAATGTGCTGTTGAAAATGTCCGCTTGAGCAAAATTGAGGAACTGTGGGAGGTTTACACGTCATCAAGTTTTATTTTACATTGACACAACTTTAAATTATATTGTGTTTTGATTAACTGATCATTTTAAATTCAGACTAATCATAATTATATATTGAGTAAAAAGGCAAAATTTGTGTGTCACCTGAACTCAATATAATACAATTTTTAATTAAGAAGACTAACTGTTTATGAACTTGATTTTTCATTTCACAACAACATATATATTTACGTAATGACTAAAGGTCCCATTAATTACTTTTTAGGGTGTAAAATGGTGGATGAAATGTCACTGAAGGCTTTTACAGCGCAAATCCACCTCTTTTAGTTATGACTCCACTGTGCAAAACTTCTTATCCTCTTCTGTGCATGCAGGTAGCTTTTGGAGAAATTACGTGTTCACATTGGAAATTGTTTAATGTCACATTTCATGTCCAATGTGAACAGCCACACCAAGAAATCACATGTACTTGATAAATTGAAATTGTGCGTGCAGACCTGCAGTGTGAACCTAGTCACATAAAATGGAGTTTCTGCATTAACATTTTATTTTTACAGTTGCTTTTTGTATTCATGCTTTTAGTTTTACCAAAACGTCTCTTCTGGACTTGTTTATCTGCTATAATTATTAAAAATCAAGTACTTTAAGCTATAGCAAACAATCTTTTTCTTCAGAATGGATCACGTAAACCACTGATCCGCATAACTGTCAATCATTCTGGTGAACCATTCATGCAAGGCCATCGCCGTACATCGTTGTATGTTGCTGGGTAGTTTTCACTTCCAGCGCAAAGCGAAGGTTGGGCTCCCCACAAACGCCACCGCCGGTTTTCTGCCCGACAGGTAAACAAAAGTTCAGCAGGCTATTTGGAGAAATTCATTTTAGTTTACTGGTAGAAGAAGAAGTTAGCTGCAAGGCTGGCAGCTACTTCTAACTACGATAACTGGGCATTCTTTCTCATGCACCCTTTTTATTTTTCTAAACGAGGAGAGGTCCATTGCTCAGAAACATTCTTTGCTATACCTTTAACACCCAACACTTTGGAAAACCTTAACAATTTTATTTTTGTACTTATGACTCATATTAGCTTTCTTTAGGCCTGACACTGCAGTGGTTTAAAGTAAAACTAAATAGTTTTTTAAACTTTAATCTACAGCCTAAACATTAATCCCACTGATTGTTGGGTTATAAACTTGACCATTTTAATATTGGTGGACTTAACTTTTTCTGTTTGATCATCAATATAGAGCACAAGAAGAAGAAAAAGATGAAGGCTGCTTTTCTATTGGCATCATGGAAGTAAAAGTAAGAAAGTAATGTCATAGTAGGTGAAGCAAAGAATGAAAACCAGAGTCAACATCAGAACATGCTACATTTGTCTGAGTAAGCTGAAGGATGATATGAAATCAGGGCCAGATGGTGCCCCAGCTTTGTTGCTACTGGACTTGTAAGTTATAATATTGTTAGTAAAACACTGCAGATATTTTTGAATTGTGTTTTATTTAGTAAGCCTTGTCTCATGTTCGTGTTAGCTCGTTGGTAGCGCCAGCTGCTGCTGTATTTTTTTACAATACTTGTAATTCCACTTTCAACCAGTAGGGCAGAGAATCAGGAACATGCTCTTTGCTCCTTTACAAACTGTATTTCTTTCTTTTTAAATAAGGCTACACAGCTGTTACTTTTATTAGTTATATTTTTTTGGGTTAATGAGAAAATGCAACTTTTATGAATTATGCTATAAATAACTTAATCCAAATAAATCATACTCAAAGACATAACCTTTTATTTTGTATCTTCATAAGGAATGTCTTCTGGTTTGACCATTACATTATCTGGACCCATGCTGTCGTTATTTTTTTAAAACACAGAAACAGTTTCGTTACCTGTTTTGTCGCTACGTTTCGTCTGCTGCTGCAGACTTCCTCAGGCTGACGCTGATGGTGGCGTCACTTCCTTCTCGGTTTATCCGCGGGTAGCAGAGGACGTTGTCGCCCTCTGCTACCCGCTCTCCCCTCTCCGACTGCAGTCCCATGCGCGGTCCAACGTGTAAACTCCATCGTCCCTGTTCATGGTCCCACATCCACGTCTCCTTATCTCGATTGCTTCTTTTATCCATCTTTTGTATTTTAGTTGTTCGGTGTTTACGATCCTTGTGTTGTCCCAGTCCATAACATGGTTTTCTCTTATGCAGTGATCTGTTACGGCTGACTTCTTTATTGTACTTTCTGCTTCTTCTTTTGCTGCTCTTGTTTGTTTTCTACTTGCCTCTTTCTCACACTCCTTTCTATGTTCTATTGTTCGTGTGTTGAGTTGGCGTCCAGTTTCTCCTATGTATGTTTTATTGCAGAGTTTGCATGGGATTTCGTAAATGACTCCACATTTAAGTCCAGCTAGTATTTTGTCTTTTGGGTGCACTAGTCTGTTTCTAACTGTTGTGTATGGTTTTGTTGGTGTGTTTATGTTGTGTTTTTTCATTGTTGCTCTTATTTTTTCTGTTATGCCTCTGATGTATGGTAGGGTTATCACTGGTTTTGGTTCTTGTCTTTCTGGGTTTCTGGTTCTTTGCTTTGGTTGTCCTTTTCTTTCTGTTGTTGTTTGTTGTTTTCCTTTTTTTATTCCCCATGTTGGGTATCCGCAGGTCTTTAAACATGTTGTTTGTGTTTGTCCTCTTGTTTACAGTCTCTTTCTTCTGTTATTATGTTTGTTCGGTGATATAGTGTTCTGATTACTGACATTTTGTGTATGGTGGGGTGTTCTGATGTCCATAATAGATATTGGTCTGTGTGTGTTGGTTTCCTGTATGTGTTTATGTTTAGGGTCCCATCGGTCTGCCTGGTGATTTTCATATCCATAAAAGCTATACTGCCTTCTGTTTCTGACTCATATGTGGATTTTATGCTGCCTGTGTCGTCAATGTTATTCAAGTGTTGTGTTAGTGTTTCTGTTTGTCCTTTTGGTATGATATCCAGTATGTCGTCCACGTAGCGTTTCCGTAGTTTTATTTTACAGTTTGGGGGGGCAGTGGCTATGGCTTTTTGTTCCAGGTCTTCCATGAAAAACTCTCACAGGGTGGCTGATAACGGGTTACCCATGGCGAAGCCTTCCAGTTGTTTGTAAATTGTGTTGTCATATGTGAAGTAAGTGGAGTTAGCTACCAGTCCTATCAGTTGTGCTATGTCATCTGCTGTGAGGTTTGTTCTTTTGTGTAAAGTCTTGTCCTGTCTGATTCTGTTAACTACTATGGCTATGATTTTTTTGGGTTGGTGTTTTTGTGAACAGGTATGTGACGTCATGTGAGATGAGTATGTCATTGTCTTCTATTGTAATCTCCTTTAGTTCTTTTGCCAGTTCTATGCTGTTTTTCAGTGTTGATCTCTGTTTCCTAATAACGGGCTGATGATTCTGCTTATATCTCTTGCCATGTTGTATGTTGGTGTACCTATGTTGTCAACTATTGGTCTAAGTGGGGTGTTTTGTTTGTGTATTTTTGGCGTTCCATATATTCTTGGTGTTATGTTTGCCATAGCAATCAGTGTTTGTACATTTTTTCTGTTATTTTGCCTTTTTCTTGTAGTGGCTTCAGTAATTTTTTCATGTTTTTTTAAATGTTTTCTGTTGGGTCTTTTTAAGTGTTTTGTATGTATTTTTGTCCTCTAGCATCTGTTTCATCTGTTGTTTATATTTTTCTCTGTCCATAACTACTGTGGTTCTTCCTTTGTCTGCCAGTAGAATAATTATCTGTTCACTTTTGGATAAAGCTGTCATGGCTGATTGTTCTTCTTTTGTAATAGTGCTGTGTTGAATTTGGCAGTTTTTTAAAATATCCCAACTACATTAATTCTGCGTTCTGCTTTCTTTCCCTCATCTGTGATCTGTTGACATGCTAGTTCTGTTCAGATATTGTCTCATTGCATGTTGACACGACGATTAAAAAGTAAAATTAATTGGTCAAAGTTACGAGATACTGTAGCCTATTTTGAATGTAAACAGCTAGCGAGGGTCTGTCCGTGGCAGGAGAGGCAGTTAGCTACAATGCGAACACAAAAAGTTCCTTTGCTAAATTTAGAAAGTCTACATACTTCTGCTTTGAGCCCGTTTTCTTTTTCTTCCACCTTCCTCTCAGTTAGTAGACGCCATATTGGCAGGTAAAAGAAGCTAAACAAACACGGATCTTAACCATGAACGTGAACGGGATCGGCTTGGATTTTACTTCGTCGGAGTTTACTTCACACTTTAAAACCGAAGAAATCGTTTTATATAGTCAGAAATTAAATAGACTAAACATCTCTGACCCTTACCGTGCCCCTGGGATCGTCTCGTCTCGTCTTCCTCCGCTTATCCGGGTCCGGGTCGCGGGGGCAGCATCCCAACTAGGGAGCTCCAGGCCGTCCTCTCCCCGGCCTTGTCCACCAGCTCCTCCGGCAGGACCCCAAGGCGTTCCCGGACCAGATTGGAGATGTAACCTCTCCAACGTGTCCTGGGTCGACCCGGGGGCCTTCTGCCGGCAGGACATGCCCGAAACACCTCCCCGGGGAGGCGTCCAGGAGGCATCCTGACCAGATGCCCAAACCACCTCAACCGGCTCCTTTCGATCCGGAGGAGCAGCGGTTCTACTCCGAGTCCCTCCCGAATGTCTGAGCTCCTCACCCTATCTCTAAGGCTGAGCCCGGCCACCCTACGGAGGAAACTCATTTCGTCCGCTTGTATCCGCGATCTCGTTCTTTCGGTCATTACCCAAAGCTCATGACCATAGGTGAGGATTGGGACGTAGATCGACCGGTAAATCGAGAGCCTGGCTTTCTGGCTCAGCTCCCTCTTCCCCACGACAGATCGGCTCAGCGTCCGCATCACTGCAGACGCCGAACCAATCCGCCTGTCGATCTCCCGATCCCTCCTACCCTCACTCGTGAACAAGACCCCGAGATACTTAAACTCCTCCACTTGAGGTAGGACCTCTCCCCCGACCCGGAGGTGGCAAGCCACCCTTTTCCGGTCGAGAACCATGGTCTCAGATTTGGAGGTGCTGATCCTCATCCCAGCCGCTTCACATTCGGCCGCGAACCTACCCAGCAAGAGCTGAAGGTCAGAGCTGGATGAAGCTAGGAGGACCACATCATCCGCAAAAAGCAGAGACGAGATTCTCCTGCCACCAAACTCGACACACTCCACACCACGGCTGCGTCTAGAAATTCTGTCCATAAAAGTGATGAACAGAACCGGTGACAAAGGGCAGCCCTGGCGGAGTCCAACCCTCACTGGGAACAGGTCCGACTTACTACCGGCTATGCGGACCAAACTCACGCTCCTCTGGTAAAGGGACTGAATGGCCCTTAACAGAAAGCCACCCACCCCATACTCCTGGAGCGTCCCCCACAGGGTGCCCCTGGGGACACGGTCATAAGCCTTCTCCAAATCCACAAAACACATGTGGATTGGTTGGGCAAACTCAAATGCCTCCTCCATCACCCTTGCAAGGGTATAGAGCTGGTCCACAGTTCCACGGCCAGGACGAAAACCACATTGCTCCTCCTCTATCTGAGATTCAACTATCGATCGGACCCTCCTCTCCAGTACCTTGGAGTAGACCTTTCCAGGGAGGCTGAGGAGTGTGATCCCCCTATAGTTGGAACAGACCCTCAGGTCACCCTTCTTAAAGATGGGGACCACCACCCCGGTCTGCCACTCCCTAGGAACTGCCCCCGATGACCACGCAATGTTGTAGAGACATGTCAACCATGACAGCCCTACAACATCCATAGCCTTGAGATACCCAGGACGAACCTCATCCGCCCCCGGGGCTCCGCCGCTGTGTAGTTGTTTGACTACCTCAGCAACTTCTGCCCCCAAGATCGGACAGTCCATCCCCAGGCCTCCCAGCTCTGGTTCCTCCTCGGAATGCGCATTGGTGGGATTGAGGAGCTCCTCAAAGTATTCCTTCCACCGTCCGACTATAGCCTCAGTTGACGTCAGCAGCTCCCCATCCCCACTGTAAACAGTGTGAGCGAGTTGCTGCCTTCCTCTCCTGAGGCGCCGGACAGTTTGCCAGAACCTCTTTGGAGCCGATCGATAGTCTTTCTCCATGGCCTCACCAAACTCCTCCCACGCCCGAGATTTTGCCTCGGCAACTGCCACTGCTGCACCCCGCTTGTGCCCTGGGATACTTTTTAAAAATGCCAGAAGCTATCGTAGCGGACTTCTTACTGGACCTGGCCGGGGAACCCCTAGGGATTCCCCCGGAGGAGCTGGCTCAGGCGGCTGGGGAGAGGGAAGTCTGGGACTCTCGACTCTACTGCCCCCGCAACCCGACTCCGGATAAGCGGATGAAAATGGATGGATGGACAAATAACAGATTAACACGTAAGTAGTAGGGCTGCAACAAACGATTATTTGGATAATCGATTAATCGGATGGGGTCTCGAAACGATTAATCAATTAATCGGATTACATGGGGACATTTTTAAAAACTGCTAGGGAAACGTTATTTCTCTCCTTCCTTCACTTTATTTAACACAACATTATTAGAAAACAGTTCAATAGCAGAAAAACAACATGCCATCACCTAAATTGTCTTATAAGGTGTATAGACAGAGACCCTAAGCTACATCTGTCTGTGACCTAAAATGCTTGGTCCAAGTTAAACAGCTTAAGGGCAATTCTCATCTGTTTTGTTTAATCTCATCTGTTGACATTTATTTTAAATGTAATTAAACATAGGCTGTGAATTAATCAAAATTGATCACTATTTCCAAAAATGACTGAAAAAATACCAAATAAAACAAAAGTAAATGAATGCCATCCTCCTTGCGATGATGCCCTGGGCAACTGCCATAAAGTCACATCAAGAAATGCTGCTGATCATTCCAATGATCCCAAATAGACTCACATTAGGCCACATGAAAGCAACTGAACCCAAAAAAATATTAACCAGTATATAACTGCACTCTCACACAACACGCCTGCAGCAACAGTTAGGACTCCTCCCTCCCTTTTAAAAGCGTTTTTGCTTCTGAGGACATTGTGGTTGTAAAACCACATGCTAGTAGTCTGGCCCCGGTGTGATCAACCAGTTTCTGCGGGAATGTGACGGCGGAACCAGGGCCAAATTAACACTTTGTTGTACCCTGGGCAACAATATTCAAGGGCTCCATCATCACGACCCAAGGATCACCATAATGTGGTCACATACAGAATATTTTACTGTAATATGCAGTAAATATACTCAATACTTGAATGCCTGACAACACGTAACCCGCCCAGAGTAACCTTTGACCCACCTCGTGTGGACTGACCAATGAGAAGAGGGTCTTAACTTGAGGCCCTCTCTTCATTGGTCAGTCTGCATGAGACTGACTCTCAACTGACGTTCAGTCGTAGGCAGCGAAGCGTCTCTGTGCAGTGCAAAAGCCCGGGTGGACAGTTTGTTTAATGTAGGGTGACCATATTTCCATTTCCAAACAAGAGGACAGGGGATCTGCGCCTATGACATCACACTATGGCAATGCCACACAAACCACGCTGGGACCCATTTTTTGTAAGAACTAAATTAATATCAGATTTTGCCAATAAAAGGGCTCCAAAACAATTCATATGTAAATATTTAGCATATTTATTGCAAAATGTCATTTTTCTGCTTTAGTGCTGCAACAAGGTTTTATTAATAATAAATTATTGTACCTTTTGTTTTACTACAGCATCGGTACGCTTCCTGTGCACACAGGGACGAAATTTTGATTTCAGAAGTGGGGGGGACACAGCAGGCTTGTGCGGATTTTGGGTGGGGGGTGTTATGTAAAGACCCCTTGACACGTCACGTGCCCATCTCAATAATTTTTCCATCCTCTATATATATATATATATATATATATATATATATATATATATATATATATATATATATCAAAGTAAAAAAATGTACAACTCTATTATTATTTTTATCTATTATCATTATTGAAGTGCAGTTTTGGCTGTTGACAATGGATAGGCCATTGTATTTATTGTTTTGGGTCTTTTTTTTATTGTTTTTGGTGCAACATTTTCTAACAGGGAGTGAGATTCCTTTTTTATTTAATTTTTGTTTGTTATTTTTATTCATTTAGAAGTTCTGGTTCTGGACATTTCAATGTTAAATGAAGGTTTCTTTGTTGCATTTTAAAGGGTGTACTTGCATTATTATGATATATTAACATTATATTAGTGGTTATTTTGGTCTAGATAATGTTGACAATATCGTTTATCATCAACAATTTGTTGGACAAAATATCGTCCAGCAAAATGTGTTACTTTCCCAGGCCTAGTCAAAAGTATAAAAATTATTTATACATAAACGGTCCCTCCTGAGATCTGGCCGTTTGTTCATTTGCTGTGTTAGAGGACATGCTGAACTAATGTTTTACACATGATCATCACCCTAACATTTGAGTGTATAAAAACATATTAAATATGTTTTTTCCCTTAAAAGTGTTTAAACAGTTGTTGCATTTCAACACACAAAAAATAAATGGAAAAAATAAGATAAATCTAATGAAAAGTGTACATCTTTGACATTAAGCTTAAAAAAATCTGTTGACGATGATACTGTTCATTTTTCAGAGCTTTTTAATGTGAACATATACATTGCAATAGATAAGTTTACAATAAAGTTAAATGATAAAAGTTTTGAAGTTACACTTCTACTACTACTACTAGTAATAATAATTATGATGATAATAGTAATAATAATAAAATAATAATTATAATAATACGAATAAATTGTGTCAGAGGAGTCAGTTATGTGGAGGAGATGAGTTTGTAAAAGTTAGTTTTGAGTATGTTTGTGAAGGAGGAGGTGAGTCTGAGCTTAATGCAGGGGTGTCACATGTTCCAACTTACGTTTTGACTTTGAAAGAAGTCTCTTATATCCACTTTTCGTTTTCTTGACATGCTGCCTCCTGACTGTGCCTAACTACCAAAGACTCACAAATGAACACTTATTCAAATGTTATGTAATGGAAGCTGAGCTGAGCTCTGATATTACACAGCGTCTAGTTGACGATGTGACTCAGTACCGGTGTTCCCTAGCGGCTCCAAACTAGCAAAACAACGTGAGCACGTTCTGACTGTTTACAACTTGAGTGACAGCAGCAACAGCCAATAATACGTTAGCAAGTATCAGCAGAGCCAATAGATTAGCTTTTGGGCGGGTCTAATAGTAAACCGGTTTCCGTTTCGGTCCTAGTGCTCAACCAAATCCATTTAATGGAGCGTAATATTGTTTTTGGATGGAAAAAAGTGCAGGGGACAAAAACTGCCTTTTGAAAAAGTGGGGGGGACATGTCCCACCCGTCCCCCCCCCCAAATTACGTCCCAGTGTGCACAGATTATTAAGGATGCTTGTTTCAGCTGTGAGATTAGACGATAGGATCAATGATGAAATAAGTTGTCACACACTCCATGGAAACTTTCAGAGAATCCACAAATAGTGGCTTTCAAATGGTTTTGTTACTTTTAGCAAGTTAAGAAAAGAAGCAGATGAGACAGCGTGTCTGATGAGTTAGTTTTTCATCTGATAATATTAGAACATGTCAGTAATGTCTGAGGGGCTTTTATAAACACTGTATAACTAACACTACTGGAGAGGGTATGAATTACACAGAGGCTTCTGGGGAGCCCAGTTTTTGGGTGGTGTGTGTGTGTGTGGGGGGGGGTGGGGGGGGGGGGTGTCATTTTGCCTTGGCCCCCAAAATGTCTTGAAACGGCCCTGGGTGTGTGACTGAGTTTTGAAGGTGATCTGAATTGTATCAGATGTATAAATATTACATGTGTATAACTTATTGTTTTATACAGGTAAAAACGTGTAGTGGAGATAAATATACCTACATTTTACTTTTCAACACTTTGTTTTGTTTTCTTGTTTTTATTGAACTATTTCCTGTCCTGTCTGTCTCTCATCTTCCTGCATCTCCTCTAAACTCTCCAGAAAATCTGCTGCCTGGATTCTTACTTTTTCACCTCATCAGTTCTGAGCAGATCAAAGGGATCTCCTGACCGAAAAGCAGAGAGCGTGTTTCGATGCTGCGTCAGTGAGGTGAAATCACTGCAGCACAGGTGATGAGCTCCGCAGTAGCAGAGCGCTTCAGGCACAGATGAGACAGAAAGTAGAGAACATGTGCGGACATGAACGATCGTGTGCTAATTATAGTTTTTTGGTTGCACCACTTTGAGAATGGACCGTGTGCTGGAAGCAGCAGCCTGGATTGCTGCGCAACAACGCAGCACTGTGCCGCTCTCTGTGCTCTCCGCTCAAAAGAGTCCATAAATGATGTAATGTAGGTAGAAAACTTTTTTCCGGCTCCCCTGGATGTGTAGGATATCCAGCTCCCCCATAATTAGATCCCTGCTCCTGGATGAAAAGCCGGACATTTTCATCAATACAAGAACCCCCGTTGGACACTCTACTTTGCTGGAGTTGCTCCGGGTGAGAGGCGGAGGGCTGGGGTTGGCTTTTTGTTAGCCCCGAGACTCTCTGCCTGTGTGTTGGGGTTTACCCCGGGGGACAAAAGGGTAGCTTCCTTGCGCCTTCGGGTCGGGGAACGGGTCCTGACTGTTGTTTGTGCTTATGGGCCAAATATCAGTTCAGAGTACCCACCCTTTTTGGAGTCCCTGGGACGAGTGCTAGATAGTGCTCCATCAGGGGACTCCATTGTCCTGCTGGGGGACTTCAATGCTCACGTGGGCAATGACAGCTTGACCTGGAGGGGTGTGATTGGGAGGAACGGCCCACCTGATCAGAACTCGAGCGGTGTTTTGTTATTGGACATCTGTGCAAGCCGCAGTTTGGCCATAACGAACACCATGTTCGAACATAAGGATGCCCACCGGTACACTTGGTACCAGGGCAGCCTAGGTCACAGGTCGATGATAGATTTTGTAGTCGTATCATCTGACCTGCGGCCGTATGTTTTGGACACCCGAGTGAAGAGAGGGGCGGAGCTGTCAACTGATCACCACCTGGTGGTGAGTTGGATCAGATGGCAAGGGAACATGCCGCGTAGACCTGGCAGACCCAAACGCATAGTGAGGGTCTGCTGGGAACGCCTGGCAGAAGAACATGTCAAGACGGTCTTCAACTCCCACCTCCGGCAGAGCTTTGACCACGTCCCGAGAGCAGTGGGGGACATTGAGTCCGAGTGGGCCTTGTTCCACTCTGCGATTGTCGAGGCGGCTGTTGCTAGCTGTGGTCGTAAGGTGGCCGGTGCCAGTCGTGGTGGCAACCCCCGTACCCGCTGGTGGACACCAGAGGTTCGGGGAGCCGTCAGGCTGAAGAAGGAGGCCTACAGGGCGTGGCTGGTCTGTGGGTCTCCGGAGGCAGCAGACAGGTACCGGATAGCCAAGCGGGGTGCAGCAGTGGCAGTTGCCGAGGCAAAATCTCGGGCGTGGGAGGAGTTTGGTGAGGCCATGGAGAAAGACTATCGATCGGCTCCAAAGAGGTTCTGGCAAACTGTCCGGCGCCTCAGGAGAGGAAGGCAGCAACTTGCTCACACTGTTTACAGTGGGGATGGGGAGCTGCTGACGTCAACTGAGGCTATAGTCGGACGGTGGAAGGAATACTTTGAGGAGCTCCTCAATCCCACCAATGCGCATTCCGAGGAGGAACCAGAGCTGGGAGGCCTGGGGATGGACTGTCCGATCTTGGGGGCAGAAGTTGCTGAGGTAGTCAAACAACTACACAGCGGCGGAGCCCCGGGGGCGGATGAGGTTCGTCCTGGGTATCTCAAGGCTATGGATGTTGTAGGGCTGTCATGGTTGACACGTCTCTACAACATTGCGTGGTCATCGGGGGCAGTTCCTAGGGAGTGGCAGACCGGGGTGGTGGTCCCCATCTTTAAGAAGGGTGACCTGAGGGTGTGTTCCAACTATAGGGGGATCACACTCCTCAGCCTCCCTGGAAAGGTCTACTCCAAGGTACTGGAGAGGAGGGTCCGATCGATAGTTGAATCTCAGATAGAGGAGGAGCAATGTGGTTTTCGTCCTGGCCGTGGAACTGTGGACCAGCTCTATACCCTTGCAAGGGTGATGGAGGGGGCATGGGAGTTTGCCCAACCAATCCACATGTGCTTTGTGGATTTGGAGAAGGCTTATGACCGTGTCCCCAGGGGCACCCTGTGGGGGACGCTCCAGGAGTATGGGGTGGGTGGCTTTCTGTTAAGGGCCATTCAGTCCCTTTACCAGAGGAGCGTGAGTTTGGTCCGCATAGCCGGTAGTAAGTCGGACCTGTTCCCAGTGAGGGTTGGACTCCGCCAGGGCTGCCCTTTGTCACCGGTTCTGTTCATCACTTTTATGGACAGAATTTCTAGACGCAGCCGTGGTGTGGAGTGTGTCGAGTTTGGTGGCAGGAGAATCTCGTCTCTGCTTTTTGCGGATGATGTGGTTCTCCTAGCTTCATCCAGCTCTGACCTTCAGCTCTTGCTGGGTAGGTTCGCGGCCGAATGTGAAGCGGCTGGGATGAGGATCAGCACCTCCAAATCTGAGACCATGGTTCTCGACCGGAAAAGGGTGGCTTGCCACCTCCGGGTCGGGGGAGAGGTCCTACCTCAAGTGGAGGAGTTTAAGTATCTCGGGGTCTTGTTCACGAGTGAGGGTAGGAGGGATCGGGAGATCGACAGGCGGATTGGTTCGGCGTCTGCAGTGATGCGGACGCTGAGCCGATCTGTCGTGGGGAAGAGGGAGCTGAGCCAGAAAGCCAGGCTCTCGATTTACCGGTCGATCTACGTCCCAATCCTCACCTATGGTCATGAGCTTTGGGTAATGACTGAAAGAACGAGATCGCGGATACAAGCGGCCGAAATGAGTTTCCTCCGTAGGGTGGCCGGGCTCAGCCTTAGAGATAGGGTGAGGAGCTCGGACATTCGGGAGGGACTCGGAGTAGAACCGCTGCTCCTCCGGATCGAAAGGAGCCAGTTGAGGTGGTTTGGGCATCTGGTCAGGATGCCTCCTGGACGCCTCCCCGGGGAGGTGTTTCGGGCATGTCCTGCCGGCAGAAGGCCCCCGGGTCGACCCAGGACACGTTGGAGAGGTTACATCTCCAATCTGGTCCGGGAACGCCTTGGGGTCCTGCCGGAGGAGCTGGTGGACAAGGCCGGGGAGAGGACGGCCTGGAGCTCCCTAATTGGGATGCTGCCCCCGCGACCCGGACCCGGATAAGCGGAGGAAGACGACGACGACGACGACAAGAACCCCCAGTCCGGACGCCCCGGACAGAGAGTGAAAAGTGGACATGTCCGGGGAAAACAGGACGTATGGTCACCATAGTCCTCATAAAGCGGGAGATTACATATACAGTATTTTGCTCGTGCCCTTGCTGCCCTGGGCCCTTTAGAGTTCGTGGGCCCTGGGAAATAGCCCAGTTGTCCATATGGTTAATCCAGCCTTGGCGGGAACGTGCACAGTGTTGGATAAGTCGCCTCTTTTGTGTCTCCTCTGTCTGTGCTGACGGGGCTGAATGCGCTGTGCGTCTCACGGCAGCGATGCACCTTTGGCGTGAAATGCGGACCTTCATGGAGCGCGTGTCCGACGTATCGGGAGTGGCTGCGCTGTGCATGGACTGTGGATGGCTGATGTTGGAGGGACAGATATTTTTTTTTAGAACTCGGAGATTTCGACAAATTAATGACCCGATAAATTACCACTGCGCACTGCCTAGAAAAAAGTATTTAAAAAAGGTATGCCGAGAGGTCACAGAGTTTGAAGTGCATGTTGCTGCAAACCAAACCCACATAAAGCACAGCTTTCAGTTCATATATTTAGACTTTCAGTCCATATATTCAAACTTTGGTCTGTCTGTATGTATGTATGTATGTATGTATATATATATATATATATATATATATATATATATATATATATATATATATATATATATATATATATATAAGGAATAAAGGAATCTGATCTGATCGCTGAAATTAAATCTCAATAAATGTAAATAATCTCACAACATAAATCAAGCAATGATCTGATGGTGACTGAGTTCAACAGGAAGTCTGGATGACATTTTTTTTCAGAGAAACAGTTACAGACCTGGCTCACTCTCAGGTTTGAATCCTCTGGAGAAGTTTCAGGTCCACACATTTGTCTCAGTCACTCGATGTTTAATTTCCAACTCTCTGCATGATTCCTGTTGTGTGAAACATTCAGTGAGCTGTGAATGTTGCCTCCAGGTGTTCAGTCGTCCTACAACGCCTGGCTGGGGCTGAGTCTGGCGCTGCTGTCGGCCTTCCTGATTGGTGGCAGTGTCATTCTGAAGAAGAAGGCTCTCCTTCGATTGGCCAGCAATGGACACACCAGAGCAGGTGGGAGCGATAGGTGTTGTAGGTAAAGAAGTTCAAATGTCCGACAGCTTCAAGTTGGAACATAAATCAAAGTAAAAGTTGGTTAAACTGGTCAGATCTTAAAACGGTACCAGATCTGCTCGCAGCGTATGTCTACCGATGACATCACAATACAGCAACACCACTCGGACAAACCTCATCACATAACCAGCGAAGCACTAACATTTGTACCAGACTGCCAACATCACTGCTCCCAGAACATTTCATGTATATTTGTTTTGGCATGTTTGTATTTATACGGTTTCTGCTGTTTCCTACGTCATTTGTTCTTGTGTTGATGCTAGTTGTTAATTAAAGTTAATTTAAAGAGCAAGTCAGCCCCTACCCGAGTCTTAAGCCTAGGGCACTCCGGAGACGGACGCGCTGCAGATCTGGTACCCGGACACTTTGGCTGCACCTGCTAGAGCCTAAATGTTGTTGTTGAAGGATTTTAACCCAGAGGAGGTGGGAGTCTTCGGATCACCGTGCTTCTGTCAGGGTGTAATTTAGGAGATGTGTAACAAGGTTCTGTTTTTGTGTTTTACAGGAGATGGGGGCCATGGATACCTGAAGGATGGTCTTTGGTGGGGTGGCCTGCTCACCAGTAAGCCCAGTTTAGAGATAAAAGCTCCAGAATTATCCTGCTTTATTCAGAACAAGCCAGCTACGTTATTTAAGTTTAATGTAGTAGAAAATCTGGGTGAAAATATGTCTTTGATATGTAACACACTGACCAGAACAGAACCACAATCCTTGCTGCCATCATCGGCTCCTCTCTAAGCCCGAATCACACTGCGGTTTTCGGCCGTTGAACAGGATTGTTCATGTCACACTTGTGAGAACTCCAGGAAGGTGGCTCACTGTACGGCGCCAGATTTCAGTAAGTCAGACTGCACGACTTCTCGCTCCAGCAGGGCACGCTGCATCAGGAGCGCACCTCCCAAAGCATTCGTCACCAAAAAAAGCTGTTCCTCATCCAGAGAATATTTTTACTCAGTCAGTAATGATGTCTGTGGAGAATCGGCTTAATCACATAACTGCTGTTAGAGCCTATAAAGACACCTGTGACTAGGGATGGGGACCGAGTTCGGTACTTTTTAAGACACCGACCGAATTCCATAGAACCGACTGAGTACCGATTCACGTCATATAAAATTGTGCCTTGTAGTACGCCGCTGCAAGAGCGTAACATCGTCAGTCACTGTGGGCGAGCTGTAAACAAAGCAGAGAGGAAATGTGTTTGGGTCCGCTTCACTAAGTGGGATGGGTAACTGGGTGATGATGAAACCAGCAACAACAATCTAACTGAGACATCATCATCGTAATCTGCTCCGGTAGGTAAATCAAATGTCTAAGATAACGTTAGCTTGATAGTTTAGTTTTTGTTTACATAGCTAATGCTCGCTTTCTCCTCAGAAAATCCAACTTCCGAGTAGAAACAACAAACAGTTTGAAAAAGAACGGCAAAAGGAATAGAGAAACACAACAAATGTAGTTCACAGCAGAGATGTTTGCTTCAGTGTAATTAGCAGTTTATAAAACTACAAGGACCCACCATCTTGTTTATAAAACTACAAGGACCACCATCACACAGTTTATAAAACTACAAGGATCCAGCATCTTACAGTTTATAAAACTACAAGGACCAACCATCACAGAGGGTGTGTCCGAATCCACGGGAAGGATGCTTGTAAGAGTGCATTTTGAGGTCGATGACGTCAGTGCAGCGACGAGTACTGTCCGAATTCCAAGAATACTCATTCTTGCAGTCTCAAATGCGTCCTCGCTCCGCCCATATTTTGAGGACGGGTCTGTTGTATCCTCACAGAACAAGGCTATCCCAGCATGCTTTGCACGCCAGCTGTGGATTTTAAACAGGAAGAGAAAATGGGGAGAGCAACGAAGTTTTAAACGTAAGTTTGTTAAAAACTAGCTGTAGAAACCTAAAAAGCTTAAAGCAGTTCAGTTTATAGACATTTTTCGTTTGTATATTTGTTTTTAAAATTACATTTTAGGCAGAAATCAGCCAGAACGAGTTTGTTTCGTGGGTCCCAGTTATTCCTGTGTGTGTGTGTGTGTGTGTGTGTGTGTGTGTGTGTGTGTGTGTGTGTGTGTGTGTGTGTGTGTGTGTGTGTGTGTGTCGAATTAAACTTGTCATTTGTTTTAAAGACAACAGAGTGAAGAAGCGTTTTTATTAAGCTTAGAGGTGAAGAGTGAAGCCATTTACACACAACCACAGAAGTTCTTCTGTGTTCTGCTGTGAAAAGTAGTTTTACATTCGGGGATTTACACAGCTGACACGTTATAATGAAGTAAAAATTGTTTGTGTGAAGAATATAATTTTTATCTTATGTGGATAAATGTAAAAATGTGTTTATTGCCTTTTTGTCACCTGTGGTCTCTAAATTTTCTCTGTAGGACTGCAGGTGTCCAGGGTCAGGAGAGGCTTTACCTGGTGGTCCTCCTGGGAGAGAGGCCTTCTACTGTCATCATGTTAATGTTATTTAGCTGTTTGATATTTGAACACATTTATTAAAACAAATTCTAACTGATAACTCTTTCTGGTCATTGGTTTTATCACCAGTTTTATTATTACAGATGTTTTTTGAACATGTTACATGAACAGAAAATGAAAAGATGGTAAGGAGACAAGATTATTTATAATACGTTACACTTATTTACAGATCAAAACCAGCATGGACCAGTTATGTGCGGTTAAAGCAGGATCAACCTGAGTGACTCTTCCTGGATCATTTATTTAAACTGAGTGAGCAGGAAGTCTTTAACAGTGCAGCTGAATCTGCTGCAGGAGGATCCAGACGTGGATGGAGGGCTGGAGCAGACCCGTGGCTGGACGTTTCTGGTCAGAGGAACATCATACAGGACGGTCTGCAGAGAGAGCTGAAAACGGTTGTGAACAAACGCTGCTGATGGACGTGAAGCTGCTGTAGCTCCTTAATGTTCCTGCTTGATTTTCGCTAGCTTTAGCATTTTTCCTTTGCGTGTAGCTGCCGCCACGGCTGTGATGGGACCTACGGGCCACCGTAGAGGTGAAGGCTAGTCTGTCCGAATTCAGAGCCGCTGGGTTCTGGTCTTAGCGGTCTAGCAAGGACCCGGCCTTGCTAGACCGGCGAAGACTCGTACTCATAAGCATCCTACCCGTGGATTCGGACACACCCACATTTTATAAAACTACAAGGATCCACCATTTTACAGTTGGTCCAGAGGAGAAAGGAGAGAAGGAGTACATGGAGCTGATTTAGTTTGTGAAACACCACAATATTAAAGTACAAATTGTTGTATGGTGTCTAAGTTTGTTTAGTTTCATGGTCTCCTCATCAGAGTTATTCCAGAGGGATTAGAAGAGGATTAGGAGTCCATGGAGCTTGGTTTGTTTTGCCTAATTTAGAAACAGTTGTTAAAGTTTTTCATGTTGAAGAATTTTGTAAAAGTATCAAAAATTTTTACCGTTAAGTACCTGTATCGATTCATAGGTACCGGGAATTGGTACCGTATCGATTCAGATGTCAAAGGTACCCATCCCTACCTGTGACCAACTAGAATCTGATATTATAACGTGGCTGGTGTGGTGTTATTAGAGGATTTGGCAGAGCGTGAACTCCAGAGGGGGTGTGTCTCAGTGAGCCCACTGAAAAGCAGCCTGGCAAGTCATCCTATATATGTGAGTATATAGTAAGGCCACGATCGATTAGCCTGGCCTGCCAGACTCGCCCTCTGTCACCACAGTAGTCTGGTAGCTCACAGGCAGAGAGGTATGAGGGGCGGGACTAGCCAGCTCAAAAATCACCAATCAGAAATGTGACTGTACCGCTGTCAGAGCTGTCATTTTTTAGCTGTAGTCAAAAATGGCATCTGACGATGGCGCAGATTTAAGTCACAGACTTTTACGTGCTTCTTTTGCTCCGCCCACATGTTTGGAGAGTTCCGTGTTCCTCAGAAGTGAGTGTGAAAGAAAACCCCACTATTAAACACTCACTTATAGTTTATAAGCAAAAGCTTCTTTAGAGGTGACTCGCTCTTTTAAACAAGAATCTGACCTGAGATCAGTCTGAGCTTCTTCCTTACCAGCATATTTAATAATTGTACTCCCATCATACTTTGACACATATTTGTTTATAGAATAGACAATGAAGAGCTCTCTGGTTGTGATCCGGTCGACAAACACCTCTCTGTTGTGTCCTGTTAATCAGGAACTCTAAAGTCCACCCAAGTAAGTTGTTGCTCAAATCAAACGGTTCTGCAAGCCTTTCTGTCAGCATATGGGCCTGAATGGTATTGAAAATCGATGCAAAATCCACATAAATAAGTTGGACATGTGACCTTTAAGTCTAGGCATTTGAAAGGCACATCCAACAATGTGCCTGTTGCATCCTCTATTCCCCTGTTGGGCCGACAAGCGAACTGAAGAGGATCCAGTATAAATAATCTGCTGGATCTCAGCTCTTTCTCCTGTCTGCAGTGGGAGCCGGGGAAGTGTGTAACTTTGCTGCCTACATGTTTGCTTCGGCCACCCTGGTGACTCCGCTGGGTGCTTTGAGCGTCCTCATCAGGTAAGTACCTCAAGTCAGAGGTCACACAAACCGAACCGGCTGACGGGAACCGTAACGTCAGAAATCTGATCAGACATGTTTTGTGTCTTAGTGCAGTTCTTTCCTCCTACCTGTTGGGGGAGGTGTTGAACATGGTGGGGAAGCTTGGCTGTTTCCTGTGCATACTGGGAAGCATTCTGTTGGTGATTCACGCACCACAGGAACAGGAAGTCACATCACTACAGGAGATGACTGGCAAGCTGCTGGAGCCTGGTGAGAGGGCATGCTGGGAGAAGGTGCTGAAGCTTTGTTTGTTTGTCCCTTGACCTCTCTCTCTCTCTGTTTTCATGTGTTGTTTGGAAGAAAAAGTTTAAAGGGATAAAACAAAAAACTATTTGACCTGTGTCTACGAAGCGAGCTCATCTCAAAAGTCAGGCTCATGCTTAAAATCCCGTTTCAGTTTCTCCAAATTTGGTTCAATGAATGAGGCTCACCTGAAGCCCCGCCCATTCACTATGGTGACCCCTGCTCCAAGGCATGCTTAGGCTAGGTGAATATGAGAGGACAAGATATGTGATGTCACACATTACGGTCCTTCTTCTGTGATGGATGTTGGCGGTTTTCAGGGACTTCAGGGTCACGTGACTGACACGGACTCCTGGCGTTGCCATGGAAACATGTAATTGCTGAGCGTTGTAACAAATCTATTGAGCTTTAAACAAGCAGCTGATGATCCCTGATTTAGTTCTGATATCTTGTTGTCCTCGTAGGCGTGAAGTCATGATTCTTGCTCTGTCTGTTAGAAGAACAAGGCTCTTTCCTTTCCTCCCATTCTCGTTTATCTAGCATCGATTGGTCTGCCTGTGAGCCTCGCCTTTGGAACTGACAAATTCTGGAGTGAACTGGTACACTAATTCATTCAAGGCCTTTTCTAAAGAGTCGATTTTCTGAGCTCACTTAGTGGAACAGCCCTCTGTCCTGCATGTTTTCATTGTTTCTCTGCTCCAACACACCTGATTTCGCTCAGCCTTTAAGAGGCAAGGCTTCAGCAGAGCTTTGTGAGCTGCTGAACAGGTGATTCAACCATTAGATCAGGTGTGTTGGAGCAGAGAACGAAAACCTGCAGGGTAGGAACCCTCCAGGAGCAGGACTCCCCACCCATCGTGTGTGTGTGTGTGTGTGTGTGTGTGTGTGTGTGTGTGTGTGTGTGTGTGTGTGTGTGTGTGTGTGTGTGTGTGTGTGTGTGTGTGTGTGTGTGTGTGTGGTTTAGGGTTCCTGGTCTACGCTGTGGCAGTGTTGCTTCTGTGTGTGGTGCTCGTTTTGTATTTCTGTCCTCGCTCTGGTCGCACCAACATCCTGATCTACATCAGCATCTGCTCTCTGCTGGGAGCCTTCACCGTCTCGTCAGTGAAGGGCCTCGCCATCGCCATCAACACAAGTGAGCTGCCACCATCAGTCACGGGCTTCACACTTCCTCCATCAATAAAGACCCGTTTAGTGTCCGAAGAGTTGGATTGTGGGTGATGTAAGAATCTCTGTTTCCTCAGTGGTTTATGATGTTTCCGTTCTGGCTCATCCTCTCTCCTGGATCCTGCTCCTCACCCTCATCGTCTCCATAGTAACACAGGTAGGCTTAAGTTCTCACCTAGTCTGATGGGGTTCCTGTCATTTACACATGATAATAATAATAATGATATTAATAATAATAATAATAAAATGTCCTCAAGGGCCATAAAACAAAATACAGCCCTTAAATAAAACTTAAAAATGTTTTTCACAACTGTAACTCATTTACAATGCATCAAGTGGCTGGTTTCAGTTTTAGGCTCCGCCTCCTCCATGTAAATGGATGAAACACATTGGAACTGCTGTTGGACAGAAATGAGAGCAGAAAGTAATAGATTCAATTTTGTATCTGTCTACCTCCCTGTCTGCCTGCCTCCTTCCCTCCCTGTCTGTCTGTCTGTCTGTCTTCCTCCCTCCCTGTCTGTCTGCCTCCTTCCCTCCCTGTCTGTCTGTCTGTCTGTCTTCCTCCCTGCCTGTCTGTCTGCCTGCCTGCAGGTGAACTACCTGAACAAGTCTCTGGACACCTTCAACACCCTGCTGGTGTACCCCATCTACTACGTCCTCTTCACCTCAGTGGTTCTGTCCACCTCCATCATCCTCTTTCAGGAGTGGAGAGGCATGTCGGCCGTGGACATCATCACCACGCTGAGCGCCTTCCTGGTCATTGTGGTGGGCGTGGCCATGCTGCACCTGTTCAAGGACCTGCAGGTGCGCGTTCCCTCCGCCGTAATGTCACTTAGCAGATAAACAAAACTTACTCTAATAAAGATTACATTTTATGCAGCCTCACTGAGAATCCACCGTTTGATGTTTGCAATCCAGATTACGTTGAGTCAGGTGACCAATCAGCTGTCTCAGCCAGTGGAGAGGGAGGGGCTTACAGACAAGGTCACAGCCAGTGGAGGAGGAAGAGGGAGGAATATGAAGGAGGATAAATATGGACTGATGAACAACGAAGTGATACAGAGCCTTCCTCCGATGAGGGAGGAGGGGCCCAGAGTCTTCATCATCAGCTGAGGAGGAGGAGGAGGACTGTTACTTTAATCTTCAGCACTTTGTCAAACGTTCAGATCTGTATCAGTTATTTTCCAAATGGTAGTGATGGGATTTATGGCTCTTTCATGGGAGCCGTTCATTAGTCGGTCGTTTATCTCAAAGAGCCGTTCAAAAGACTGGCTCCTTTGAACGAAGTGAAGCCAAGAGAACGGGGCGGGGTGGGAGGAGGGGTATTAAGCGCAACGTGTTTCTGTGGTGTCCGTTAGGGTTCCTCCTACGTATGTCACAGCGGTGGGTGGGGTTTGAGCGGGTGCTCTTAACCAACTTCCGGGGCGGCTTGTTCCCGGAAGACGAGATGAATGGCTCTCTACGGGGACTCGGCTCTCATCGTTTACTTTGAAAACCCGTTCAAAATATTCAATTCGTTCGTGAACGTCACATCACTACCAAATGGAACAAAAACTTGATTTTATTTGATAAAACATCAAATTTTTCTTTATTTCAAGATCACATTTAAATTAAAAAAACAGTAAAACTGATTTAACCCTTTAAGCGCCAAAGTCGTAGCCTAGTGAACTAGACCAAATTCTTGCATTGCAAAGTTTGGTCTAGGAACGCTCCACTGGAACCTCTGCAGCCCCAACAGCATTCTGGCTGGCCAATCACAGCTCTCTAGAGGTATTTCAAACACATAAAGAGCTGTGATTGGTCCATAATGGTGGGCCAATCATCAGGGGCGGATTTAGCAATTTGGGGGCCCAAGGCGAACACAGACATGGGGCCCCTTACACTAAATTTTCGACAGTCTTACCTTTAACTGGATTTGCGAAACTTTCCCCTCTTCTGACATGAGTTATTTTCCCTTTTTATTAGTCCTCCTCTTTTTTCCTGTATTTCCTTCCCTTTGAGCGCCTTCAATATTTGCTCTGCTTTCTTCTTCCTGTCAGCGCTCCTGTGCTTTAGCCTTAGTTATTTTTTTTTTCTATTTTCCATTTTGGTCTATGTTTTCCTACCTTTAAACATTTTCCATTGTCTTTTCTTTCTGCTTCCTTTTGATGTTTACATCGAGAAACGACTTCAGAAGTGAAAATAAAAGCTTTTATGAAGCACACAGCTTCTTTCTCTTATTGGAGCCACTAGGATAACTCCATTTCATGCTTAATGTTTTGACTATCGCTTGGAGTTTGTTACGAACGCTCCCGCCTCTCTTCTTATTCTTATTTGTGGTCTTATTGGCAAACAACAATTTGGTGCATTACCGCCACCAACTGGATTGGAGTGGAATGACTACCAATCACTTCCAGTTTGTGCATCGCCGTCTTACTAACCCTCTTATGACCATAATTAAAACAGGGCCGCCTGGTATGTTTAGCCGCCTGGCTAAAGACCAATCTTACGGCTGTAAAATTGTAATAAAAAGTGCAAAGTGTGTGTAACTCTTCTCCTTTTTTCAGAACAACCTCAGCTTTCAGTGTATGGTTTGTATTTCCAAACCAGTATAACATTTCACGAAAAGAAACGTGAAGCCACTTCTCCTCCAGCTTCACTGGCTGCCAGTCAACTTCAGGGTTCATTTCATAATCCTGGTTCTGGTCTATAGGGCCTTACATGGACAAGCACCATCTTACATTGGTGATCTTCTCAGTCCCTACACCCCCAGCAGGTCCCTGAGGTCCAGTGACCAAAGCCTACTGGTTGTGCAGCACCAGGCTAAAGACCAAAGGTGACAGATCATCTGCTGCTGTGGCCCCCAGACTCTGGAACTCTCTCCCCCTGAGCCTGAGATCAGTGGACTCAGTGGACTCCTTTAAAAAGCAGCTCAAGACTCACTTGTTCAAGCTGGCTTTTGAATGACCTTCTTCACCACTCTCTCTTTATTCTGCTCTCCCCACCTATAGAGCTCCGGGAGTTGACGTCACTTCTCCCGGCATGCAACAGTTCAAATCGAAACGGCGCCATATTGGCATGCAGAAGCCGGCAGCTGGACTATTTGTTATTGTCAGAAAACTCAATCAAACGGGAAATATGGTAGATTCCTGTTGTGCCCCAGGATGCAGAACAGACGCGGACGACATAAGGAATGAGCCATCTACAGGATTCCCCAAGATCCGGAGCGCCGCAAACGTTGGATGATTGTAATAAAACGCGCTAGTGACCGGGCTAAAATGAAGCTGTGGGATCCCGAGAGTAAAGGTTTTCGCCTATGCAGCGACCACTTCATATCAGGTACTTAAACCAACGTTTCCTCAACTGTGTGTGGTATTTATTTTAAATGTTTTTATTATGATTCTTAGTGGGCTTCCTAAACTTATTTTGGCGTGACTTTTTCTGTCTTATTACTCATAGCGGCAAGTAAACATCACGTAAAACGTTGCCGTGAGTTCTGCGTGCTGCCGTTTACGTGTTTTATGATCACAGCAATTAACGGCTAAGATGTATTTAATTTTTAAGCTATGGTTGATCAATTGTCAGATCACACATAAAAAGCACTTTGGATTGCTATTATCGGTCTCACCGAGACTGCTTACGTGTAAATCTGTTATTTGTCCGTCCATCCATCCATTTTCATCCGCGTATCCGGAGTCGGGTTGCGGGGGCAGTAGCGTGACTTCCCTCTCCCCAGCCGCCGGAGCCAGCTCCTCCGGGTAAATCCCAAGGGGTTCCCCGGTCAGATCCGGTGTTGTGCCGGTAAGAAGTCCGCTCCGACAGCTTCTGGCGTTTTTAAAAAGTATCCCAGGGGCACGGTAAGGGTCGGAGATGTTTAGTCTATTTAATTTCTGACTATATAAAACGATTTCTTCTGTTTTAAAGTGTGAAGTAAACTCCGACGAAGTAAAATCCAAGCGGATCCTGTTCATGTGCATGGTTACATCCGTGTTTGTTTACCTTTTTTGCATGCCAAAATGGCGTCCACTAACTGAGAGTCACGTGGGGTCCGGAGCTCTATTCCACCTTCCTCAGGATCCACTGATTTCCCTCTTTCCTATTCACTCTCTCTCTTTCTTAACATTTTTTCTTTTAAATCCCAATTACCTATTTTTGCTCATTTTACATATATTTTTAAACATTTTCTAAATGCGTTTTATATTTATATTTTTGTTTTTGTGAAGCGCCTCGTGATTTTTATCTTGAGGTGCTATAGAAATGATATTTTCTTCTTCATCTTCTTCTATTTAGAATTTATTTCTATTACAGTCTTTAAAAACTCAGCTTAAAAGTGAAAAAAGCAAAAAACGGATTTGATTTTTTTACAGTTATTACTGAACAGGAACTTCAAAATTACTGGGCAAACAATTTAAACTTTGAACTGAAATGCATCTATTCTTAAAAAAGTTTGAACCTTGGTGTCTTGTAGCAGTTTTTAAGACTTTATTTTTGTAAACTTTCAGACGTTTTTATTTGATGGTAGACCTTTAAGCAGTTACTCTCCAGCTGCAGGCAGAGTCCTGCACACCTCACACCGCCATGGGGTGCTTCTCTTGCACAACGTGCACTGCTGTACCAAAAACTTTTGTTTTAGCAAAAATAATTATTTATGGTAAAAGGATAAATAATGCTGGAATGAAGCTGAATCTTACAGTTAGCAAATAGTTGAGGGTTGT
Organism: Nothobranchius furzeri; assembly: GCF_043380555.1. Classification (NCBI taxonomy): domain Eukaryota; kingdom Metazoa; phylum Chordata; class Actinopteri; order Cyprinodontiformes; family Nothobranchiidae; genus Nothobranchius; species Nothobranchius furzeri. Next base: position 74,420,106 of record NC_091750.1, on the reverse strand, counting down.
TCAAATAAAAAAATAAAGACTGAACAAATGTTCATATCCTGGTTCACCGGAGATCTGTCCTTCTGGGTCACTGTCTTCAGATATAAGCCTTCTGGGAGACCTAATAAATCGTGTTGATTTTCTTTGAGGCATTTCCATAATTTCATGTTGGTTTTTATGCTTTTTAGCTTCCCTGTCCCGTTATCCGCTTTCACCGCGGCGCTGCGCTCCGTTTCAATCAGGCTGTACAGCAGGATTTCCCCGTAGCGATATTATATGAGGCCAGAACAGTCTCAATAAGAATTAAGTCACACAACGTTTTCCACAAATGCACACGTTCTTTCGGAAATCCACATTCTGTGTTTCACAAATATAATTCGGAGGAACACAAATGCACACGCACATTCGGAAATTCACACTCTTTGACTCATAAAAATAATGTGAAAAAATAAGTCACGCAACATTTTACACAAATGCACACGCTAATTCTGAAGTTCACACTCTGTGGTTCACAAATATAATTTGTAAGAACACTTGTAATATAAACTCAGATCATACGAATTGCTGAATGTGCATTTACGAACAGCTTCTCATTTGTAAACCTTTCTGCGTTTGTGAGAGAAATCGGTGTGCTGAATTTTGAGACTCTCCTAGCGTCGCAGGTCAACAAACGTCACCATTGGCTAATTAACCTGTCAATCAAATATATGCTTCTGCCAGGGCTGTTCGCTTTCAGCCAATCATATGGCTCCTTATGTTACAGAACAGATCTGCTGTGCGCATAAGTCAGACACAATTTCCTACATGTGTAGCTCGGGGGTGACGATGGATGAAGATATCGCGTTAGCGTTCACACTTGTTTAATTTTCAGTTTTAATTCTGGTGCCTGTTAGCAGCTGAAACACATCCTCACGTGCTTGTGGATATCATATGTCGAATATGAAAACATGACTGTAATAATAAGTAAAGGTTATCAGCTGTAGCTTCAGTGTGCTCATAGGAAACGTGACAAAAGAACACAAAACACATTTCTCTTTATGGCCTATATAGTTGTCATCATTAACGTTACATGATTTACAGAATACATGTGACCAACTATCATTTCATGTTCTACCACCGGATGTTTGGATCAAAATATGAACCGATCAGATCTTAGATCAGGTGAGAGCCAGGCGTTTCCCGTCATGCCCAAGGTTTTGCAGCCAAGGGAGAACGACTGCAGCGCCTTGCTCCAAAATCTGCGGCCGCCTTGATCTCAAATGGTTATCGTTGCCTACGTATGCATGATGTCAGAGCAAGTCGGCGTCAAGTCGGACACAAATCTAACCGGTTACATTACATTACCAACGCTCCACCCTATGGGTGGCCTCTTAATAATCTTATTCAGAAAAATTATGCATTTTTACTAAGTGAAAGCAAACCCCGTTAGGGGCAGAGACCTCTTGAAGCTCATATTAAACATTGTCTGCAGAGAAGGTAAGAGAAGCTAGTAAATCATCAGGCCTATTCCATGGGAGTGACTCTGAAAAGGAGCAAAAGCTCCAGCTCTTTATCTTGGCAGGTATCTCTATTCTCCTGAGTTCAGGCTTTTGGTTACATCAGTTACTTTTCCTTTTAATGAGCTGCATATATTTCTAACACAGCCTTCAGTGACATCAAGAAAAAAAACTTTTTAATTGTAAAAGACATTATTCTCACTCTGAGAATAAATGAACAAACTGTGTGTGGGTATGTGTGTCCAGTTGCAATTTAACACAGACTCAGTAGCATAGATAATCTTCTCACAACACCTAATCATCCCTTGATCAAAAAAACTGTAGATAGAATCTTGTCATGTTATTCCATTTAATAAGTAGACGGACGGAGGTATAGTACAAGTTTTCAAGTGTAATGAAGATGATCGCAGGGTAACACAGTTCCCCTTAAATGTTGAGCAAAAGTTATGAAACGAGACAAAATTCAAACGATAACATGTAAAAAGAGATGGATCTCCTGATAAGTAGGTGCTTCACCTTTAAATGTTTTTATTAGAGCTGGATACACAGGAAGATGTATGTTACTAAACCAACACTAGCAATGATAGAACATCTACATTTTGAAGAATTGTAGCATAGATGAAGTGGACAGCAGCCTTTTCAAATACATTCCTGGTCTAAAATAAATCAGGCTGATAAAGCCTTTAAGGGAATACACAACTATAAATGAATTTAGAAATCTATTTTGGGGTCTATCCTTTAGCATTTCATATTTACAAAGGTTAATCCCTTGAATAACAATATAGAGTATATTAACCTTAAAAGGGACCACTCCTTCACTTTTTAACTTTCTTCCTTCCTGTCTCATTAATTGTTTTCTTTCTTCCTAACTCCCTACCTTCTCTCTCCTTCCTTCTTCACACATGTAATTATCTAGCCTCAAGTAAGTTCTCAACATACTGGACAGTGTGAAGATATATGTCCACAGAGAGACATAATAAGATACCTTTCGTCAAACATTTTGACAGGTCTATTGTTCTTTGACCTTTTTGACCTTTCAGTCCTATTGTTCATTTTGACCCTTGACCTTGCCCCCCTTCCCTATCATCAATCAATTGGACAGGTGTATTGTTCAATGACCCCCTGACCTTGCCCCCCCTTCCCTATCATTAATCAAATGGACATGTGTATTGTTGATCGTCCAGATGGCCTAGACCCCCCACGCCGCATCATCAATGGCATATTGTTGAACGTCCAGATGTCCATGATCCCCCACGTCATAGGCTAATGTGTGTAATGGCGCGTGAAATTTCTTATTGTGTTACCCCAGTGGTTCCCACAGCCCCCTCCCTTCTGAGTGTATTCCTATAGTGTTACCCCTTTGCATAACTCTTTAAAAGCTCAGATCGTGTCCGAATGCTGAAAAGCCGACCTCTAAGAAAAAATGATGAACCACGAGGAGCTGAATGAAGCACCAAGCCACAAGGAAGAGGTGTCTACTACATCCGACGCTTCAACTTCAACTCAAAAAGTGAAAGAAGAGAGCGTGGATACGCCGCTGTCAAAAACCATGCTTTGTGAAAAATCCATCGCTATCCATCAGATGCCAGCTGGAATTGGTGCTCCCCGCAAATCTACATTCTACATCTGCAGAGTGCAGGTTCCTCCTTTCGGCGGTAAAGAGATCTTGGAGCAAATATGGCAGTTGGAACCTTACGGCTATACCGGTAGTTTTGGGTACCGGTTCAGCTATGACACTAAGGAACTGTGTCTAATCCAAGATGTGGCTGAGGGGGAACCTCTTAAATCCTATTTATCAAACTCACCAGCGGTTCTCTCCTACAACGACTGGGCTGTGCTCAGGCTGGCTGTTCCACGCAAGGTGTACAGAGATGATGGTGAGAGACCTCGTCCGCCTGTCAATCGCAGCGGGCCGCAAGCTCTTCCAACGTTGGATGAAATCCAGAACGCTGTGACAGCATTCAGCGCTTCATGGGAAGGGGAAGAGGATGCGGATGGAGAGTGGATGTTCAAGGCCTCGGTCCGTGTGAGAGGATTTGAGCTCTTTTTTGTGCTGGAAAATGTGCATTCTGTATGCGGAATTTACCGCCTTCTACAGGTTGTACCTTTCGAAGCCTGGTGTGAAAAAATAAATGAAGTGGAGGATCGTATTACTTCACTTTTTCGTACCAGCCGCTGTTGGAACGACATTCTGACAGTGCGAAAAAAGCTGGAGTTCTAAGACCTGCCTTAGGAGGAGTAGGAGGTCGCATCATACCACGCCCCCCACCCAGCACTAGTTATAAAGAGCTTACAGTTAGAAACCATTTCATCCAGACGATCTAAGGCATCAGCATGACGGGGTTCTACAATCAGACGACCCTTGAAGACCTATGGAGCCCACCACCGAGCTGGGTACTAACGGATTCATCACCACCGAGCTACAACACCAGTCCGAGGTCCAGATCGCTACCATCACCACCACCGCCGAGATACAACGGCAGTCCGAGGCCCGCATCGGCACCACCGTGTTTTCCAGAGGATAACCTACCACGACTCCCCACCATCATGGAGGTTCCGGAGAACGTACCATTCAGGCCCTGGGTCGACGGGACTGATCCACCTTTGGTGACATCAAACCCTGAGCCGCCGCCAGGTCATGAGGAGGAGGAGGATGTGCAACCCTTCGACATCCAGAGCACCGATGAGGAGCCTCACCGTCTGCCTGACTGGGTGTTTTCAGAAGACAAAGTAGACCGTGTGAAAATGGGTCTTCTTCACTTGGTCAACATGGCGATCAAAGCTCACTTACCAACCATCTGCCACAGATGCAAGATCGATCACCCCAGTCAACGGCATCACGAATGTCTTTACGTAGCTGAAAATGCATTATTTTACGATTTTCACTTTACGGACATTATTCGCAGGGTTTTAACACCTAAACTGATTCCGGCTCTTCAAAGTTTTTCTCAGTCTGCACGGCTTCCAGCCTCTGGACACTGAGATTCTGTTCACCATGGCTGTGACGCAGCTGCACGGATTCAGGGCTGTGATGCCCATTCACAAAGACATTTTTCCGGTGTACGATCGCCTGTCCAAAGCTGACCTGGACGCGCTGTCCGGGGTGGTGATGGAGTGAGCGAGCTGCGGAGGGTCTCTTCTACAACTTTATTATTATATTTGATGACAGTATGATTAGATTTTAGTTCTGACTAGTGTTTAGATTATATTTGATGACAGTATGATTAGACTGTGTGATTTTATTCCATTATATTTGACGACTGTTTTTAGTTCTGACTAGTGTTTAGATTATATTTGACGGTTGTTTTTTACAGTATGATTAGATTTCTGACTAGTGTTTAGATTATATTTGACGACAGTATGATTAGACTGTGTGATTTTATTCATTATATTTGATGGCTGTTGTTTTTTACAGTATGATTAGATTTTATTTCTGACGTTAGCGTCAATACATTTTAGTTCTGATTAGATTGTGTGATTTTATTCATTATATTTGATGGCTGTTGTTTTTACAGTATGATTGGATTTTATTTCTGACGGTAGCGTCAATAGATTTTAGTTCTGATTAGATTGTGTGATTTTATTCATTATATTTGATGGCTGTGTGTACAATTTATGAAATAAAAAGAACTAATGAAAACAAATATGCATCATTTTTGCCAACCATTCATCAGAGATGGAGGAGGTAATGAAAAAGGTTTATTTAACACCAGAACATCAGGGTAGTTACGGTGGTGTGGAAAGGTTTAGAACCGGTTTACAACAAGATATTGGGGAGAAAGTTTCATCGGATAAGGCTCGCGATTTTCTCTCAGAACAAGACGCCTATACACTTCACAAACCTGCAAGAGTTCATTTTCCGAGAAATAAGGTTTTTGTCTCAGGGCCGCTAAAACAGTTTCAAGCTGACTTATGCGACATGCAGGCCTTGTCAAAATCAAACGACGGCTTTAATTACCTATTAACCGTCATAGATGTATTTTCAAAGAAAGCCTATGTACAAGCCCTGAAAAACAAATCGGGGAAAGATGTTACAGAAGCTTTTGCTTCAGTTTTGAAAGACAGCGGTGTCCCTAAAAAATTGCAAACGGATTCCGATAAAGAATTTTTTAATAAGAAATTTGAAGCCCTCATGAAGAAACACGAAATTGTGCATTTTGCCACAGCCAGCAGCGTAAAGGCCAGCGTTGTGGAGAGATTTAACAGGACTCTAAAAGGTAGAATGTGGAGATATTTCACAGCCAAAAACACCCATCGCTACATAGATGTGATTCAAGATTTGGTGAAAGGTTATAATCATAGCTACCACACTTCTATCAAAATGGCCCCCTTTGAAGTTAACACGGAAAATCAATGGCAAGTGTTTCACAACCTTTACGGGACCACCGCACCGAAGCCTACAAAGAAAATGAAGTTTAACAGGGGTGACGTTGTGAGAATTTCCAAACTCAGAGGTGTTTTTGATAAAAAATATGAGCTGAAAATATATGTATCTACCTTATAAGCTTCTTTTATATTTACCTTATAAGCTCATTTGTATTACTCTATGCTATGGACACTTGCTCAGATACTCAAGGCCTCTACACAAAGATTTACAGCAGCATGTTCTGTTCTGCAACCTTGAAGGGAGTGAGCACATTCCAGCTCCTCTCACTTTCCTCTCGGTACCGGTGAAATGTATCTTCATGTATCAGGATGTTCCTAGTAATCTCAAGGATGCATGTTCTAGTGATGTATTAAACTGTCCACTAACAAGGCTGTTATTTTTTACCTGTCATGACCAATGACGTATGTACATGGCAAACTGCGTATGTAACATTCCTGTAATCTTCAATAAAAATCAGCCGTTTTCAGCAGAACGGGGAGAGTCTGTCCGAAGCAACTGTCAGGAGCAGATCGCGGGACCTGCTGGAAAGTTGCAAAGGCTCTCCCCCTCTCGAGCGGTGAAACAGTGACTGGACTTCTCTGATCATTTGTCTCCTCATTCTACCAACTCAAAAGGTGTTTAACTCCATCTTCTCCGTACCTGTGCTTGGTCTAACAGAAGAAAGACCAACAAATTTGGCGTCACGAACAGGATTTTTTCTTTTTGAAGAAAAAGGAGTTTTTGGAGGACGATTTGACCAACCGACCCAGTGAACGATCTTGGCACAAAAACACCGCGGTGAAACACAGGTAAGCAGAACCTTCTTTGTAAAATCTGCTCATTGGATTTATCCAAAGTCTTTGTGTCCAGAATCATAGTAGCTGTGGTCCTAAAATAATAGTTGGAGAAGAAAGTGGAGACAAGTGCAGAAAAATAAGAGATTTTTTGTAATGGTTTAATGGTAAAATAAGATAAGGATTTTTTACAATGGTTTAATGATAAATGAGATAAGGAAATAGTACAGAAGAAGGGTTGGAGGCCCAGGGTTATTAGAGAAGCCCTAAATTCCATTTTCCAGGTCGTGGCTGACCAAACTATTTACTGACGAGTGAATAGAAATATAACGAGGTTATATAACGCTTGGCTAGGATTCCATAGGGGGTGGGAACCCTAAAAGTCCACAGGTCGAGGACCTGGTTCGGGTTAAGGCCCTGGGAGGCTAAAGAGAGCTCCCTAAATTTTATAGCACAGGTCGAGGACCTGGTTCGGGTTAAGACCCTGGGAGGCTAGAGAGAGAGCTCCCTAAATTCTAAAGGTCGAGGACCTTTGCATGAGATGAGAAAATGTTCTAAGGTAACTGTTTTTGCATGAAACGAGCAATATTTTAAATATGACAAGCAGCCCAGTTGAAGCCACGAGAAATAAGGTTTTATTGAGAAAGTCAGCAGAAAAGGCGATGAAGGAAAAAGGAGTAGATGTTAACAGCAGAGGTAACTGGAGCAAGATTTGGGAAGTGAAGGCTGCAGAAGCGAGAGAAAAAGGCACAGCTGTAGAGAAGCTTCACTGTGTGTGTAAGCTGAGTTCAGCCTGTGTGTGTGAGGTGCAGCAAGAGGCTGCTTACGGCTCTGGATTGAAAGTGCAGCACTAGGAGAGTGCAGAATGCAGAGCCGAGTTTTGGGAGCTCCGTGTGTGTGGGTGGACAGCGCTGGATGTGTGTGTGAAGGCCTGATGCGGTACCAGAAAATAAATAAATAAGATAAATAAGAGCTTTAAAAAGTTGCAACTCGTATATGTAAATTACACTGCAGTGCTAAAATTAATGTTTGGAGCTACGCAAAATTCAAATTCTGCAACCCTGTTCTGATCAGTCTTTGAACAGAACACCATAAGTTAATAAATAAAAAGTTTTTAAAGTAACATATGTATATGTATGTGTTTATGTATGTATATACATATGTAGTGTTGGTCTTTCTTCTGTTAGACCAAGCACGGGTACGGAGAAGATGGAGTTAAACACCTTTTGAGTTGGTAGAATGAGGAGACAAATGATCAGAGGAGTCCAGTCACTGTTTCACCGCTCGAGAGGGGGAGAGCCTTTGCAACATACAGCAGGTCCCGCGATCTGCTCCTGTCAGTTGCTTCGGACAGACTCTCCGCCGTTCTACTGAAAACGGCTGATTTTTATTGAAGATTACAGGAATGTTACATACGCAGTTTGCCATGTACATACGTCATTGGTCATGACAAGTGAAAATAACAGCCTTGTTAGTGGACAGTTAATTCATCACGAGAACATGCTTCCTTGAGATTACTAGGAACATCCTGATACATGAAGATACATTTCACCGGTGCCGAGAGAAAAGTGAGAGGAGCTGGAACGTGCTCACTCCCTTCAAGGTTGCAGAACAGAACATGCTGCTGTAAATCTTTGTGTAGAGGCCTTGAGTATCTGAGCAAGTGTACATATCATAGAGTAATACAAATGAGCTTAAAAGGTAAATATATAAAAGAAGCTTATAAGGTAAATACATATATTTTCAATCCCCCTTTTGAACTCTTTTAAGAGTTCAACAAAGATGTAGGAAATCAAAACAACACCAAATTTCATCAAAAAGAATCTAATAAGCAAAGTTTTAAAATACCAATACAAACAATCAATCAGATTAAAATACCAATACAAACAATCAATCAGACTACAGCTTCTCATATTTCTAGCAGTAAACTAATACAAAAAACATGATCATATTCTTAACTGAACATGTTACAACATGAATGGATCGCATGCACACCCGTATGAGGGCGAAAAACCCTAATTATCGTACGTCAAATAGGGAAAATTCCCCCATGTCCCCCCATTTTGGGGCGAATGCCTTTTGGCACAGAGTGGGCATGCCTAGGACATCAATGATCAAAAAAAATAAAAAATAAAAACAACACAATCAAAAAACTCATAGAAATGAACAGTTGAAGGGATTGTTACATAAATCACTGAACATTCTCACACTCTAACAACATCTTCTTCATCATGAGAGTCATCACTATCATCAGAGGGTTCCCCTCCCAAATAGATGTTAGGATTGGCTAGTAACAAAGGCATCTGGATAATTGGGTCAGCAGGTGGAGGAGAGATGGCAATAGTTATCAATCTCTGGACTAGTTTTTAGAAATGCAATGAGCGCAAACATATATCTAATACTAAACAGGTAAATGAATAATAATAAAATGAGTAGTGGGTATAAAATATAACCCTTGTAAAGTAAATGAGGGTGTAAAATAGAACCCTGATAAAATAAATGGAGGGTGTAAAATATAACCCTTGTAGAATGTTCATAGGGTGGTTACTTCTTCCCCCTGTTGAGGTCCCTTCACTGGCTCCAGGCAGCTGCAGGGGGTGATGATGTCAAGATTCTCGTCCTGCAGGATGTGATGGTAGCTTGGCACGCTACCTCGTCCCGCAGAATTGGTAGCTTGGCACGCTACTGTAGTCAGCTACTTCTCTTCCTGGTTTTTGGGTTCTTTTTTTTTTTTCGGTCAGGCAGATGTCAGCTTCTTCTCTTCCAGGTTAGGCTCCTCCCTCTGTGACAGGTTCTCTTGGACCTCGGTCAGGGCACGGTGTGGCTCCTCCGCTGCAGCACACTGGGTCCAATGGTACCAGGAGTCTCCTTTGCCGTCCAGCCGGACAGCGTGTGACGTCCTCTCTGTGATCCTGTAGGGTCCGGTCCACCTCGGTTCCGTCCACTTCCTTTTGGTGACTTTCAGCAGGACCCAGTCTGTCCCAGGTTGTGGAGATGGGGCATCTGTGGTGGCACGGTCAGCCTTAACCTGTAACGAGAACTGAGAGACAAGACTATGCAACAGGTTATAATATGACCTTGAGTCGAGAGAGTCAGTCAGGTCAGCAGTCAGAGGTACTTTTGTGGCAGGTCCTGGGAACGGCCGTCCAGTCTGTAGTTCAAAGGGAGTGAACCTTGTGGTTTTGTTAACTGAGCTCCGTGTGGACATCAGAGCAAGGGGCAAAGCATCTTACCAAGTTAATTTGGTCTGTGCAAAGATTTTAGCCAATTTGACCTTTAGCGTTTGATTCATCCTTTCCACCTTTCCCTGGGACTGAGGATGATACACTGAACCAAACTTGTGTTTCAGTCCCAGCATGGTTTCAACCTCTTGTAGATCTTTGTTCTTAAAATGTGTCCCATTGTCCGATCTAATTTTTTCCGGGAACCCGTGTTGGGGAATGTAATGATTGATCAGACATTTGATGACTGTTTTGCTGTCTTCTTTTTTCGCAGGCCAAGCCTCCGGCCATCCAGTGTAGGCATCTACACACACTAGGAGATACATGTAGCCTTTTACCCTGTCAATCATATCTGTGAAATCTATGATTATCTCTTTTCCAGGGCATGTTGGTATTGGAAATTGACCTTGGATTGGTTTCAGGGTAGGTTTAATGCCAAACTGAGTACACTCTGTACAAGTTTTAACCAAATATCTGGCCATGTCTGTTAGGTATGGATGCCACCAGGGGGACAAATTTCTCATCATCTGTGCTACACCAACATGTCCAACACCATGTGCTTCTTCCATTGCTGTTTGTCTGATGCCAGGTGGTAGTATGGGCCTACCATCTGGACTTCTCCAAACATCTGTGTTAGTGGCACCTCTTGCCAACCATAAAGTTTTTTCCTGTGCTGAAGCTTGATCTTGCATGTCTTTCAGTGTTTCTTTTGTGATGGAGATTCTAGGATCAATGCTTTTTTCAACAGTTACTGTTTCAACCACTAGGTTATATACAGGAAGATATTCAGCTGTTATCTTGGCAGCCCTATCTGCCTCCTGATTTCCCTTAGATACAAAGTCAGAGCCCTGACTATGTCCTTTGCATTTTATCACCGCCACTTCTGCTGGAAGGAATAAAGCTTCTGCTAGTTCCCTCATCTCAGACTCATGTTTTATGGGTTTCACCCCGGCAGTCACAAAGCCAGCTCTCAACCACTGTTTCAATTCAACATGCACGGCTCCTACAGCATAAGCTGAGTCACTGTAAATATTTACTTTCTTCCCTGTGCTCATTTTGAGAGCGGCAATAATAGCTAACACTTCTGCTCTCTGTGCTGACTGTTGTCCTTTCAGCTTTTCCGCTCCTGCAGTGAACCACTTGCCTGTAGGGAGTTGCTCTACTACTGCCCATGCAGCTTTTAATCCATCATTGTCATCTCTGTAGCAACAGCCATCTGTGAACCAGTTCTTATCAGGATTTTGTAGTGGGATTGCACTTAAATCTGGTCTGACTTTTTCTTCTATTGCTGTTCTTTGTTCGCACGAATGAGGTTCCCCATTACCCATGTGGTCTGCCATGTTTTTCCCTTCATGTGTGTAGGTGATGTGTGGGGCCTCTAGGATCTTACAGATTTTTCTTTGTCTTAGTGGGGTCATGGTGAAAGCTTGTGATGTAATGTAAGCTACTACGCTATGTGTTGTTAGTACTTTCAGAGGATAGCCCATTACAATATGTGCTGTTTTTTGTAAAATTTTGGCAAGACCTGCTACATGTTGTGTGCAGGGTGGGTGTCTTTTTTCCATGTTATCTAGCATGACACTTATGTACATCAAGACTTGTCTCTGACCTCCCCCTTTTTTCTGGAACAGAACTCCATTTACATGAGTTTCTGATCCAGAAACATCAAGGAAAAACGTAGAGTTGTAGTCTGCAGTAGCTAAATCACTAGCAGTGGAGAGTTGTTGTTTGAGTTTTATGAAAGCTTCTTCTGCTGGAATAGTCCAGTTCAGGTGAGCTGTGAGTTGACGCATCCCAAAAGTTGCTATGAGAGCACGTAGTGGGGCAGTGAGAACAACATAGTTAGGGATGAAGTGTCTACTGTAGCCTGTCAGGCCTAGGAAAGATAACATGTCTTTGACTATTTCAGGTTTAGAGTGATGGAGAATGGAGTTTCTGTGATCTGGTGACAATGACACACCAACTTGTGACACCATTCTTCCCAAAAATGACACTTGTTTCCTGGCTATTTGAAGTTTGGACCGGCTGACCTTAAATCCAAGCTTGGCCAAATGAGCTGGTAATGTTTGAGTAGCTTGCAGACAGGAGCCTGCAGAGGGCGCTGACAGAAGCAAATCATCAACATACTGCACTAAAACACAGTCATCAGGTAGGGGGCATGTGTCTAGGAGCTGACGCAGACATTGGTTGAACAAACCAGGTGACAGGGTGAACCCTTGTGGCAAACGCGTGTATCTGAATTGCTGTCCTCTGAATGTGAAAGAGAAAATGTCCCTCAGAGACTCATGAAGTGGAAGACAAAAGAATGCATTTGCCAAATCTATGCAGGTAAACCATGCATGTGAAGGTGGTAAGTTTGTCAGAGCCACATATGGGTTAGGGACGGGAAGTGAATCTGTGTTAAGTAGGGCGTTTATACGATGCAGGTCATGAACCATTCGATATTTACCAGTATTTTTCTTTTCTACAGGTAAAATCTGAGTGTTCCATTCTGACATGGATGGCTCCAACACCCCTGCCTGCAACAGGCCATTGATGGTGTCTGCTATCCCCTCTTCAGCATATGGTTTGTGTGGGTATTGTGGAACCCACAGGGGAGCATGATCTTTTAGGTGAAAGGTCACAGGTGGGATGGACACTAACCCAACATCAGTGGGGCCTGTTGACCACAGGGAGGTGGGAAGCGAGTCTAACATTATCAGAGCATCAGGGTGATTGGTTCGTTCACGGCCATGAGATCTGCTAATTGTTTCCTGTTGTAAATGTGCCGAATTAGTACAAACCGCAGTGATTTTAAATGTCTGTGTTGAGTCTGAATACGACACTTGTGGAAGAGGAGTTGAACGCCAATCAGTGGTTGCTAGGGAACGTTTAACCATTCCACCTAGTTCTTTTGCCTGATGGGCTGGATGTAAAGCAAGAGAGATATGAGGTACTGCCTCATCTCCCATCATGTACCATGCCAATTGTTCCTGGGTTAGGTTGGCTGCAGCAGCCACACCTTCTGGTGCAGCATAAATATCTGTTGTTTGTACACACCATTGCTGTCCCTCTAAATGATTTTGAAAGGCTTCCTTGTACCAAACTGAATCATGTCTGTCATAGAATAATGTTAGGTGAGGAGGGTCAGGGGGAGAAACATAAGGATGGACCTGAGTCAGCCAGGGTTTCCACTGCTGGTACAGAGTCATTAAGCCAGGAGTGTCCTTGGTTTCAGTGTCCAACAGAGCCCAATAAATCTCAGCACAGTCTGATATGTCAGGCAGTTTTTGGGCCAAGTACATGCCATCACTGGCTTCTCCGGTGCAGGGCAAAATAGTCCCTTCTGGCAGAGTGACAGTAAGTCCCGTAGGACCACACAAAATGGTGGCTCCTAATTTGATGAGGAGATCTCTTCCTAGTAAGTTGACTGGAACTGTTGGTGAACAGACGAAGCTGTGCAGTACTGTCTGGTTTCCCACCGTAGTTGGGAGTGGCAGGGAGAAAGGCAGAGTTTGTTGTTCCCCAGAGAAGCCCGTAACTGAGATAGTGCGCGTAGATGTCTTAGAGGGCGGTACAGTTTGCATGGTGGAGCAGGTGGCACCAGTGTCAACCAAAAATGGTTGATGTTGTCCATCTACAGTTATTGACAGCAGGGGGTCTGCCGTGGCTCCCTGACCGTCGGAGTTTCTCTGTGGGGCGTCCTATTGTCTTGGACCACCCTCCCACTGTTCCCAGCCCATCATTGGCATCTGGGTGTGGGGTCCGGTAGGCCCTCCTTGTCCTGAAAAGGTGCCTCTGCCTCGACCTTCCTTTTGTGGGCTGTATGGCAAAGGGCAGTTCCTGTACCAATGTCCTGGTTGACCACAGTTGTAGCAAATGTCTTGTGCACGTGGTCCCCCTTTGCCGCCTACTGGCCTCCACTGTCCCCTTCCCCTGAAACCGCCTCTGGATCGACCAGCAAAAGGTTGTCGCTGGGCAGCATATGGGTTGGGTGTGTTTACATATGGCCCTGAATATTGTGGCTGTGGCTGCCCTGAATATGGTGACTGCGGCTGCCAAGCTATAGGTGAAACCTGATCAGGAAGTGTCTGCTGTGGTGGGGGTGTGGCTGTGGACGCAACCATTTGTTTCTTAACCTTGTCCCCCTTTTCACCTAAAGTCTTTTTTGCAGCTTGTAATTGGACCCTGAGCAATTGTTTTTGTAAATCTTCTAAGTTATCAGAGTCTTTTTCTTCCTTTACCTGCATTTTATTAAGGTTAAAAATAAGGTGTTTTTTCCACCTGCTAAGATCACAATCCTGCAAATCAGGGTTGTCCTCCATTTTCTGAGTCACTGAGTCAGGGACTCCTTTCAGGACTGCACTTTTAAACCACATACTGCTCGTGCCCCGTTTGGATGGGTGTTGGCCAGTTTGGGCCACCCAGGTGTCAATGGCTTGGTTCAGGTAAATTGAAGGATTTTGTCCCATTTAAATTTGCACATTGAGCTGCTATCTTTCAGCGGAAACATCTTTCTGACAGCTGGGCCTAATTGGGCTATCACTCTACCGAGAGGTACAGAATTGGAATCACGAGTTGTGCCAGCATCCTTCTCTAAGGCCTCCGCCTGTGAGCGTGACGTGCATCTAGGGATTACTGCTCTGAAGTCTCCCAATGCAAGATCCTGTCCAGCAGTGAGGGTGTCAAAGTCTGAGAGCCAAGTGTTTCCACCCTCCTGTATGTCTGGTAATTTATCTATTAAAGCCTGAATGTCCCCAAGGGAATACGGCTGATAGACTTTCTGGGCGTTGGGTTTATTCTGCACCAGGGGTAATTGGTAAGTGGGTGGTCCCATGGACCTAGTGTGTCTTCTTTCTGGCTCTGGGGATGGAGGGTGGGAAAGCAAATCCCCTTCTCCCCCAAACTCTTCCTTAGTGGGCGGCTCTGGCCATTCCTCCTCTAGGAGAGATTTATGACTCTGACTGGCTGCTGGAGGGGGATCAGATGATTCATGCCCCACCAGAACCATCTTAACCACTACACTTTTATTAGGGTCTTCCTGCTCTTCACCTTTTAACTGGGAGGATGCAAAAATTGGTGTTTGCTTTTGATCTGGTGCTTTAGGCCATACTGGTGGGCAGTTTGCCCAAGGCGCTGGAGGGGGAGCAGGGGAGCTCATACCCGTGCTGTAGTCAGGTGCGACCAGGCCCTGACTGAAGTAGGGAGTGGTGAACTGTTTTTGTGAGTTATCTATTTCCTGTCGTTTAGCTCTTAATTCGAACGGTGAAGCTGGGTTGTTCGCCGTCGGACTGCTGTTTAATGTTTCATTTCTTATCAGAAAAGGATTATGTGTCTCAGGGGCTGTGGGACTGACTTTAACGTCTGATCCTGAGGTCATAGTTACACTTGACCACTCACTCATTATCAAGTGGGACTTCAGGCTGAATGTCCAATGTACCGCTTGTAACTTTAATTAATGGATACATTCCAGCTGTCGGAGCAGTAGAAGAGTAAGGAGGTGGAGATTTATTATCCTTTTTTACTCTCTTCATATTAGGTCTGGCGGTGTTCCATAACATTATCCACTGCATGTATTTACTCACACGAGCTGCCTGCTTATCAACCTGACTTTTTACTTTCTTCCTTGTCAACATTCCAGCTTCCCTCAGAGTCTCTGCAGCTTCTTGCCTCTTATCTCTCGCTTCTGCAGCCTTTACTTCCCAAATCCTGCTCCAATTACCTCTGCTGTTAACATCTACTCCTTTTTCCTTCATCGCCTTTTCTGCTGACTTTCTCAATAAAACCTTATTTCTCGTGGCTTCAACTGGGCTGCTTGTGAAACTTATTACAGTCTCCATGCAAGCTAATTGCTCTCCCAGTGTACTCAGAATGTCATTAGGTCCCCATCCATCATCCTCCGTTCCACAATCATGATCTTTTTCCATCATTCTGTTAGTATGTTGCTGATTTTGGTGACAATTTGGACTGACGAGGGTTTCAGCCCATAGGGGGCTCTAACTCACCAGTATTAATTAGTGAGACAGCGACTATGACCTCTGTGGTATTTCCTTCTTCAACCTGTGTCTCAGGTGAGGAAATCTTGCCTAGAGCATCCACAAAGGCGCGCTGTATTTCTCTCACTTACACATACAATTTGTTAGTACAGTTCATTCATTCATTACCCATCTTTAACTGCGGTGGGTGTGTGGTGATCACCGCTTATTCAACTAATCCCTATTAGTTGTGATATGAAAAATCTATGTGTTTTCACACTTATCCTTACTATCTGCACTGTGAGTGCAGATAATATGTTTGCTAAGCCTAAAGAGACTTATTCACTCTCATTTGGAGTTTATTCTGTCTCTTTTATTATGTAATTCAAGTTAATCAGTCAGCTCCATCTGTTTTACCGACAAAGCTGATTGAGACTTGACATTCATACAGCGTGTTCTCTAACTATAGAGTGTGTTTTGTGTCAAAAGAAAACAACAGTTTCACAACAACATTGCTCATTTCACGCAGAAACAGCCAAAAACATTGCTCATTTTACGCAGAAACAGCCAAAAGCACGCAGAAACAGCCAAAAGCACTGCTCACTTCACGCAGAAACAGCCAAAAACATTGCTTATTTTATGCAAAAACAGTTAAAAACATTTCTCATTTTATGCAAAAACAGTTACCTTAGAACATTTTTCTCATCTCATGCAAAGGTCCTCGACCTTTCGAATTTAGGGAGCTCTCTTTAGCCTCCCAGGCCCTTAACCCATACCAGGTCCTCGACCTGTACTTTAAAATTTAGGCAGCTCTCTTTAGCCTCCCAGGGCCTTAACCTGAACCAGGTCCACGACCTGTGGACTTTTAGGGTTCCCACCCCCTATGGAATCCTAGCCAAGCGTTATATAACCTTGTTATATATTCTATTCGCTCGTCAGCAAATAGTGTGGTCAGCCACGACCTGGAAAATGGAACTTTAGGGCTCTTCTAATAACCCTGGGCCTCCATCCCTCTTCTGTACTATTTCCTTATCTCATTTATCATTAAACCATTGTAAAAATCCTCATTTTATTTTACCATTAAACCATTACAAAAAATCTCTTATTTTTCTGCACTTGTCTCCACTTTCTTCTCCAACTATTATTTTAGGACCACAGCTACTATGATTCTGGACACAAAGGCTTTGGATAAATCCAATAGGCAGATTTTAGATAAAAGGCTCTGCTTACCTTATTTCCACCACGGTGTTTTGTGCCAAGATCGTTCACTGGGTCGGTTGGTCGAATCGTCCTCCAAAAACTCCTTTTTCTTCAAAAAGAAAAAATCCTGTTCGTGACGCCAAATTTTGTTGGTCTTTCTTCTGTTAGACCAAGCACGGGTACGGAGAAGATGGAGTTAAACACCTTTTGAGTTGGTAGAATGAGGAGACAAATGATCAGAGGAGTCCAGTCACTGTTTCACCGCTCGAGAGGGGGAGAGCCTTTGCAACATACAGCAGGTCCCGCGATCTGCTCCTGTCAGTTGCTTCGGACAGACTCTCCGCCGTTCTACTGAAAACGGCTGATTTTTATTGAAGATTACAGGAATGTTACATACGCAGTTTGCCATGTACATACGTCATTGGTCATGACAAGTGAAAATAACAGCCTTGTTAGTGGACAGTTAATTCATCACGAGAACATGCATCCTTGAGATTACTAGGAACATCCTGATACATGAAGATACATTTCACCGGTGCCGAGAGAAAAGTGAGAGGAGCTGGAACGTGCTCACTCCCTTCAAGGTTGCAGAACAGAACATGCTGCTGTAAATCTTTGTGTAGAGGCCTTGAGTATCTGAGCAAGTGTACATATCATAGAGTAATACAAATGAGCTTAAAAGGTAAATATATAAAAGAAGCTTATAAGGTAAATACATATATTTTCAGTAGTGTACAAGCGTGATAATCATTTGTGTGCGGGGCAGCATGTGAGGGACCCCGATCTGGGGGTTAAGTGGCCTGGAGATAAGAAAAGGGGAAAAACCAACAAGAAACGCAAGTAAGGTTGTAAATGACAGCTTTATTTTAGAAATATATAGATATACATATACATAAAGTCAGACAGCTGCTAAACAGTAAAATCAAAACAGATCTGCAGAAAATAAATATATAAACTGTTTCTCAGAGCGCTCTCAAAAAATTGCAATTGGATTTGCTCTAATGTTACATAAGGCCTGCTTAAAAGCATAGTAAGCATTAAATTCTGAAAATAACCAGTGCAGTGTTAAATAAATTCTGTGCTTAAAATATTATATATATAGAGAGAGAAAGAGAATAAATAAGTGACGGACTGACTTACTTTAAAAAAAATAAAATAAAAAAAGACTGTGACAAACAAAGAATGTCGTCTGTGCCTTGTGAATGAGTGGATGTGTGTCTTCTTGCATGAGAAGTAAATGCTGCTTTCGCTGGATCTTCTCCTGAATGACGCAGTTTTTAATAGAAGGAGCAGCTGCTTGAGAAACAGGGTGCGGTCCATGTTTTTGCTAGACAGTTATTTAGTTCAAGAGACTGTGGAAACAATAGAAAAAGAATTTATCGTTAGTGTGATGACAAGAAAATCCTTTAAAATACAAAAGTTGTATGGTTGTGGTTATAAAGGAAGTATTTTGACTGATTATGGGCCGTGAAGTCAGCTGGACTCTCTCGCTCTCTCTGTTTTTCTGTGTAACATGCAGTTTTAAGCAATTTGTGACTTTAGAAAGGATATTTTTCGGTGTTTTGGACGTACCTTAAGGCTTCTGGTTAGGGTATTCAGGAGATCCTTCCTCTCGGACAGATCTAGTGAGAATGACTGGAGTTTCAGCCTGGGGACCTGACTCCACCCACTTTTACACACAAGAATCCCATAGTCTAAAAATAGCACAGGGTGCTGCGAAAAGCAGCTCTGAACTTCTCAGGATCGTCTTTATGAAAACCATAAAATTAACAAATAATCAGTCAAGAAATAAAATATTTGTTAAATCTTGCTATAAAACAAAATCCAATAATTGTCTTGCCTCAACTTTAAGAACCATTAACGTTAATGGCTGGATTTTGAGACGCTGAATAATGAAAGAACAGATAAACTAAGTATTATTTCCTGTAACCCGGCTAGAAACTGTACCAGGCTGTTTTGAGTTAAAACTGGTAGTTATTTTCCCAAAATAAAATAGATAAATAAAAAATGAAAGGAGGGATCTTGCTTTCGGGATAGATTGTGCCTAATGTTTAAAACCTGTGTAGAACTGATTTGATGATTCAGAACAAATTGTGCATAGGAAGTAGTTCAGATTTATTTTTGAGTCAATAAAGTCGACTAATTATTAGAAACCATCGTTGATTTTGATTTGTAAAAGAGAAAGTTCTGTCATTTCAACCCAATTAACATATTTAAGGAAAACGTTTGCTGTGCATTGTGGCGGGCATGAACTTTACTGGGTGGGCCTGTCACAACCAGCTGCAAAGAATGTTTGGGTCTGACTTCTATACATAGAGAACCTGGAAGCCCTCACCAAAAGCTGTGACTTATAACATTAAGACGGGGAGCACTACAAGATGGACAAAGAGGCAGAAACTTATTTGCCCTGCTGCTGATGAAACAAAGTACAAAAGCGGAGGAGCATGTGTGCTAACATGTATACTTTAATCAATGACGGTGTTCATCCTGGACTTACAAAGAGAGGCTCAAAAGAGACTGTTTCCTATCGTTACACCCAGTAAAAGAGTGCTTGCTGCAGTCAGGTAATGAACAAGGCTTTTTGGCAACAACCAGTTGAATTGATGAAATGTCAGAACTGTGGAAAATTTACTAAACTACTGTAGTACATAGTTAACTGAGAAGGTTAGCCTAAAAAAAAAAAAAAGATAATAATAATAACAATAAATAAATAAATGATAGGATTAGTAACCTGGATTTCAGCCCAACTCACCATTAAACATGCGCAAATTTCCGGACAGTTTATAGTAACGTTCCATCCCATTCCATTCATTGCATAAAAATAAACATTAAAATGAATAATTTGGCATTCAGCTGACTGAATGATTCATGGAACATCTCATCCGAGACAACAGTGTTGTTTCAGCTCCGTTGAGTTTCCCAACAGATCTAGCCAAACCTAGCTGATCCTATATTTTTCTATCAGCTGTAAGTTCTAACGTAGAAAATAATGTTACAAAATATTGAATAATTGTTCCTCTCATTCGACAAAAATTATGTTCACATTTTTTATCTTGTGAAATCTTTAACATAACATTTTTAATTGGTCTTTTTGACGACAATTGGCTAAAAAGTCTTTAAGTTTATCATCACAGGATGGCATGATGAATAAATAAATAAAATAAATAAATAGATAAAAATAAGAGAGAAAAAGCAAAATTAATTAAAGCTGCAAGCAGCGTCGTTCGGCCCTCGCAGTGAAGCTGCTCTTGCTCCGTCCATACCCCCTTCGCTCCATCCCCGGCGCTCTCCAAACCCAGCTCCGCGCCCCTTCCTGGCCGGCAGCCTGGGACACCAGGGCACGTCCGCGGAACAGAAATGTCCACCAGAACAGAATTCGCCGTGGCATCAAAGCCCCTCCCTTTCTGAAAAGCTATCAGATCTGAATGGTCATTACAGCATCATGAAGACAGTGCATGACCTTAGTGTCATCTTGACTAAATTAGAGGGGACAAATATGGGCAGTTCACCATAAAACAATAGACTTCCTGTAGTCAGGGGGCGGGGCTTAGGTGATATCAGCTGTCCACATTGTCACTGTCTTCAGATGTGGTCAGTGATCACACAGACAAAGTATGAAATTGATCTGATCATGCACATGGGAGTTGTTAAGTCAAATAAGGTAATGGCGACTGGTCAAAGTTTGAGGCTTAGCCACGCCCACACCTTTATACTTATTTAAAATCCGACGGTTGAATTTTTTCCTCTATGTCTTAAGAGTATATAGCAGAAGTTTGAAGGTGATCGGTGGAAAGGGCGAGGAGATATCATTCTCCTAATAACTTGTGCGAAAACCACTAAATTGAGTACTTGGACCAAAATGGCCGACCTCCTGTGCGACATTGCGCTTGGCTCCAAGAGACTTTTTTGTAGGTCCTGATACACTACATTAGTGTGCCAAATTTTGTGAACCTCAGTCAAAGCATGGCTTGGGGCTGACTGTTTTAATGGTCCTAGGGGGCGCTGTTTCAGAAAATAGGCCACGCCCACAAACTTCAGCTGTCCAATTCTATTAGGGGTCAGAGTAGGATCACTCATCAGAACTTGTGTGGCGATGTCACAATGACTGAAGAAATGAGAGACAAACGTATTTCCATGGTGTGATGGCGAATTTTGCCATGCTCCAAAAGCCCCGCCTTTATTCGAAACCTGCCAGTACTATAGACCAAGTGACCTCAACTTGTCTGCTGCTATTTGCCAGTGATTGCTGGTGATTGGTTAAAAGGAGTCCAATAGGGAGCTGTGAAAAAAAGTGTGGCGTGGCGACAGGTCAAAGTTTGAGGCTTAGCCATGCCCACATCTTTATACTTATTTAAAATCCGACGGTTGAATTTTTTCATCTATGTCTTAAGAGTGTATAGCAGATGTTTGAAGGTGATTGTTGAAAAGGGTGATGGAGAATCCTTATCCAAACAATGTGTGCGAAAACCACTAAATCGAGTACTTGGACCAAAATGGCCGACTTCCTGTGCGACTTTGCTCCTGGCTCCAAGAGACTTTTTTGTAGGGCCTGAGACACCACATTAGTGTACCAATTTTCGTACTCCTCAGTCAAAGCATGGCTTGTGGCTGGCAGTTTTATTGGCCCTAGGCGGTGCTATTTCCGGAATTAGGCCACGCCCACAAATTACAGCTGTCCAGTTCTATTGGGGGTCAGACTAGGATCCCTCACCAGACATTTTGTGGCAATGGCACGATAATTGAAGAAATGAGAGGCAAACTTACTGCCATGGCGTGATGGCGAATTTCGCCATGCTCCCAAAGCCCCGCCTTTATTCGAAACCTGCCAGGACTAAAGACCAAGTGACCTCAACTTGTCTGCTGCTATTTGCCAGTGATTGCCGGTGATTGGTTAAAAGGAGTCCAATAGGGAGCTGTGAAAAAAAGAGTGGCGTGGCATCAGGTCAAAGTTTGAGGCTTAGCCACGCCCACACCTTTATACTCATTTAAAATCTGACGGTTGAATTTTTTCCTTTATGTCTTAAGAGTGTATAGCAGAAGTTTGAAGGCGATTGGTGAAAAGGGCGATGGAGCATCACTCTCCAAACAACGTGTGCGAAAACCACTAAATCGAGTACTTGGACAAAAATAGCCGACTTCCTGTGCGACTTTGCACTTGGCTCCAAGAGACTTTTTTGTAGGTCCTGAGACACCACATTAGGAAACCAAATTTCGTACTCCTCAGTCAAAGCATGGCTTGGGGCTGACAGTTTTAATGGTCCTAGGGGGCGCTATTTCAGAAAATAGGCCACGCCCACCGGATGTTCACATCACATTTTGTGGGGGGCCGAACTAGGATCACTCCCAAGAGGTTTTGTGGCGATATCTCTAGAAATGACGAAATGGGAGGCAAACGTAAGGCCACATCGGTACGCCTGACTTCGCCACGCCGCCACAGCCCCGCCTTCTGCAGAAAACTCCCATAAAGTGACGCCAAGCAACCCCAACTTGTCTTCAGTTACCTGCTACAAATTTGGGGTGATTAGTTGAAAGGGCGAATTTTGGAAAATTTCCCAGTAAAACTTGACCTTTTAAGGCCTGAGGGGGCGGGGCTTATGTGACATCATCAATCGACCTTTCATTTGTCTTCGGGGGGCGATGCCGATTGTCCATAGATAATTACTTTAACTGTTATTCTTTCATTTATGAAATTAAAGCAATTTTAATTTTTTTGGCGAGTGCTTGAACTTTGAGGCCTGGCCCCACCCCTTCAGTATTTACAAAAAGTCAATTTTATTTGCTCATTTGATTCATCCATCGCTTCTATTCGATCACACACTATTTTTGAGACAATCGTGCGTAAAATGACCAAACTGTTCAACCAAATGTAGACCCTAGAAATGGCCAAAACGGGGTCAAAATGGCCACATTAGTCCAAAATGGCCGACTTCCTGTTTGATATTGACCATGGGTGCAAGAGGCTTTTCTGTGCGTATTGTTGAGTTCTACAAGTGTACCAAATTTCATAACTCTACTATGAAAAAAGGTCAAAGCGGAGGGGTATTTTTAATTTTCCAGGGGGCGCTGTCGAAACATTTTTTTACCAAATTTCACTTTGCCAGTGAAATACGTAAATTTCACGCACTTTCTATATTGGGCCAGAATTTGGTGAGTTTTTGGATATGCTAAGACCCCCTAAAGGCCACCCAAAGACGCGGAAGAAAAAGAAAAAATAATTAAAGCTGCAAGCAGCGTCGTTCGGCCCTCGCAGCTCCGCGCCGCTCCGGCCTGGCCGGCAGCCAGGGGCACCAGGGCACGTCCCCGGAACAGAAACGTCGACCACCCCGACACATGAAACCGCTAACGGTCACCTCGTCTGCACCTCACCCTGACTCAGCATCCCCTCTGAGCCCACCATTATATTACACGTCTCACCACTAGGGCATACCCCATCTTTGCCACACTGGTGGTGTGATGACAGTGACCAACTTTAATGCTATTTTGACCATGTTTTTTAAAGTTACCGAAGGTTAAAGTTAACTAGGCGGCGCTGTGACCAACTACAGAAAAGTCCCATTGAGGTCAGCTTTGGTGACATTATATAACATTCACCAACCGTTTGTGCCTCACTGGCTAAAGGGCATGACTGTTCATTGCCATGTTCAGTCTCGGGCAAATTGGAGGCTGTTTGTGGAAGTTACAGTCAAACGTAAGGTCATGGCGTCATGGCAGCATTCGCCATTGCATCAAAGCCCCTCCCTTTCTGGAAATCTTTCAAGTCTGAATGGTAATTACAACATTATGAAGACAGTGTATGACCTTAGTGTCATGTTCACTAAGTTACAGGTGACAAATATGGGCATTTCACCATAAAACAATAGACTTCCTGTTGTCAGGGGGCGGGGCTTAGGTGATGTCAGCTGTCCACAATAATGTTGCCTTGAGATGTGGTCAGTGATCACACAGACAAAGTTTGAAATAGATCTGATTGTGCACATGGGAGTTATTAAGTCAAGTAATGTAATGGCAAAAGGTCAAACTTTGAGGCTTAGCCACGCCCACATCTTTATACTTATTTAAAATCCGACGGTTGAATTTTTTCCTCTATGTCTTAAGAGTATATAGCAGAAATTTGAAGGTGATTGGTGAAAAGGGCGATGGAGCATCACTCTCCAAACAACGTGTGCGAAAACCACTAAATCGAGTACTTGGACCAAAATGGCCGACTTCCTGTGCGACTTTGCACTTGGCTCCAGGAGACTTTTTTGTAGGTCCTGAGACACCACATTAGTGTACCAAATTTCGTAATCCTCAGTCAAAGCATGGCTTGGGGCTGACAGTTTTAATGGTCCTAGGGGGCGCTAATTCAAAAAATAGGCCACGCCCACAAACTTAAGCTGACCATTTCTATTGGGGGTCAGACTAGGATCACTCACAACAAATTTCGAGGTGATATCACGATAAATGAAGAAATGAGAGGCAAACGTATTTCCATGGCGTGATGGCGAATTTCACCATGCTCCCAAAGCCCCGCCTTTTTTCAAAACCTTCCAGTACTGAAGACCAAGTGACCTCAACTTGTCTGCTGCCTTTTACCAGAGATTCCTGGTGATTGGGTAAAAGGAGTCCAATAGGGAGCTGTGAAAAAAAGAGTGGCGTGGCGAAAGGTCAAAGTTTGAGGCTTAGCCACGCCCACACCTTTAAACTTATTTAAAATCCGACGGTTGAATTTTTTCCTCTATGTCTTAAGAGTATATAGCAGAAGTTTGAAAGCGATTGGTGAAAAGGGCGACGGAGCATCACTCTCCAAACAACGTGTGTGAAAACCACTAAATCGCGCACTTGGACCAAAATGGCCGACTTCCTGTGCGACTTTGCACTTGGCTCCAAGAGACTTTTTTGTAGGTCCTGAGACACCACATTAGTGTACCAAATTTCGTAATCCTCAGTCAAAGCATGGCTTGGGGCTGACAGTTTTAATGGTCCTAGGGGGCGCCATTTCCGAAAATAGGCCACGCCCACAAATTTTAGCTCTCCATTTCTATTGCAGGTCAGACTAGGATCACTCACAACAAATGTCGAGGTGATATCTCGATAACTGAAGAAATGAGAGGCAAACGTATTTCCATGGCGTGATGGCGATTTTCGCCATGCTCCCAAAGCCCCGCCTTTTTTCGAAACCTGCCAGTACTGGAGACCAAGTAACCTCAAGTTGTCTACTGCTGTTTGCCAGAGATTCCTGCTGATTGGGTAAAAGGAGTCCAGTAGGGAGCTGTGAAAAAATGAGTGGCATGGCAAAAGGTCAAAGTTTGAGGCTTAGCCACGCCCACAACTTTCAACTTTTGAAAAATCCGAC